>NC_143585.1:116917176-117281288 GCF_048544385.1 Mastigoproctus giganteus
AATCAAGTTGTGAAAGTATGAAAGAGATGTAGAGGTAACTATAGAGTGCACACAGACTACTAGAATAGTTACAGGATTCTGTTAATGAGATATAATTTGTCTCCAGATGTGGCATAACATTGTACAAAGCAGTGGTTATAAAACATTGAAGTAATGCATACAGGTCTGCAGTCCTCATTTAATGACAGATTCTTCTATCCAAGTTTAAATTTTTTTTTGTGAAGAATTTGC
Source organism: Mastigoproctus giganteus (assembly GCF_048544385.1). Lineage (NCBI taxonomy): Eukaryota > Metazoa > Arthropoda > Arachnida > Uropygi > Thelyphonidae > Mastigoproctus > Mastigoproctus giganteus. The sequence goes on from NC_143585.1 coordinate 116,917,408, forward strand.
AGTGTACGAACATACAACATTGTTCTTACCAAGAAAGGCTTCAGTAATGAAAATTTTAGTTTCTGGAGAATAGGCACGCCTACAAGGTGACCTCATTGATGTGTTTAAGGCTTTGAGTATATTGAGGATGCTTAATTCTCATGGGATTGTTGCTCTTGCTCACACCATACAAATGCAATTATTCACACTTTTCTTATTCACACTAAGGAAGGTTGATTGTAGAATGGATGTATGGAAGTTTTTATTCACCTAGAAATTTGTTGATTGTTCGAACCAAGTTATATTTGTTGTTCTTGAAGTGGATAATTTGAATAAATTCAAGGAATAACTAGACCAGTGGTGTCCAATGTACGGCCCGTGGGCCGGATCCATCCATGCAAATAATTTTTTTAAAGCCCGCGTGGAGAGTGAAATAAAACAGCATCGATCGCCACACATGTACAGGCATGCAAGCGTCCAGCTCGACTAGCTCAAACAGGTACATGTGGTTCAGTGCAGTGATATGTATGCTAAATACAGTTATGTATTTTGATATAGCTTGTTCATTGCATTGATTTAATTATTAATTTATATTGAAAATAAAAAAAATCATTCTTAAAAATGTTCCAAAAGGTAAAAATCGATTTGGAGTGTCATATTTTCAATCCAAGGTGGACTCAAGACTATTTCTTCACTGATTACCACGAAAGAGCACTGTGTTTGGTGTGTCAGGAGACTGAGATTTTAAAGAATATAATTTAAAATGACACTGGTTCCAATCATAAATATTATGATCAACGTAAAGGAGTACCGCAAAAAGAAAAGTGTTCAAAGTTATAAAACAAATTAAGAAAACAACAAAACATACTGAAAACGTATCAGTCAAGAAATTTATCTGCTGCACACCCAGTTACAAAGTTGTACATTTGATTGCTTTTGAAAGTAAACCATTCAATGATGGTGAATTTGTTAAGCGCTGTTTGTTAAAAGTAGTAGTGGCATGTGATGCAAGAAAGCATGTGTATGAGCTTATGCAGCATCAGCCAAAAAAAAAAAAAAAAAAAAAAAATCACACCATTCCCTCCAAATGCCTGTCCACTTCTTCCTTAAATTTATTCAACCTATCAACTTCCACAACAACAGATGGAAGTTTGTTCCAGCAATTAACCACGCGCTGGCTAAATGCAAATTTCCGCACTTCTATTCTACATCTGTCCTTTGAATTTATGCCCCCTTAGGTCCGTAATCTGAACAAGTGGAAGGATCCCATCAGAATTCAGCATGTTCAACCCATTCAAGGCCTTATACACCGCGCAGATCACCGCGTAGGTGCCTAGTCTCCAGCCACTGCAATTTGCCGAACTTAAGCCTCTCTTGGTAAGAGGATCCCTTCATTCCCCTCACCAATCTTGTTGCCCTTCTCTGTACATGCTCAAGTAAATCTACATCCTTCCTAAAATGAGGCTTCCAGACCTGTACGCAGTACTCAAGGCACGGCCTGACCATTGCCTTATACAGAGGGATAATCACCTTTTCCCTGCTAGCAAAATTCCTATATATCATTAACAAAACCCCATTACCTGCCCTGGCAGCCTGTCTGCATTGCTCAGTAAACTTCATATCTGACTGCACAAATACTCCCAGGTCTTTTTCATTTTCTACCACCTTAAGTGTAGTACCATACAGTTGGTAGGTTTCTCTGGGGTTACTTCTACCCATATTCAGTACTTTGCATTTGTCAAGGTTAAACTTCAGTTGCCACTTCTTAGCCCATCTGCCCAAATTATCTAGATCCCATTGCAGTAGCACACTGCCATTACTGTCATTAACAACCCTGCCAACCTTTGTATCATCTGCAAACTTCGACATTAAGCCTGATATATACCTTCATCAATATCATTGATAAATATACAAAACAACAGTGGACCCAACACCGAACCCTGTGGGACTCCACTAATAACATTAGTCCACAAAGAGCAGCATCCACTGATTACCACCCTCTGTCTTCTCCAACTTAACCATCCTTTTATCCATTGTAGCCACTTACCCTTAATACCATTTTGCTCCAATTTTCCAATTGGAGAATGTCAAAAGCTTTCCTGAAATCCAAATATATGATATCAAAATTATTTTTTGCATCCAGTTCCTTTGTAACCACATCATAATATCCTATCAAATTTGTCAGACAAGACTTTCCCTTAACAAACCCATGCTGTGACTGAATTATTGCTGCAGTCTTGTCTAGATGATCCTGCAATGCATCTTTAACCAGTGACTCCATTATTTTACCGGGAACAGAAGTTAAACTAACTGGTCTGTAATTATTCGTGTCACCCTTCGATCCCCCTTTGTGAATTGGGGATACACTTACACTTCTCCAGTCCGTGGGAACCTCCCCTGAGTCCAAGGATGCTCTCATAATTACGGCCAAGGGTTTGTTAAGTTGCTTTGCCGCCTCCTTTAATATAACTGGATAGATCCCATCCACCCCAAGTGCTTTTCTTATGTTTAAATTCAACAATTTCTCCTCCACTTTGCTCTCAGTTATAACAAAATCATTAAATATCATGCTACAATTTGATAACCTTCTGCCATTTTCAAACCTTAACTCCTTATGTGTGAATGTAGATGCAAAATACTCATTGTTTGTTTGCTATCTGAGCAGGATCATCAACAGTCGAACCATCGATGTCGAGTGGACCAATCAGATTCATCCCCTTCCTTTTAGAGTTTATATAAGTAAAGATATCCTTGCTGTTTTTTTAGCATCTTTTGCCAAGGATTTCTTGAAATCTGCCTTCATCTGCCTAACCTCCTTTGTGACCTGATTACAGACTAGCTTATATCTGCCATAGGCTTTTGAGTCGCTTTATAATTAAGAAGTCACTTGATTCGTAAGAGAGAAGGAAAATGCATGGAATGCATTTTCCTTCTCTCTTACGAGTCTCATTAGTCCATCTGATAACCATTTAGGCCTAAACCTTGAATAATATTTCTTAATAGGTATGAAACTTTTAGTAGCATTCACGATTAATTCCTTGAATGCTTCCCACTTAGATTTTACTGTTGGTAACATCAGTTTATCCCACTGTACAGAATTTAAAAACTTCCTGAGACCACTGTACTCACCTTTACAGAAGCAAAAACCCTTTCCTTTACCCCTGATGGTAATTATATCTTTAAGTAAATCTCACATCAGTACACTGTGATCACTGCCACCTAGTGGTTCCTTTATCTGCAAATTCTTAATACACGAATGATCACTGCTGATAACCAGATTGAGCATTACTAGTAGTAGTAGTAGTGGCACTTGATACAAGAAAGCAAGTGTAGGAGCTTATGCAGCATCAGCCAAAAAAAAAAAAAAAATCACACCATTCCCTCCAAATGCCTGTCCAGTTCCTCCTTAAATTTATTTAACCTATCAACTTCCACGACAGATGGAAGTTTGTTCCAGCAATTAACCACCCGCTGGCTAAAGGCAAATTTCCGCACATCTATTCTACATCTATCCTTTCTTAATTTGAACTTATGTCCACGTAGGTTCGTATTCTGAACAAGTGGGAGGATCCCATCAGAATTCAGCGTGCTCAACCCATTCAAGGCCTTATAGACCTCAATCAGATCACCGCGCAGGTGCCTAGTCTCCAGCCACTGCAATTTGCAGAACTTAAGCCTCTCTTGGTAAGAGGATCCCTTCATTCCCCTCACCAATCGTGTTGCTCTTCTCTGTACACGCTCAAGCAAATCTACATCCTTCCTAAAATGAGGCCTCCAGACCTGTACGCAGTACTCAAGGCACGGCCTGACCATTGCCTTATACAGAGGGATAATCACCTTTTCCCTGCTAGCAAAATTCCTATATATCATTAACAAAACCCCATTACCTGCCCTGGCAGCCTGTCTGCATTGCTCAGAAAACTTCATATCTGACTGCACAAATACTCCCAGGTCTTTTTCATTTTCTACCACCTTAAGTGTAGTACCATACAGTTGGTAGGTTTCTCTGGGGTTACTTCTACCCATATTCAGTACTTTGCATTTGTCAAGGTTAAACTTCAGTTGCCACTTCTTAGCCCATCTGCCCAAATTATCTAGATCCTGTTGCAGTAGCACACTGCCATTACTGTCATTAACAACCCTGCCAACCTTCGTGTCATCTGCAAACTTCGACATTAAGCCTCATATACCTTCATCAATATCATTGATAAATATACAAAACAACAGTGGACCCAACACCGAACCCTGTGGGACTCCACTAATAACATTAGTCCACGAAGAGCAGCACCCATTGATTACCACCCTCTGTCTTCTCCCACTTAACCATCCTTTTATCCATTGTAGCAACTTACCCTTAATACCATTCTGCTCCAATTTGTACAGTAGTCTTCCATGCGCAACAGTGTCAAAAGCTTTCCTGAAATCCAAGTATATGATATCAAAATTATTTTTTGCATCCAGTTCCTTTGTGACCACATCATAATAACCAATTAAATTTGTCAGACAAGACTTTCCCTTAACAAACCCATGCTGTGTCTGAATTATTGCTGCAGTCTTGTCTAGATGATCCTGCAATGCATCTTTAACCAGTGACTCCATTATTTTACCCGGAACAGAAGTTAAACTAACTGGTCTGTAATTACTCGTGTCACCCTTCGAACCTCCTTTGTGAATTGGGGATACATTTGCACATCTCCAGTCCGTGGGAACCTCCCCTGAATCCAAGGATGCTCTCATAATTATGGCTAAGGGTTTGCTTAGTTGCTTTGCCGCCTCCTTTAATATAACTGGATAGATCCCATCCACCCCAGGTGCCTTTCTTATGTTTAACTTCAACAATTTCTCCTCCACTTTGCTCTCAGTTATTTACAAAATCATTAAGCACACTGCTACAATTTGATAACCTTCTTCCATTTTCAAACTGTAATAATTCCCCACGTGTGAATGTAGATGCAAAATACTCATTCAGTTTGTTTGCTATCTGAGCAGGATCATCAACAGTCGAACCATCGATGTCAAGTGGACCAATCATATTCATCCCCTTCCTTTTAGAGTTTATATAAGTAAAGAAATCCTTGCTGTTTTTCTTAGCATCTTTTGCCAAAGATTTCTCGTAATCCGCCTTTGCCCGCCGAACCTCCTTTGTGACCTGATTACAGACTAGCTTATATCTGCTACAGGCTTCTGCGTCGCCTGATAATTTATATGCATCCCATGCATTTTTCTTCTTTGTCATGAGTCTCATTAGTTCATTTGATAACCATTTAGGCCTAATCCTTGAACAATATTTCTTCATCGGTATGAAAAGTCTAGTAGCTTCCACGATTAATTCCTTGAATGCTTCCCACTTAGAATTTACTGTTTGTAACATCGTCAGTTGATCCCACTGTACAGAATTTAAAAACTGTCTGAGACCACTGTACTCCCCTTTACGGAAGCAAAAACCCTTTCCTTTACCCCTGACGGTAGTTACCTCTTTGAGTAAATCCCACTTCAGCACACTGTGATCACTGCCACCTAGTGGTTCCTTTATCTGCAAATTCTTAATACACGAATGATCACTGCTGATAACCAGATCAAGAGTATTACTTTCTCTGGTTGCCTCTCGAACATGCTGCTGCAGAAAACAATCATCCAATAAATCCACAAAAGTCTGACTAGTGTGTGAGTGACCAACCCACAAGTTCCAGTCAATATCTGGGAAGTTAAAATCCCCCATTATAAGACATTCTGATTTACTGACCCACTCTATTTCTCTGTACAATTGTTCATTGTACTCATTCGAGTCATTAGGCCTATAACACACTCCTACTCTTATTTTTGCTTTCGCAGTGCTTATGTCACACCAAACTGACTCAACAGTGCACTGTCCATCTATATCAACTGGATGCACTTCTTTTGATTTTATGTTTTTCTTAATTAACAGCATAACACCTCCTCCCTTTCTGTCCTGTCTATCCTTTCTGTACACATTGTACTCCCCAAATTCCAGTTCTGCATTCCTTATATCTTTGTGACACCACGTCTCTGCTATCCCAACAATATCCGCCTTTGATGTCTTGACCAACACTTCAAATTCATCAAATTTATTTACTATACTTCTAGCATTGGTATACATGCTCCTATGCCTATTCCTTGTTACCCTAACACATCCCATATACCCAACTATTCCAGGATGACTGCCATCCGTCCCTGAAACCCCCAACACCCCTCGCTCCAGGTCGCTTCTTATTCTAATAGAAGTTGTGCAAGAATCACCTTCACCTCTGCCTGCGGTTACTGTTAAACTATTAGTCTTTGTATCCCCCCAAGCTAGCAGTTTTCCGACCCACCTAACACTGCCTCGATAGCATCAGCAAATATACTCTCTCTGGTTGCCTCTCGAACATGCTGCTGCAGAAAAAAATCATCCAATAAACCCACAAAAGTCTGACTAGTGTGTGTGAGTGACCAACCCACAAGTTCCAGCCAATATCTGGGAAGTTAAAATCCCCCATTATAATGGCCCACTTTATTTCTCTGTATAATTGTTCATTTTACTCATTCGAGTCATTAGGCCTATAACACATCATACTCTTATATTTGCTTTCGCAGTGCTTACGTCACACCAAACTGACTCAACAGTGCACTGTTCATCTATATCAACTGGGTACACTTATTTTGATTTTATGTTTTTCTTAATTAACAGCATAACACCTCCTCCCTTTCGATCCTGTCTATCCTTTCTGTACACATTATACTCCCCAAATTCCAGTTCAGCATTCCTTATATCTGTGTGACACCACGTCTCTGCTATCCCAACAATATCCGCATTTGATATCTTGACCAACACTTCAAATTTATTTACTATACTTCTAGCATTGGTATACATGCAGGCATACATGCTCCTATTCCCAGTTACACTAACACATCCCATATACCATTCTGGATGACTGCCATCCATCCCTGAAACCCCCAACACCCCCTCGCTCCAGGTGGCTACTTATTCTAATAGAAGCTGTGCAAGAATCACCTTCACCTCTGCTACTGTTAAACTATTAGTCCTTTGCTACTGTTAAACTATTAGTCCTTGTATCCCCCCAAGTTATCAGTTTTCCGACCCAACCTAACACTGCCTCGATAGCATCAGCAAATATTCTTGCACCCTTTCTATTACATGTTATGAGAAAGGTGGATCTTCAACACGTTATGAATGTGGTTATTTCGACTCTAACAAGATCACATGATCTTAATGTGGCTGTTGAAATGTCACCGAATGTTTCAACACAGAAAAAGAGAAACCAATAAAACAACTATCAAATATGGAGTGGCTGTTTGATCTTACAATTCATACATACATTTCTAATCATTTAAATGCTCATAATTTAAAACTACAAGGGAAAGGAAAATTGGTCTGATTTGTTTGGTGACATCAAATCATTTCACAATAAGTTATTATTTAAATCCCAGTTGAGCAAGACAATTTAGTTCACTTATGAATGTTGTACTGAGCTAAAGGAGATACACATTTCAAAAGAATCCTTGCCTTTCGTTATTGCAACTACTTTTTGACAAGTTTGAAAAGTCAATTTTCTGATATAAAATCTCACGAAAAAACAAGCTTTTGTTTGAGAACCCATTTATTTCTATGGCTGAAAACTACAATCCCAGATTGCAACTTGAAATTATTGATCTTCAAGCCAAAATATGATTCAAATATTCAAATAGTATACAGACTACAAAAATAAACTGTTTGAATTCTACAAGGCTTTCCTATCTGAAGATTTTCCGCTAATAAAAGAAAATGCCATGAAAATGGCTACTTTGTTCAGATCAATGTATGTTTGCAAGCAGATTTTTTTCACTCGTAAATCAAATACACATTAAAAAAAAAAAAAAAAATAGAATAACAGATGAGCATTTTTTTTTTTTTATCTGAAAACCCCAAACACGAGGTATTAGAACCTATAGTACCGTGCATGGGTTGGAGGTTGAGAAGACGAAAGAAGATATTTGTCGACATTAGACTTGAACTTCTGTAGACTGTAATTTCCAGGAAATACGTACGAAGGAAGGTTGTTCCAGAAAACGGCAGCTGAAAGAATAAATGAGGAAGATGAAAAGTTGGTTCTGTTGTTATTTAGCTTAACGACACAAGGGCTACTGAGGCCAAATTGTGTGTGCTCATAGTTTATTTAGTCGAAATATACTTCTGTAGATGTTAAATTAAATACTCCTATATAGGCCAATACATTTTAAAAAGATTACAAGTTCTTTTATGTTTGCTTCATTTCCCAGGATATGAGTTAATTCATGTGAGAGGTTCAACCTAGAGACTGACTGAAAAGTGTTTGACCATATGGTTGAATATAAGGGACAATCAAAGAGGAAAGGTCAATCAGTAAGTTGACTATCACAGGATGAACACTGGGGTGGATCTTCTCCCAGTAGCAGGAACAGATGGGTATGATGAGTGTGTCCAATTCTGAGTCTTGCCAGTACCACTTCTTCTCGTCTGTTTTGTTGAAAGCTTGAGAGCCACAGCTTTGGTTCTTGCTTTATCTGGTCAAGTTTATTGTTGGTGTTACTTTTCCAAATCTGTGACCAGTTGTCGTAACTTGCTTTGTGAATAACAGGCTTATAATTAGTGTAAGGAATCTGAGGGTGTTCTGGGACGGCTGGTTGAGGATGTTTAGCTGCGAGGTCCGCACTTTCATTTCCCGGAATGAAATGGCCAGGGATCCAGCAAAAACTGATTGATTGATTGGACACACTGCAGGAAAATAGCTGAGAATGAATGTGTTTCAAGGTAGGATGAGAAGGTGAGAAATTCGTCCTTTCGGCAGAAACAGGACTGAACGTGTCATTGTATTATGGCAGGTGAGATGGAAAGTTCAATAATTTCACTAAGTGCTAATTTGATGGCATATAATTTGGCTGTGAAGATGCTGCCAGCTAATGGTAGTGAGGCAGTAACCGTTAAAGAAGGAAAAACTGCAGCAGCACCAACCGTACTGGCTGTTTTGGATCCGTCAGTATAGACTTTACAGGCATGCGAGTTCAGAGTAGTGTGAGCTAAGTGCAACTGCCTGATATTAAAGGAAGGTACAGTATTCTTTCCCCACTCCAGAAAATGTGTATCGTGGGAGGGAGAAACGTATGTCCAAGGTGGAACAGGTGTGCAGTTGTGTCCTGAAAAATAGCACTTAAATTGATATGCCAACTCTGAGAAAGCTCTTTAATCCTGAGTGAAGCAGGTCTGTTTTCATTTGGCTTGCTGTCATATAACAAATCCCACCGAGTATTATTGTTGTTGTTGTTATTTGGTTTTTAGGAGCATTAGCAACTAAGGCTATGTTGCTCCGGGAATATGCGGTGGTCAATCCCTGACCTTTCCGCATCCTCCATATTTGGTGGTGACGGGCTTGAACCCCAGTCTAATCAAGAAGTGTGTGCTGCGCACTGGTGTTCCTTCCCACCTGGCTACGGAGGCGCCACCGAGTATTATAAAGATATTCCCAACAGGGGTGAGAGTGGAGCAGTAATGATTTCCAACGAAGATGTAATGGAGGATCATGTGCTCCGATATAAAGACTCTGGATTGGAGAAGTCCTAAAACCGCCCAACGCAGTCCTGAGAGCACTGTGCTGGACAATATTTAGACGTTGTAAAGTAGTGCTCCTGGCAGAGTAATAGACCGGACAACAATCTAGCCATGAACGGATTAAGTTCTATAAAGATGCAGTGGAGTATACCAATCAGCGCCCCATGCCATAACAGAGACTGATCGCAGTATATTCAGATGCTTTAGACATGTATTTCTTAAATGAGAGATGTGAGCTTGGAAGTTCAGCTTGCTAATATCACTCCAAGGAATTTAATGGTACTTACAAGCAGGATTGGAATATTGTTTATTTGTAGTTCTGGATCAGGATGGAGAGCTCGTTTCTTGCAAAAATGGGTGAGAGTGCATTTCTTTTCTGATAGTCTGTAGCCATTCCGTGAAGTCCATGATTGTATTTTGGTAATGGCAAGTTGGAGCTGCCGTTCGATGGTGTTCGTACTTTGAGATTGACAAGAAATTGTAAGGTCATCTGCGTACATGTAAGTTTCAACAGTTTTTGGGATATCTCATGTTATGCTCTGAAAATAATGTTGGACAAGAAGTATCGATCCCTGCGGAACTCCTTCCTGAATGTGAGATGCAGAGAGTACATTTTTATATCGGTCCTGAAAAGAACGCAATTGCAGGAAATTTGAATTATTTTCGGCAAATGGCCCCTAAACCCCAAGTGGTAAAGGTCCATAATAATCCCATGATGCCATGTAGTGTCAAATGCCTTTTCAAAATCTAGGTTGACCATGACTAGATGTTGTTTCATGACAAAGGCATTGCGGATATGAGATTCGGCTTTGATAAGCATGTCCAGCATTGATCTATTCTTCCGAAAGCCATACTGATGATTGGGAAGGAGATTTTGTGACTCCAGGATGTAAGTAAGCCTAGTGTGAACCATCCTTTCGAAAATTTTACTAAGACAGCTTGTAAGAGATATTGGCCTATAGTTTTCAACACAGGAATGATCTTTTCCTGGTTTTGGTAAGGCAATAATGAAAGAATGAAGCCAGGAAGGAGGATAGGCATTTTCGGAGAATATCCGATTATAAAACATTAACATGGTACTCAAATCTTCTTCAATTAAATGCTTCAGCATAACATAATGAACTCCATCTAGACCTGCAGCACTGTTTGAAGATCTGTTTAAAGATTCTTGAAGTTCTATGAATGTAAAGGGTTGGTTTTACGAGAAAGAGCAGTGCGTGAAAAAGTTGATTTTATATCGTTCTGCACTAGCTTTGATGTTCTGAAATGTGGACCCATAGGAGGCAGAAGCAGAGATTGTAGCAAATGATTCAGCAAGTGCATTAGCAACTTCTTCAGCTGTAGATAGGTCTTTCCCTTTCCAATGAAGTATTGGAGAGGGCATACGAGCGAATTTCCCATTTAGTGCTTGTATTGTTTTCCAGATAAGGCATGTGTCGGTGTCTTTCCTGATTGTTGAAGCAAAAGCGATCCACGAGTCTCGTTTCACTTTCTGTCTAATTTGCCTTGCTTTTGCTTTCAGCCTTTTATAAGCAATGAGGTTATTAGTGGTGGGATTCTTATGGAAATTATTCCAAGCTCGGTTTTTTTCCTGTTTGGCAGTGAAGCAATCTGCATTCCACCAGTGATTTTGGTGATTGCGATATGTCTTGGATTTTGGAATGTAGGTATTTGCTGCAGTCAGAATTTGATCGATGATGTAAGTATTTACATCATCAATAGGTTCTTTTTTAACGTAAAGTCTGTCTAGAAGTATTTGAGCAGAATAGCCATCCCAGTCGCCTTTTTAAACTTCCAATAGGATCGTTGATCAGGATTTGGTGTTACTCCTGTTTGTAAGGAGCAAATGATCGGAAAGTGATCACTGTTAAAAGGATCGGTTAATACAGACCATGTCATGATTGGAAAGATGGAAGGTGATCAAACTGACAAGTCAATTTGAGAAGTAGATCCTGTACGTAGGTGGATGTAGGTAGGAGATCCAGAGTTTAATAAATTTAGGTCAATATTCTTTATAAATTCCTCAATCAACCTGCCTCTTCTGTCCATTGTAGCTGATCCCCACAATGGATGGTGTCCATTAAAGTCACCGAAAAGACAAATTGGAGTTGGAAGTTGTGCAATGAGATTGTCAAGTTCTGATAGGGTAAGTGATAGAGATGGTGGAATATGAATCGAAACAATGGTAACTGAAATACCAACTGCAATCCGAGCTGCCACAGCTTCTAGGGTGGTTCTTAATTGGATCAGTCTGGATGGTATGTTAGTATTTACAAGAATGGCTATTCCTCCATGGGCAGGAGACTCTGGACTTCTGTCTCTTCTGTATATCATAAAATTTGAGAATTTCGGCAAAACTTGGGGTGACAAGAATGTTTCCTGTAGGCATATACCTATGGGATAAAACAGAGAGATTAAACCCCTTAAGTCATCAGAATGGCTGCTTAGCCCTCTACAATTCCACTGTATGATGTTAGGCATTATTTTGGTTTGGCTGAAGATGATTCATCAGACTGTTTTTTGTATGCAGGGCATTTTTTTTTCCTGGTTTTTTTTTTTTGGGAATAAGGGACGTCCAGTATCCATAGTGTCATTGGCAGGGAGTTCTAGGATAGGTTCTTCATAATTTTGGTGTATATCCACTTCCATAGTGTTGGTTGGTGGATCAGTTTCCTTACAGTCTTTATTAGGTTTCCATCTTTCTGCGTCATTTGAGACTGTCACAGTATCAGTTGGGATACTAATTGGGGTGTTGGTGGCATTGCTGGTTTTAGTTTTTGAATTTTCTTTTCCAGTGGTTGAAAGGTTGCTTTAACCCACTTAGCTAGCAAGATGTTGGACGGTATTGACACATCTGTTTGAATTTGAATTGCAGTTGTATGAAAACTTCGGGTTCGAGAGGCATATGATGGACTTGGCATGGTCAACATTATTTGTCTGCATGCCTCAGGATGTGACTTTATGTTCTACTTTATATTTTTGGATTTTCCTACCTGTTTTCCACATCTCACATGATTTAGAAAAGGCGGGGTGATTGCCTTTGCAGTTGGGGCTAATGGGAATTGTGGCTGGACAATCTGCCTGTGTATGATCTTTTGCTCCAAAAATAGGACAGAAGGCGTCACCTCTGCATGCCTGCTGTGAATGGCCATATTTCTGGAATTTAAAACAGCGAAGAGGATTCGGGATGTACTGACGAATTCGGCAGTTTAAATATCCAGCTTTAACTGAGGATGGCAAATCAGGAGTACTAAAAGTTAAAATGATGAATGAGTTGGAATGAGATTTCCATCTTTTTTCGTCATAATTATTTTAGCAGCGATTACCTTTTGATGGCTAAGTTCTTGGACTAATTCCTCCTCAGACACTGTAATTAAGTCCCATTCTGTGATGACTCCTTTAGATGAATTTAAGGTATTGTGAGGAGTAACAGACACTGGCAATCCACCAAATGTAGTTGTCTTAGCCACTCAGAATGTTTGGATGTGGCTGTTTCAACCAGGAGATTTCCTGATTGTAGTCGCTTCACCATTTTTAGTGATCCTGCAATAGATTCAAGATGTCTTTTAATCATAAATGGTGATAACTTGCCCACAGGCTGCATGGACAGAGAGTGTATCACCAGAAAATTAGGGAAGTCTGGACGCTGTGCTTCAGTTTGAAGCCTTTTTGGTTGTTTAGTATTTTCATGACAGGATTCTTGTCTCGAGCTTGAAGGCTCTAAGGGTGGAAAATTGTTTGAATCAATGATAGCTCCTTTTGGTCCAGGGGGTTTATCTTTACCGCCTAGGTTACCGGCTCCGCCACGGGGAGGCAGGAGCAGTGCCACGAAGTGACCAGGCGGCTGAGTTTGTATGTTAGTACTAATAGTAAAAAACAGAAAGGTGGTTTTCCTTTCTGGGCTTCTGCCTATTTCTTGTAGTGCGAGAAAGCTACTATGCTATAGAAATCAAGAAAACAGTGTTTGAAACTAAAAATAGAAACTGTTCACTTAAATGTTTTCTGTAGAAAAACGCTTTGGAAAATGCACTAGAATCGCTTGGCCACGGAATGCTTGGCACCCGGGGCCATTGGTTCTGTGAGTTTGAAGGTGGACAATAAATGGAAGTTGGCTGGTGGCAGCATGTATTCGGACTGTTTTGAAAGAAAGAGAGAGAGCAGGAATTATAGAAGCCAATTCAGCAGAAACAGTATGTCTATAACACAGCAAGTGGAGAGACTGTTAGACAGGAGTCATTAACCTAACTGCTCTCTTCTGAATGGAATCTAGAAGCCTAAGAGAAGTTTTGGGGGCACCATTCCAGATGTGGGAACAATATTCCATGGTAGGGTAGATTTGCGATTTGTACAGAGTGAACAGCTGTTTGGAAGAAAAGTAACGCCGAGAGTGAAAGAGAAAACCAAAGTTTTTTAGATGCAGAGGAAGCAATATTTGTACTGGGCTTGTGCCAAGGGAGAGAGAGAGAGATTAGAGGTCAGGGTAATCCCCAAAAGAGAGATGTCATCTTGCCTAGAAATCGGAGTGTCACCAAAGATAAGCATAGGAGCAGAAGAATCCTTTTTGCGAGATATAAGACAGGACTGAGTTTTACAAGGATTGAAATCAACTAAGTTGTCTTTGCCCTACTGGAGAATCACCTGGAGATCAGCATTTAAGGAAATGATTATTAGCAAAACTATGGATAGGATTTCCGATCAATTAAAGAAGATTATTAATATACAAGAGGAAAAGAATGGAGGGAAAGAACTGAACCTTAGGGCACCAGCATTAGTAGTGATTGTTAAAGACAGAGAGCCGTCTGCCATCACCCTCAGTGAGCAGTCAGAGAGAAAACTGTATAACCAGCTACAAAGAACAGTTGGAAAACCATAAGATGGAAGCTTGTTTAGATCTTTATGTCAAACATGATCGAAAGCCTTTGAGATGTCAAGAGCAACTGCTTGTGATTCACCAAACTTTTTCATTGAATTTGTCCATAAATGGGACAACATAGGCCAGAATATCACCTGTGGATCGACACTGACAGAATCCATTCTGGTGATCGTTGATCAGACGGAAGATTTCTAGACAGTTTAAGTGTTGACGGTTAAGTGATTTCCCTATTACATCAGAAAGAGTAGAAGTAATTTGATGGGAGGGATTTGTCACTCTTTTTAGGAACTGGCTGGAATTGAGCAAATTTCCAAGCAGAAGGAAAAACACCTTTGGAATAAGAAAGTGAATAAAGGTGGCATAGAACAGGAGTAAGTTCAGGAGAGCACAGGTTTTGAGAACAAGTGGAGAAATACCATCAGGACCTGGAGCTCCATCGAAAAATACCATCAGGATTTAATCTCCATTATGTATTGAGATTGGCATCACAAATTTGAAACCAAATTTTTAACAATTATTTAAAAATATCCTGCCTCAATCATCTCATTAAATGTTAAGTTTTGTCCAGTAAATTAAATGTAAAAGTAAATCCATTAAATGTTAAGTTTTGTCCAGCTCACATACTTTTTCCACATTGACTCTTTAGTTTTACTGACAGCTTTTACATAACTTTTCCTATTATTCTTATACAATTCTTTATATACAATACATAATTCTGCATCACCACATCTTCTAGCGTGCTGAAATTTTCTTCTACTATCAAAAGTTAATTTCCTTAAACTGGCTAGTTCTGCATTCCACCAAAACACTTTCCTATTTACACTATGTCTCATTTTCATACTTTTGGCAGAAGCCTTATTTAATATCAGAGTAAGTTGTTTAACATACTGATTAGATGTCATATTATCCCAATCTATTTCATGGACACACTTCAAAAATACCTCGTCAAACTTAGGCCACACCGCACCTTTATCAAAATATCTATCCATATCATTATAATGTATTCTTATACAATCATCATTATTATAATCAAAAGAGATGCAATTGTGATCACTAGTTGTATAGTTTTCATGGACTTGCCAATTTTTAATTTTTTCCACAATTGCATTTGTTGCCATAGTCAAATCTATATATGACTGCCCATGCACCGTGGAATAAGTCGGAACATGACCAGCAGTATTTAATACTTCCATCACTGAGGTAGCCAAGAACTCCTCTAGCAGATGACCCCTATCGTCGGATACCTGACCACCCCACCCATCCATTGCAACAATCACTTTGCAAGAACCAATCATGCTATACATTTTATCAAGATATTCAAGATATTCTTCTATACCAACAGATGGTTGACAGTACATGGTAACAACATATAACTTTCCAAAACTCCCTTGTAATTCACAACACAAGTAATTTTCATTACTTAAAACCAAGACCTTAGTGACCACAATATCCTTATCTTTAACTACAATTGCGGTCTTTGGATTTTTTCCACAAGAAATTATCCTATATCTCAATGGGCAACCTACCACTTTCCCATTTAGCACGTACGGCTCCTGCAAAAGTGAAACAGAAATATCCTTTTCTTCCATAATTTTGTTTACCTGTAATGCAACGGCCTTAGCTTTTTGTGCATTAAGTTGTAATAATTTTAAGCCTTTAACCATAAACAATTTTCTTTTTATAAATTTCCACAGCTTTTTGATACTCTGGGCATTTCTTATCCACAGCTGCATGAGCAGAACTTTCATTTTTGTCTTTACAATTACAACATACAGGCAATACTCCACGATTTGGACAATCTTTATATACATGTCCATTTGAACAATGACCACACCTTGCATCCCTTCTACAGTATTTTGCAATGTGACCATAAGCCAGACATCTGTAACATTGAGTTACAGAGTAAATTTCCTTATATCTATGTGCCATCCATCTAATAAACAATCTGCTCTTATATTTTAAAATTTTCACAGTTTTGGTGTAATCTACAAAACCCAGTTATTTAACTGCGTATTTTTATTCTTATTGACAGTAAGAATTTCAACACAACTCTTAAACTCTACTTCACCAATATTACATTCTTTAAAGTTTTTATACCATAATTGTTGCATTAATTCATCCTTTTCTATTTCCTGTTCAACATCAAAAAGAACTATTTTTGGATGAATCGGTCTTGGAATTATATATTTCAGACCCAAGTCCTAAATCTTGGAACACGCTTTTAATTTTGCTAGATCATCATTTGTTTCCACTTCCACCAGCACACCCCTATCTCTTATAGGTTTTAAATTCCTAACTTTTACATTTGACAGCATCGGTCTAACCTGATTTAAAATATCTGTTTTTATTTCTTCACTTGTTTTATACTTTTCTGTCACCGTTTTAATGATCATTATCTTTGGCACAACATCTTGAATATTACTTTTAACTACAGAATAGCTTTGTTTCTCCTGCTTTTCTTTAATTTTTAATCTATCCTTTAAGATATTATTTTTCAAATACACTTCCCGTGCCTTCTTCTCTAGTTTATCCCACTTGTCCAAAATAATTCGTATGGCAGCATGTGGAATTTACTCTGTGCATCCCACAAGTACGTCTGTAATTCTTTTCTTGCATTTCGAATATAATCAAAACTTTCTAATTCTAATTTATCTCCGATACTTCCTTCTTTACGCTTTCTTTTCTTCCTTTTCTCACCATCACTCAATTCTGTCCTTTCATGAACTTTTTTAGTTTTCACTTTCTTTTTAGAAAGTTTCTGGGTTTCCTGTACTGTCTCTGGTAACGATGATGACCTAGTCTTAACTGGAGTTCTTTGCAACATCTTTCCACAAAAAAGATCTATTTCTGTCAGTTCTTGGGCCTGTGACAACACTTCCATTCCTATCTCATGCTGTTCATCTTCTGTCATGTCACTCACAGCTGTCAGCAATTCCTTGTCTTCCAGAGATATCAAATCTTCTTCACTTGATGAAGACATTAGTATAAAATAAAACTACACTATTTACAACTAAAAACTGAGAATCAAAACAAGATAATCAGTAAATATTTACAATATATACACAAGTTGTGAGCGAAAAGAGAGCCGTTAATCCAGTTGCCAAAATGGAATATTAAAATTACACTTAGAAAATCTATTCAATAAGTGTGTCTAAAAACGCTTCGCCCAAGTTAAACAGACGAAGGTCCCAGAGGCCAGTCCACTTAACAATGTTAGTGCCTTACCAAGGCAATTTCCAATGCTCAATGGCACGGAAATGCTCACTTAACTGCCAAAATAAGGGCACAGAAATGCTCTAATACACCTCAAGAGGAGAAAATTTTAAAAGCCTCCTCTTGAGTAAACTAAACAAATTAACAAGAAACTCTACTCCCTTTTTTGGCTCAACTTAGCCAGGCAGGGGATTCACCCCTACCTGCCCACCCCGGACCACGAGGAGGTGTGAGCCAGACGCTAGCTTTCAGCCTCGGACAATATATACACAAGTGATCTCGCACGAGTGTTTAGCACTTTACTATACAGTAAATTTCAACAATTGCCCAAGCGTCGCCTCCGGGGCTTCTGAATAGTACAGGAAGAAATAGTAACTCCGAGATTTGGGAGTTACACTAGTCGGATGTAAAGTTCTTTGAGCAGGTGTAAACAGCTTGCAAGGAGAGCCAATGGTTTTCTTTCGATGATTTATCAAACATTTGTTTATAGAAATGGGGTTGTCATAATATCACTCTATAAGGCAAATGTGAGACCAAACTTCGAATACTGTGTCAAGGTACGGAGACCTTACCTTGAAAAAAAGAATCAAGCTTCTTGAAAGGGTTCAAAGACAGACAAGCTTGGTGAGATTGGCAAAAGGGGTGCCCACATAAGAAAAAAAGAGACTAAATATATGGGCCGAATATGTGAGATTGGAAACTAGACACCTTAGAGGAGCTTTGAATGGAGTGTATAAGGATCTTACAGAGGTAAAAGTATAATGAACAAGTATGAAATAATAACTGTTCTAAATGACGTCAGAACTAGAGACAAATTCAAATTATAATGGGAGAGGTTTAGAATCAGTTGTGGGAAATTTTCTTTTAGAATAGGATTTCGCATGGGGTGGTTGAGGCTAAATCCACTCACATTCAATCAGGAGCCTGGTTGATTTAAATATCTTACACTAAGGAAAGCTGACTTTCCTTTAAATAGGCCATAATTCATACATGACTATAAATGTAATCAAACTAACACTGCAGTCTCAGATGCAAATAAATACTACTTTTTACTCATAACTCCACAAAATAAAATTACAATTCATATTACAACTTGTAAATATGTCTTTGTCTGTACTCCATGTGTATTTCATATTGCTGTAAGGTCCCATATGCCTAACAGACACTGCAGCACTACCAGCAGGGTAGTGGTGAAACCATCAAATAGTCACTCAGCATCAATACAGTAGCATGACAATGACTTATAAATATGTATTGCAAACATCAGGAAGAACATATTATATTCTGAACAAAACTGCAAGACAAGATAAAAATGTTTTCCGATTATATTCAGAAGACAATTTACGTAAGGAAATGACATATTATTAATAAGCAGGGTTCAATAGTCCTCTACAAATAACAATAACTAAACACGAGTTCAAAGGCTGTTTCAATATGATTTTAGGCTAACTGCAAAGACTTTCAAAAATACAGAATGATAAAACAGCTATTTTGTATCACAGACTGCGTATATATATTTAGAATGACATATTCTATGCAATGACAACCATCCTTCACACCCAAATGATTGGTGAAGCCAGCCACAAAGTATGAATTTCCTCCAACTGATCATTAGGCATCTCAACACACACAAAACTGCAGAACTGATCTCTAGTTCCTTTCACCACATGACCCAGGACTCCTTACAACCAATTCATTCGGTTTTAGGAATTAATTGTAGTGATTGCACACTATAATATTCTAAGGCAGAATTGAAAGTTTTATAAATATTATCACAAAAGGAGGCAAATACTTCCAAAAAGTCTGATGAATTGAATATATAGTTAAGCATAAAGTCAGATAGTGTACAAGTTAGTGCAATTGCATCATTTCTGTATTGGCTTCAATGAAGTATATCTTATATTGTGAATACCTTTATAACGAGCTGCCATGATATTGCACTACCTCGAAAAAGTAATGCTTTGCCACAGGAGAAGACTATTGTTACTTATTCCCACCAGATACCATCATTCATATGGCACCGTTTTGGACCTTACTGGCTCCTCATCAGTGGGTGGGCAGTGTTGCAATGATGACAACCCAGTGCGAAGTATAACTCCACAATATTTCTCTGAACAATTGTACAGAGAAATAGAGTGGGCTAGTAAATCAGAATGTCTTATAATGGGGGATTTTAACTTCCCAGATATTGACAAGAACTTGTGGGTTGGTCACTCGCACACTAGTAAGACTTTTGTGGATTTATTGGATGATTGTTTTCTGCAGCAGCATGTTCAAGAGGCAACCAAAGAGGGTAATACTCTTGATCTGGTTATCAGCAGTGATCATTCGTGTATTAAGAATTTTCAGATAAAGGAACCACTAGGTGGCAGTGATCACAGTGTACTAATGTGGGATTTACTTAGATATAATTACCATCAGGGGTAAAGGAAAGGGTTTTTGCTTCCGTAAAGGTGAGTACAGTGGTCTCAGACAGTTTTTAAACTTTGTACAGTGGGATCAACTGATGATGTTACTATCAGCAAATTCTAAGTGGGAAGCATTCAAGGAATTAATCGTGGAAGCTACTGAAAGTTTCATACCTATTAAGAAATATTGTTCAAGGTTTAGGCCTAAATCGTTATCAAATGAACTAATGAGACTCGTGACAAAGAAGAAAAATGCATGGGATGCATATAAATTATCAGGCGACACAGAA
Source organism: Mastigoproctus giganteus (assembly GCF_048544385.1). Classification (NCBI taxonomy): domain Eukaryota; kingdom Metazoa; phylum Arthropoda; class Arachnida; order Uropygi; family Thelyphonidae; genus Mastigoproctus; species Mastigoproctus giganteus. The sequence goes on from NC_143585.1 coordinate 116,937,754, forward strand.
GCCTATGGTAGATATAAGCTAGTCTGTAATCAAGTCACAAAGAAGGTTAGGCAGACGAAGGCAAATTACGAGAAATCTTTGGCAAAGTATGCTAAGAAAAACAGCAAGGATTTCTTTACTTATTTAACTCTAAAAGGAAGGGGATGAATCTGATTGGTCCACTTGATATCAATGGTTCGACTGTTCATGATCCTACTCAGAGAGCAAACAAACTGAATGAGTATTTTGCATCTACATTCACACACGAGTTATTAAGGTTTGAAAATGCCAAAAGGTTATCAGATTGTAGAAGGGTGCTTAATGATTTTGTAATAACTGAGAGCAAAGTGGAGGAGAAATTGTTCAAGTTAAACATAAGAAAGGCACCTGGGATCTATCCAGTTACATTAAAGGAGGCGGCAAAGGAAGTAAACAAACCCTTAGTCATAATTATGGGAGGTCCCCACGGACTGGAGATGTGCAAATGTATCCCCAATTCACAAAGGGGGAACGAAGGGTGGCACGAGTAATTACAGACCAGTTAGTTTAACTTCTGTTCCGGGTAAAATAATGGAGTCACTGGTTAATGATGCATTGCAGGATCATCTAGACAAGACTGCAGCAATAATTCAGACACAGCATGGGTTTGTTAAGGGAAAGTCTTGTCTGACAAATTTGATTGGTTATTATGATGTGGTTACAAAGGAACTGGATGCAAAAAATAATTTTGATATCATATTCTTGTGCACATTGAAGACTACTGTACAAATTGGAGCAGAATGGTATTAAGGGTAAATTGCTACAATGGATAAAAGGATGATGGGAGAAGACAGAGGGTAGTAATCAATGTGTGCTGCTCTTCGTGCACTAATGTTATTAGTGGAGTCCCACAGGGTTCGGTGTTGGGTTCACTGTTGTTTTGTATATTTATTAATGATACTGATGAAGGTATATGAGGCTTAGTGTCGAAGCTTGCTGATGACACAAACGTTGGCAAGGTTGTTAATGACAGTAATGGCAGTGTGCTACTGCAACAGGATCTAGAAAATTTTGGCAGATGGGCTATGAAGTGGCAACTGAAGTTTAACTTTGACAAATGCAAAGTACAGTAAACTCCCGCTATTTGCGGTATCTGTATTCGCGGTCGCTGATTTAACATAAAATGAAACCTTAAAAAAATGTGAATTTTAAAGCGCCTTGAACATTTTCTGGCATAAAAAACATGGGCGTGGCTAAAATTATCTATCCCGGTCAAAACAGCGCTCAGTGGGTGGAGGGACAGGGGTGACAAAATCGCGAGCATGGATGTTTCTCGCTAATCCTTGTTTGGTATGTGTTATGCACTTGCCATGGAAGGTTTCGTCGTTTGTTTTTAATTTATATGCTTTTAAAATTGAATAAATTTATCAATTTATAAATTGATATGCTTACAAAATTGATAAATCTACCATTTTGCAGTGTAAAACAGACTTTTTTGAGCGTGTTAACAGAAGAAAGTGACTTTATTTGGACAAGTTCTTTCTAACCTGTACAAAAATATGGCTACGAATAATGAGGGAAATGTGAATGTGACATTATCAAAGAAGGTGATGACATTGGCGAATAAAATTGAGTTATTAGACAAAATTTCTAATGGTGAAAGTGTCTTCTCAGTGGCAAAACATTAAAAAATCAATGAGTCAAGAGTATGATCAATCAAGAAATCGGTAGAAAAAATCCGCCATAGTGTCTGTGAAAATGCGCTAATTGCTTCAAAAATTTGCTCTGTAACTCGTGATGTTAAATTAGAAAAAATGGAAAAGCTTTAAATCTGTGGATAGAAGACCGAACTCAAAATAAAATTCCGTTAAGTTCACTCATTATTCGTGAAAAGCCAAAACTCCTTTATCAACACCTTAGCGAAACTGGTGATAGCACTGGTGGGATAAGTTTTTTTAGCTAGCAAAGGCACTAGTTTGAAAGATTTGTTTGAAATTTCTAATAAATATTACATTTAATATTAAACTGTTTCTTATTTTCATTTCGATGCCATATGTTTCATTTCACTATGTACTTCTATGTACATAGTCATATTATGAAGGCACATATAATACATACATATACAAAATTTTAGACTAGTTTTTCTTATATATTTCATACTTTGGAACGGAACACCTTTATTACTATGGGAGCCATAACTCAGTATTTGCGTTTTCGGTATTCGCGGCATTTCTCAGGAACGTAACCCCCGCAAATAGCGGGGGTTTACTGTACTGCATATGAGTAGAAGTAACCCCAGAGAAACGTACCAACTGTGGGTACTACACTTAAGGTGGTAGAAAATGAAAAAGACCTGGGAGTAATTGTACAGTCAGATATGAAGTTTTCTAAACAATGCAGACAGGCTGTCAGAGCAGGTCATGGGATTTTGTCAATGATATATACGAATTTTGCTAGCGAGGAAAAGGAGTTGATTGTCCCTCTGTATAAGGCAATGGTCAGGCCATGCCTTGTGTACTGCATACAGGTCTGGAGGCCTCATTTTAGGAAGGATATAGATTTGCTTGAGCGTGTACAGAGAAGGGCAACAAGATTGGTGAGGGGAATGAAGGGTTCCTCTTAACAAAAGAGGCTTTGTAGAACTGAAGTTCTACAAACTGCAATGGTTGGAAACTAGACATCAGCAAGGTGATCTGGTTGAGGTGTATAAGGCCTTGAATGGATTGAGCGTACTGAATTCTGATGGGATTCTTCCACTTGTTAAGATTACGAACCTATGGGGCATAAATTCAAATTGAGGAAAGACAGATGTAGAATAGATGTGTGGAATTTGCATTTAGTTAGTGGGTGGTTATTGCTGGAACAAACTTCCAACTGTCATCGTGGAAGTTGATAGGTTAAACAAATTTAAGGAGGAACTGGAGAAACCTTTAGAGGGAATTTTTTTTGTGTTGTGCGATTTTTTTTTTTTTTTTTGGCTGATGCTGCATAAGCTCATACACTGCTTTCTTGCATCACATGCCACTGCTACTACTATAAGAGATGCCTGATTGTTGTTGTTAAAGAGGATTAATGGCACATAAGCTGCTAAGGCTATAATGTGCAGGCACCTCCGTAGCCAGGTGGGCAGGAGCAGCAGTGCGTAGCACACACTTCTTGATTAGACCGGGGTTCAAGCCCGTGACCACCAAGTACGGAAGATGCAAAGGTCAGGGAATGACCACTGCATATCCCCGAGCAATATGGCCTTAGTTGCTAATGCTCCTAAAAACCAAATAACAACAACAGCTATGATGTGCCTATGCCTGATTGTGGAGTTATACTTTGCAATTGGATTGTCATCACTGCAACACCAGAGTACCTGCCCACCCACTGATGAGGAGCCAGTAAAGTCTGAAATGGTGCCATATAGGTGATGGTATCCCCAGAGAATAAGTAACAATAGTCTTCTCCTGTGGCAAAGTGTTACTTATGCGAGATAGTGTAATATCCTGGCAACTCGTGAATACCTTCACAAGTTGCCATGATACAATATGAGATATACTTAATGATGCCAATCTATAACTACTAAGTAGTTGGCTTCATACAGAAATGATGCAATTGCACTAACTTGTATGCTAGTTGACTCCTACGTAACCTGAGGCTTCAGTCCTTAACTATTCCATGCAGTCAGCTTAAATTATGGAGGGGGGAACAATGCAGTGCACTGTGTTCATTTATTAAACTGTATATCCCTGCATGCCCTTACGTTCTTCAGTGAATAAATTTTGAAAATAGATAATATTCAAAGTTTGTTCCCTACCAATATGTGATCTCTTCCCTCTAAGAAATGGGGTAAGAACAAAGAACAATCTTCAGTTTGTTGAATGATTTTACATTTCACTAATGAGCAAAGCTACTCCTGATATCTGAGAGTGATAATGCAGTGACTCCAAAACTGAAGTGAAATGAAATGAAATGGAGTAGACTAATTTCATTAATAAAATAAACTTACCACCACCATCATCTCTTCTCCAGGAATCTTCTTTTTCACGCTCATCTCGTGGTTCTCGTCTTCTCCAGTCATCCAATGGAGGTGCTCGTTCTCTCGGGGAAGGTTCTTCTATTCTCCGAGGGGTCTCATCATCTTTTCGTCTCCATTCCTGTTCATCATCACGTGTTCTGTTATCTCGATCCTGTTCTCTAGGTCTCCAACTTTCCTTCTTTGCCAATTCACGTTCTCTCCAACCAGCTATGAAGATGAATAAAGGGGGGGGGAGAATTACAAAAGGAAAATATATTTTACAATTCACTACGAGGATTTTTTATTTTTATTTTTATTTTAGCTCTTTTGCACTAGTGGTAGGTACAAAATAGCAGCTACAACTTACTATAACTTTCAAGTAGTTTTATTTCCTTATTTATTTTTTTATTTCTCTACGAAAAATTCAAGAAACCATTCTTAATATAGGAACAAATTTAGAGGGGGGGGGGAGTGTGAAATACTGCAGCTTGATTCAGTCAAGAAAGGACGCTAAACAAACTAGGTGGTGTTTCTATTATGTTTATTTTTGTTCTGTACTGATTTCACAGGATGAGAAATGGTTCTAAAGTGCCCTCCTCTCCCATTTGGTAGAAATGGTCTGTGTATTTAAATATACCGTGATGGATAAAATGCAGCCTGGATATAAGCACATTTTTCTTTCCCCACTATAGCGCCTTTTCATAATTCCTGAAAATTCACTGCTCAGTAAAATCATTCATTTTAAAATGGGATGAAACATGAAAAACACCTTTTATTCAATATGCCACTAATTCAGAAATTGCAGATAAATTGGTTTTTCCCATGTTACTATACCCACACAATTCACCAAACATGTTAAGGCAGAACTTACTACAATACAACACCACAATTTCAATATATAAAGCCAGTCCTTGAACTTTTTTTTTAACACTATTTGGGAAACACTCATTTCAATATATAAAGCCAGTCCCTGAACTTTTTTAACGCCATTTGGGAAACACTCATTAGGGCATAATACATCTACATAATGTTTTCTCTGAGTAACACATATGTTTGATTTTTGGAGGTTTACGTCACACTGAGTGGTTCCACACTTCCAAGGGGCAAAAAAAACAAAAAAACACACTGATAAATCACAACATTACTGATAATCACACAAAGGATCATTATCAGTTGTTTGAGTCTTAGCTCTAAAGGTGAAGCAAAAGAGCAATTTTTGGACATAAGGTATCCCCCATTCAGGAATGAAAAGTATACATTAGTTTGGGTGTAATTTGATCTAATTTTATAATCATAACATAGTATTAATTGTCTTCTGATAAAGAAGTGGTGATTGAAATGCTTCTGCATATAGACTATTTATTTATTTATTTTTTTTTTTTTTTGTTGGTGCATCAGCTTCTGTGGCCATAATGCACCCCCCAAACTTTTTGCATTTTACTCTGATCCAAGCCAGAGGCGGGATTCGATCCTGCGAACTTTGGATTGCCAGGCAGGCTCTTTACCTACCTGGCTAGCCAGGTGGTAAAGTGCCTGCCTGGCAATCCAAAGGACTATATTGATGACTATATTGATATAGACTATATTGATGATTATGATGAACAGGATCAAGCCAAGAACTATATGCTGAGCTATATCCTGGTACTTCACAGCCAAGGTCAGATCATATTAAGGCTCCCTACATAACAAGGTAAGTCATGGTTGGCTCTTCCACTTAATTGTTGACAGATCTTGTATGGCATTTAGTTTCTGCTCAGAGGATATTCTTTGCTGTTTTGTGTTATTAAAATTAAATTAAAAAAAAAGAAGAGGTTTATGATCTATTAAGATTCCTAAAAGCTATACACTGATGCACACAGAAATTTCTAAATTGAAGTTGAGAATTTTGGCAATGGTTTTCATGGTTGCAAAATGTTGTTGTTGTTTGGTTTTTTAGGAGCATTAGCAACTAAGGCCATATTGCTCCACGACATGCGGTGGTCATTCCCTGACCTTTCCGCATCCTTCGTATTTGGTGTTGCAAAATGTATGAAATGTTTTTTTTTAGAGGAAAAGATGGAATCCACTGGCATGTGTCCATATTCCCTGAATTGACTGAAGCTGCCAATTTTTGTGCCATCTTAATGCTGTATCAACCATCTAGGGTTTACACAGCATTAAGATGCTGTATCGACCCTAGTTGAGAAATGTTGGTACATGCAACCATAAAATGGATAGCATGAAGGACAAACTCTGAAGAATTCTTACACCTTCAGTATATAATTTACAGAGCATTCCATACTTCCACATGTGGTTCTTATAGTTTTTTTTTTTTTTTTATGTCAAATCAGCATTATATGGCAATTTGATCTGCAGAAATGCAATTTGAATGGAGTCCTTTAACTCTTCCTAAGCTATCCATAGCCAACAATCTTTATCTATCAGAAGGTAGTATGTATTTTGAATTTCTATTAGAAAAAAAGCAGGAGAAGATTTATTAAAGGAGACTCTAGCCTTGGAATCAAACTTCCCTGATAATATACAAATTTTATCTATATATGCAGACTGCATGTGTCAAGTGCCTTTTCTTACTTCCCAGTACCATAACCCTCATGTAACCTAAAGAACTGGAAGTCATATCAAGTTAAAAACTTTTGTATCAACGGAAACAAATGAAGACTTTTTTTTTTTTTTTTTTTTGTTGTTTTGATGATTCTGACAAGAGGAAAAGAGACAGAGTTAGATATTAGAAACATAACACATGCTATGTACATATCAGTTGCAAATTGGAAGGAACTAAAGCAGAGTACAATAATAAATGCATAGAAAATCTATTAATAATAACTAACAAGGTACACATTAACAAGGTAAACAAGGTACACAAGATTACGCATTTAATGTAATCATCAAAAATAAATGGGCGTAAAATGTGTTACATAACAATGATAAAGTTATTGATTTGGATGATGGCAAGAACATTCAATGGCCATGAGAGAAATTCAGATTTCTTCAAAAAAAAAAAATAATAATAAAATGAGGAAGGGCAATTTATGTTTCATTGTGAACTAGCAATCTAGTACCACAATGTGCCAAGTCTAAGGTCAAAACAAATTAAAATATTTTCTTTGTTAGATAAAATAAGGCTGCGTGTATAGGGCTTATTCACATGGTTAAAAGCACTAAAGTAGGAGCAATATGCATAAATATAGTAAGTCCGGATATTAAAAAAAAAAAGTGCCTGATCATTAAAAAGGTGTCACAATATTCGCACTTAAGAGAGTTAGCAGCCCTAGGAAATTTCAAGCAGGAAATTTGGAAATAGGAAATTTGTTTATAATTCCCGGTCAGGCCAGAGTACAATGTTTTGATTACATGACTTAATCTAATAAAAATTATTTGAAGTCTGTATATTCCACGAATCTTCCCACTGGACTATATCTAACTGCATATTATATATCTCTATCCTATAGAGCAGAGTTTCTCAACCATGGTTCTGCGAGAGATGGGGGGGGGGGAAAATATATATATATATATAAAAATTTTTTGAACTTCGCACGCCATGCAGTGCTAGTGTTTGAGAGATGGACAGTGACCGAGCAGCTCTATTAATTTTATTTGGTCTTTTAGCCCCATATGGCAGTGTACATTAGGACCATGTTCATTCGCTCGAGTCTTTTCTCAGTTTTTGACACAAGATAGGTGAGGCCATTGAGAATTGGCAAGCGGTGTATTGCACAGAGGGGAGAATGGTGGTCAGCCTCTCCCTCTTGAATTATCACCCCAAACTACTGTTGTTGTAAACATTGCAAACCATGGAGTTTTATATTTTATTTGCATTTGTGTTTTACAAATATGTCTGATGGTCCAATGTGGCAATTTTTGAAGATGAGGTGCGAAGCAAGACGAGGACTGAAGATTTCAGCTTACAGACAATTCTGATTAGGTTAGTGAAGAATTACAATCTTCCAAGTCATTTCACTGCACTAGTGCAACAAGGACACAAAAAAGTCTGTCTTTACAATGAAAGCTACTTATCAATAGGTTTCACACTGGTTGGTAATCAAGGTTATCCTATTACATTGGGCATTGTAATAAGATAACCTTGATTATCCTATTACATTAACCGCAGGTAACTGAATCAGCGGATACAGGAGCACAACTGTGTATGCAAAATACACAGTAAACTAAACACTAATAAAATTTTTCTTGCTTTTTTATTCTTTCAAAATAACGCCTTACCTTACCTATAACCCTATAAACTACTTTTAAGTATTTTGCAGAAGTATTTTTTTGTGGTTCAAGTTTTTCTTAAATTTAAATATTAATATTTATTGCAATCTAATTACATTTTACTTCCCCATAATAAATTATTACTATGAATAGTTTAGTTAAATTTTCTACTTTTTTTTTTTAACATTTTATTGTTTTATATTATAGTATAAAGGGCGGGGCAGTAGGATTAGACTGTTTGTTGAATTATTTTTAAACATGAGATATAAACTGAGAATCTTTATTTAAAGAAATAATATTAACAAATGTAGTTTAGTATTCAAATGCAAAATTTAAAAAATTACCAGTTCCAAATGACCACTAGCACAGGCAAAACATTTTTTTACCAATCTTAGCATAAAACTGTGCATTACCTGCTGTTACAAATTTAATCTTCCAATTTCTTCTGTAATCAGGTCCTTTAGTTGTTGAATTGAGAGTGGTCATGTTTCATATTTCTTGTTTTGTATTTTGTATAACCTTTCACATTTAGATATCTTTGAAGAAAAAAACGTAAGAGTCGGTCAAGTTGGGAGATCTTTACTGCCAATGGATGTCAACAAACCTTGAAACTAAGCATCCAGGAAATATTCTCCTCAAAATGCTATACTTCGTGTTGAAGCGTACAGATTTGCACCATCTTGATGAAGCCAGATTACTTTGTCTGAACCTGTGTACCTCCTCAACTAAAAAGAAGTAAGGTCCAATTATTCCAAATGCAGATACACCATACCAGATCGTTACCTTCTCACTATGTAGGGGCTTTTGGTGCAGCTCCATTGGGTTAGTCTGCAACCAATAGTGAAAGCGCTACTTGTTAACAAATCCAGTAAGGTGAAAATGGGCCTCATCCAACATAATCAAAACAGTCAAGACGTTTGCATCATTTCCGAAAATGTCCATAAATTGTCTAGAGAACTTTACTCGGACAATTTTATCCTGATTTCTTACCTCACAGATGACTCGAATTTTGTATGGGAACTGAAGATCATTGTGCAAAATTCAATTACTCTGGTTGAAAAGGGGGAAAAAATTCATTCCCTCTAAAAATTCATGGTGATTCTTGTAGATTTGACACAACTGAATTCAAATATGGCAAGCATATTGCTGTAACACACACACACACACACACACACACACACACACACACACACACACACACACACACACACCAATTTTAAGGGAAAAGGGATTCACATCAAAAACAGTTTCTAGTAAAAAAAAAAGTAAATAAATAACATTTCATTTATTTTAAGAAAATGTTTGTAAGTGTTTTTTTTTTTTTATCAGATAAACGTTTAGTATACTGATATACAGTACTAAATATGGAACAATGGGTTAGCCTTATTGTATTTACAGAAATGTTTATCTGATAAAAAAAAAAAAAACACTTTTGTCATTTTTTGCCTTTTATAATCATCCATTGATGTCTCCTGTATGAGATTCCAACAGCAGTCTCCCAACATATTTGGACTCCATTTTCCCTGGTATCTTTTTTTTTTTCTATTTGAGAAATGTTGGTGAAACCTTTTACCATGTTTATTAGAGACTGCTCCCAAGTTTTCAGGGAAAAAAGTTTAAATGGGAATGAAGCTTGAACAACATGTTCCATCCAGACTATGCTAAAGTTAGCTCATCCACAGTTTTTGTGTGTGTGTGTGTGTGTGTGTGTGTGTGTGTGTGTGTGTGTGTGTGTGTGTGTGTGTGTGTGTGTGTGTGTGTGTGTAATTTTTTTGATTTCTCATTGCCAAAAAAGTCTTCCAGGCTCTTGCTTCTGGATCATTTAATGCATTAGTTAATTCATCATCTTGGAAGAACAGTTTAATTTGAGAACCCACAAAAATTCCCTTTTTTTTTTTTTTTTTTTTATCTTGGTCTCAGTGATTTGAGGAAACTTTTGACTCAAAGGAAGCTACTCCTTTTTGTCAATCACTTTCAAAAATATTTTTTATCAAATCTAGCAGAAATGCAATGGAGGTAAATAGATATTTGAGGGATGTGTTCCAGATGTAACTGTTTCATTAATTGGATACTGCAACATAGTATCCAATCAAATTGGTCAGACAAGATGTCCACTTAACAAACTCATACCATGATTGAAGTATAACTGCACTCCTGCATAGACAGTCCTGCATTGCTTCTTTAACCAGCAACTCCATGATTTTCCCGGGAACAGAAGTAACTTAATTGCTCTGTAATTACTCATATTACGCTCTGTTCCCCTTTGTGCATTAGGGCCACTTAAGCATGTCTTCAGACCACAGGACCTCCCTGAATCCAAAGCTGCTCTCGTACTTATGGCTATGTCTTTGATTACCTTCTTTGCTGCCCCTTAAAGCCAGCCACCGAGGGGGGCAAGCCAGCCTCAGTAGGTGCCAGTCCCAAGCCCAGATAAATGGTGAAGGTTGGCATCAGAAAGGGCATCCGGCCATAAAAACTATGCCAAAACCAAAGAAAATGACAGAATGATGGAAAATGTATGTGGAACGGCTAGGGCGTACCCCATAAGCAACACGCAGTCACGTCGCCCGGAAACTGTGAGAAAAGGGTCAGGGCTACCGAACAAACAACGGGTTCGGTTAAAGACGTTAGTCGAACTAGAGAAGAAGAAGAGGATGAAAAGTGTTAGAATAGGAACATTGAACATCGGGACGATGACTGGAAAGGAGTAGAAAGATTGTGGATTTGATGCAAAGAAGAGTGAAGATCCTTTGCCTACAAGAGATAAGGTGGAAGGAAAATAAAGCAAAAGAGCTCAGTTAAGAGTAGAAGATGTTCTTTAGTGGGGAGCAGATGAGAGGAAGAAATGGAGTAGTTATTGTGGTTGATAAGGAGTTAAAGGGTGGAGTGCGTGAGGTTAACCAAGGAGTGACAGGTTTATGAGCGTCAAACTGGAGGTGTGTGAACACTTCACCACAATAGTATGTGCGTATGCCCCACAAGTAGGATGCGGAAAATGACGGTGTTCGGATGAAAATGGATCAAGTGGTCATGGCAATACCTGAGAAAGAGAGGTTGATTATTGGAGGCGATTTAAATGGACATTTAGGAAGAAGCAAGAGAGACGAAGGGTGTTTGGAAGGTGGAGTATTGGGGAAAGAAATGGGGAAAGGGAGTGGATAGTACAACACACAGTGGTATTCGACCTGGCGACAGTTAACACCTACTTCGAAAAGAAAGAAAGCCAGCTGATAACATACAAGAGTGGGAAAGGATAAGCCAGATTGACAATATCATGTTCCATAGGAGGCAAGGTGATAAACGGAGAAAGTGTATCTGCACAACATAGATTGCTTGTGGTCAATTGGAAAGTTGCAGCGGACAAAAGTAGGAAATATTCAAGACAGAGGGAGAAAAGGATAAAATGGTGAAGATTGAAAGAGGAGAGTTTGAGGAAGGAGTTTAGGGAAAAGGTGCTAAAAGGAATAAAGTTACTAGAAGATGTGCAAGAGTAGTGGAAGTTAAATAGTTGTATCATAAGGAAAGTTATAAAGAGTTGTGGGGAATACATCAGGAAAGGGGGTGCAAGAGGGAAAGGAGGCCTGGTAGTGGAATGAGGAGGTGCAACCTGTGATAAAACAAAAGGAGATGAAAAAAAGATGGGATTTAACAGGTAGCCAGGAAGATAAAGAAGCATATAAATTAGCAAATAAGGGCTGTGGCAATATCAAAGGCAGTGGATGAGGCCTATGGGAAACTAAAAAGGAAAGATGGGGATAGGCAGTTGATGAGAATAGCCAAAGCAAGACACAAGGCATCAAAGAACTCCTCATCAATAAAACAGATAAAAGATGAGGGGGAGTGGTGATACAGGACCAGGAGAAGGTTAAGGAAAGGTGAAAAGACTATTTTAAGAAGTTATGAAATGAGGAAAAGCCAAGAGCATTATGCGAGGAGGGAGAGACGAATGAAAGAGTAGTGGAAGGCATAAGCAGGAAAGAAGTGGAAAGTGCACTCAGAAAAATGAAAAGGGGGAAAGCAGTAGGTGCTGATCAGATACCAGTAGAGGTATGGAAAAGTATGGGCGAAGAAGGGATCAATATCTTATGGGACCTTATGGAAAAACTGTGGCAGCAGGAGAGGATACCAAATGAGTGGAGGGAAAGTATACTTGTGCCAATCTATAAAGGAAAGGGTGATTTTATTTTATGTGCAGGAATGTGGGAACTACAAGGGAATAATGTCTCATTCAATGAAGATCTGGGAAAGAATTGTGGAAGGAAGGATAAGGCAGGAGATGGAAATAGGAGAGGAACAGTTCAGTTTCATGCCGGGAAGTGGAACAACAGATGATCACATCTGTTGTTCCACTGTACCACTGTATCTGTTGTTTCACCTGTACTGTATCTGTTGTTTCACCTGTACCTTTCCATCACCTTTAAGGCAGGTGATGGAAAGGTACAGGGAGATGCAAGTAGATTTGCACATGGTGTTCATAGACTTGGAAAAACCATATGATAGAGTGCCCAGACAAGAGTTATGGAGATGTATGAGGGAGAAGGGTGCATCAGAAAAGTACATAAAGCTTGTGAAGGAAATGTATGAGGGAGCAGTGACTCAGGTTAAGAGTAGGGTAGGTATGACTGAGGGATTCTCTGTAATCCCTCAGTCACACCAGGGATCAGCTCTTAGCTCATATCTATTTGATCTGGTAATGGATGTGTTGGCGAGAGATGTGAAGAGTAGAGCACCATGGAGTATACTGTTTGCAGACGATATAGTACTGTGCGAACCATCCCAAGGAAAGGTAGAGAAGAAATAGGAGGAATGGAGGAAAGCGTTTGAAGAGAGAGAGAGAGGCATGAGGATAATCAGAACAGAGACAGAATATATGGCAGTGAATGGAGAAGATGAGTTCTATTAAACTGCAGGAAGAAAAGCTACCATCAGTTTCGAAATTTAAGTACCTTGGATCAAACGTTGAGGGGGGGGGGGATTGTGTGCAGAAATACAGCATAGAGTGCAATGTGGAGGGTTGAACTGGAGAAAGATGAGTGAGGTGCTGCGTGAAGAGAGTAAGTTGGGAAATGAAGGGAAGATTGTATAAAACTGTGGTTAGACCCACATTGATGTACTGTGCTGAGACATGGGCCAGAAGAAGGTGGAAGTGGCGGAGATGAGGATGCTAAGATGGATGTGTGGTGTGACGAGGAAGGGCAGGATAAGAAATGACTTCAGAGGTACGATTAAGGTGGAGCCTCTGAGTAAAAAAATGCAGGAATCTAGGTTGAGGTGGCTTGGACATGTGGAACGAAGAAGTGAGGAGTATGTGGGGAAGAGGTGCGAAAAGTTGGAGGTGATAGGGAAGAGGAAAAGGGGGGAGACCTAAGCTGAGATGGAAGGACAAGGTGGCAAAGGATTTAAAGGAGAGAGAGGAAGCACAGGATAGGGAGAAAAAGAATTAAGGATGGAAATGCTGCCTCCCTTAATATAATTGGATAGATTATGTTTTAACTTCAGCAATTTCTCTTCAGATTTCTTTTCAGTTATAACAGTCATTTAGCTCCCTGTTAGAAATTGATAAGCTTTTGGCACTCCACCCACCAAAAAATTCCTAATGTGCAAATGTAGATGCAGAATAACTATTCAGCCTCTGAAACCTGAGCAGGATCATCAATAGTCAAACCATTGACAACAAGTGGACCAGTGTTATTCATCCCCTTCCTACAGTTAGCATAAGTAAAGAAGTCTTTTCTGCTTTTCTTGTCATTCTTTGCCAAAGATTTCACGTGATCTACCTTGTCTTGCCTAACCTTTGTGATTTGAATGTATACTAGTTCATATCTAACATAAGTTTCTGTATTACCGGATAATTTATATGCATCTCGTGTTTTTTATCCTGCATCTCAACAGTTCATCCGGGCATCCCATTTAGGTCTAAGCCTGGTAGCTTCTGTGATTATTTTTCTAAATGCTTCTCATTTAGAATGTGATTTTTATAACAGTTAGTTGGTTCAAATATTTTTGTCAAACCTAGCTTGATGTACAATGGAGGTAAATAGATTTTTGACTTATCCTAAAAAGGAGGATGTGCTACATTTTTCTGGCCTGATGTAGTTTCTGAGCAGGCCATTTTTATACCATGCAGTGGCAATCCTTAGCTCCATAGCTCCACTCGCATAAAAAGATATTTAGTGTATTATCTTGCAGTTTATTTAGTGTATCCACCTTGCACTTCAACACTTCATCTGGGCACCCATATAGGTCTAAGCCTGGTAACTTCTGCAATTATTTCTCTGAATGCTTTCCATTTAGAATTTGATTTTGGTAACAGTTAGTTGGTTCAAATATTTGTATCAAACCTTGCTTGATGTGCAGTGGAGTTAATAAATTTTAGACTTATTCACCAAAGGAGGATGTGCTACATTTTTCTCGCCTAGTATAGTTTCTGAGCGATCTAGATATTTGTTTTACCTTGTAGTAGCAATCCTTCACCCCGCCGTTCCACTTGCACAAAAAAGTATTTAGTGTATCCACTTTGCTATACAGTCAGCAAAGCTACCACTTTTATTTCGGCACAGACATTCCATTTGTAAACTTGTTGCCATATTTTTTTTTTGCAAAAGAACATGTAGTTTCTCGTAACTAGATGTTCTTAGGTGAACATGTTATCACGTGAACTGCATGGGTCAATGGAATAGATGGATACTTATTTCCATTATGGAGTAAACTTGAATGAATCAATGAAAAGCCTCCATTGCTCAAGGACTGGCAGTAGAACAAATTGACCAAATCGTTCAATTCTGCCTAAGTGATTGGATTCAGCTTTGCAGTATCAAGAGTTTAGAAGTCTGGATCTGTACTCTTTCTTAGTTCTGCATTTTCTGGAGACTCCTTTTCCGATTCTGAATCAGGCTTAAGTCTCTGGTGGCTTTGGCACTGGCGTTTTACCATCATGAGGAACTAGCCTTAGAGCAGAACGTATCTTGGGATATGCTACTTTATTTATGGCATTGCCACACATAGAGTTTATGTTTGAAGTTGGAAACCATTATTAAGGTTCCTTTACTGATATTCTTAATAACAATCTGCTGTTGTCTTTTGTTCTCAAATTCTGTGAATGACACAAAAGGTTATGTACATACAGTGTATTTCACATTATCCCATTTGATGAGGTGCTAGCAAGCATCAAAATAGCCATCTGGGGAGTGACACTGAAATATTAATATCTAACAGTATATTTTTCTTTTTAGAGAAGTGTTATTAATGCAGCATATGGCATAGGTAGTCTCACAATTTGAGAGATCAATGCATTTCACATAAGATAGCATCTTTAATCAGCTTGATCAATAAAATAAAGATGTAAACCCTACCATAGCTACACTATGATAGGATGTACAGAATGGTTGAGAGCATTTCTTAGTTTAATTTTTAAAAAATACATAATGTCAACTGCTGAACTGCCAACATTCCTGAACTTTTGAGTGATTTTCTGAGCCTCTGAGCAGAGTCTTCCCAAGCCAATATGACCAATCTTTCGAAGACTCTTATCCAAATATGCAATCCCAAACAACCGGGTGTTTAAACTTATCACGAACAACTGGATTCAGCATTCCATAAAATATTCCAGGTTTTTGGAATGCTGAGAAGCTCCAAAATTCTTCTACCCACTGCACTGTAATTTCATACCACCTGGCAAAACTCAAATTTGCTGATGTTATCGCATGTCAGTTGTGACACATTCTGCATCTCCACTGCCAATTTCAGGCTACCATCCCACCCTCCCATGCAAAATGAATGACTTGTATACATATTATTGCTTATTCATTAGGCTGTACATATATATAATAATAGTAGGGGCTTAGAGGGGAACAGGTATCCTGTGTGTTATCAGACACTCAGCCTAAAACACTGATGGATCCAATATCTCTCTATTACAGAAGATTTAGGAGAAGTCCGGTTAGCCTGCCTCCCTAAAATCCACTCATGCACACCTTCTCGATGGTAAGCCCTGTTACGTCACTTAGGTGGCAACGAACGTGTAGAGTGGTTCTCTTAAAGATGCCTAGAGTCTTCTCCTACTCAATTTGCCTCCAATGCCACACTGCTCTAATTTGTGCAGCAGCCTTCCATGAGCAACAGTATCAAAAGCCTTTCTACGATCCAAATATATATCAAAATTATTCTTTGCATGCAGTTCCTTTGTGACTACATCATAGTATCCAATCAAATTGGTCAGACAACACTTCCCCTTAACAAACTCATGTCGCGTCCGAACTATAACTAAAATCTTGTCTAGATGATTCTGCAATGCTTCCTTAACCAGTCTCCATTAATTTCCCCGGAACAGAAGTTAAACTAACAGGTCTATAATTACCTGTCTCCCTTTGATCCTCCTTTGTGGATTGGGGTCACAGCAGTACATCTCCAGTCCATAGTTTTTTTTTTTTTTTATTTTGTGAACCCCAAACACGAGAGGTATTAGAACCTATAGTACTTATTACCGTGCTTGGGTTGGAGGTTGAGAAGATGAAAGAAGATAGATATTTGTTGACATTGGACTTTAACTTCTGTAGATTGTAATTTTCAGGAAATACGTATGAAGGAAGGTTGTTCCAGAAAACGGCAGTTGAATGAATAAATGAGGAAGATGAAAAGTTGGTTCTGTGTGTTTGAAGTTGGACAGTAAATGGATGTTCGCTGGTGGCGGCACGTGTTCAAACTGTTTTGAAAGAGAGAGAGCAGGAATTATAGAAGCCAATTCAGAAGAACAGTGCCCATGGAAGTATTTGTAGAAGAGGCATGCAGCAGAAACAGTGCGTCTATGAGACAGCGAGTGGAGAGACTCTGTTAGAGATGAATCATTAATTAACCTATCTGCCCTCTTCTGAATGGAATCAAGAAGCCTGAGAGAGGTTTTGGGGGCACCACCCCAGATGTGGGAACAATATTCCATGGCAGGGCGGATTTGCGATTTATACAGAGTGAGCAGCTGTTTGGAAGAAAAGTAACGCCGAGAGCGAAAGAGAAAACCAAGTTTTTTAGATGCAGAGGAAGCAATATTTGTAATGGGCTTGTGCCAAGAGAGATTAGAAGTCAGGGTAATCCCCAAAAGAGATATATCCTTTTGCCTAGAAATCGGAGTGTCACTAAAGATAAGCATAGGAGCAGAAGAATCCTTTTTGCGAGATATAAGACAAGACTGAGTTTTAGAAGGATTGAAATCAACTAAGTTATCTTTGCCCCACTGGAGAATTACCTGAAGATCGGCATTTAAGGAATTGGTAGCAGATTTTCGAGAAGTTGAAGCTGATTGAGCAGGACAAGGTTTCTCAAAATGGAAAGTTGAATGCAATATGCTATCATCGACAAAACTATGGATAGGATTTCCAGTCAATGGAAGAAGGTCATTGGTATACAAGAGGAAAAGAGTGGGGGAAAGAATTGAACCTTGGGGGACACCGGCATTAGTGGAGAAGTTAGAAGACAGAGAGCCATCCACCATCAGTAAGTGATCAGAGAGAAAACTGGATAACCAATTACTAAAAACAGTTGGCAAACCATAAGATGGAAGCTTGTTTAGGAGATTTTTATGCCAAACACAATCGAAAGCCTTTAAGATGTCAAGAGCAACTGTTTGTGTTTCCCTGAACTTTTCCATTAAATTTGTCCATAAATGGGTAACATAAGCCAGAATATCACCAGTGGATTGACACTGACGGAATCCATACTGGCGACCATTGATCAGACGGAAGGTTTCTAGGTAGTTAAAATTTGGCGGTTAATTGATTTCTCTGTTACTTTAGAAAGAGTAGAAGTAATTGCAATGGGACAATAATTGGATGCAAGGGATTTGTCACCCTTTTTAGGAACTGGCTGGATATGAGCAAATTTTCGAGCAGAAGGAAAAACACCTTTGGAATAAAAAAGCCAAAAAAGGCTGCAAAGAACAGGAGTAAGTTCAGGAGCACAGGTTTTGAGAACAAGTGGAAAAATACCATAAGGACTTGGAGCTTTCTTAGCATCAAGATTCGTCAAAATCCTTCTGACATCCTTTTGACAGAAGACCACAGGAGGCATTGGATGGAGCATGTTGGGAATGGTGGGAGGTGTTTTACCAAGATCATTAATACAGAAGGCGGAAGAAAAATGGGATGCTAGTAGGTCAGCTTTATCCTTGTCTGAAGTGACAACAGAACCATCTGGTTTGGACAGAGGTGAGAGCAGAGATGGACAAAAGTTGCGGCCAATAGCTTTGGCAAGAGACCAGCATGCTCGGCTACCATTAGGGCAAGAAGCAAGTTTTCTACTCTTAGCCTGTTCAAACTCTAGTTTGGACTGATTAATAACTGTTTTACAATTGTTGGAGGCTTTGGTGTAGGAAGAAAATGAAACTGAAGAATTAGAAACAAGCCAATTACGATATGCAACATTCTTCTCTTGGACAGCCTTAGCACAAGGGTTTTTTTTTTTTTTTTTTTTTTTTTTTGATTTGGTAGTTGTTGGCGCATCGGCTTCTGTGGCCATATTGCACCTCCCAAGGTTTTTGCCGTACTTTGATCCAAGCCCGAGGCGGGAATCGAACCCGCGACCTTTGGGTTGCCGGGTTAGCACAAGGAAGCTGTCATAATTATGGCTAAGAGTTTGTTTACCTCCTTTGCTGCCTCCTTTAATATAACTGGATAGATTCCATCCACCTCAGATGCCTTTCCTAAGTTTATCTTCAACAATTTCTCCTCCACTTTACTCTCAGTTATTACAAGATTATCTAGCTTACTGCAACAGTTTAATACACCCATGGCATTCCTCTTCCTGAATAACTCCTTAATGTTTGAATGTAGATGCAAAATATTTGTTTAGGTTGTTAGATACCTGAGCAGGATCATCAACAGTTGAACCATCAAGTGGACCAATCTGATTCATTCCCTTCTTTCTAGAGTTTACATAACTAAAGAACTCTTTGATGTTTTTCTTTGCATCCTTTGCCAAATATTTCTCGTAATTTGCATTTGTGTTGTGACTTGGTTACAGACCAGCTTCTATCACAGGGTTCTGTGTCACCTGTTAATTTACATATATATCCCATGCATTTTTCTTCACTGACATGTGTAATTACCTCATCTGACATCCACATATGCCTAAATCTTGAACAATATTTCTTAGTTGGTATGAAAAGCCTAGTAGCTTCCAAGATTATTTCCTTGAATGCCTCCCATTTTGAACCTGCCATTGGCAATATCATGAGTTGGTCTCACTGTATAGAATTTAAATATTCTCTCAGACCACCATAGTCACCTTTTACGAAAGCAAAAACCCTTCCCATTACCCCTAATGGTAGTTACCTCTCTGAGTAAATCCCACCTCAGCACACAGCAATCACTGCCACCCAGTGGTTCCTTTTTCTGCAGATTTTGAATGCAGGAAGAATCACTACTGATAATCACACTAAGCGTATCACTCCCTCTAGTTGCCTGTCAAACATGCTGCTGTAGAAAACAATCATCCAATAAATCCACAAAAGCCTTGCTAGTGTGTGAGTAATCAAACCACAAATTCCAGTCAATCTCTGGAAAATTAAAATCCCCCATTATAAGACACTGATTTACTGGCCCACTCTATTTCTCTGTGCAATTGCTCATTATACTCATCGGCTCCGTAACACGCACCTACCCTCAGAATAGAAATTTTTCCTTTCCCAGTGCTTATGTCACACCAAACACTCAACACAGCACTGTCCACCAACATTAACTGGATGCACTTCCTTAGATTTTGTTTCTTAACTAACAGCATAACGCCTCCTCCCTTCCCATCCATCCCCTCTGTACACATTGTACTCCCCAAATTCCAATTCTTCACTGCCTATGGCTGTGTGACACCACGTCTCTGACATCCCAACAATATCTGCCTTTGATGTCTTGACTAGCACTTCAAGTTCATTATTTTTATTAATTCTATTCCTAGCACTGGTGTACACACAAGAATACATGCACCTGTTTCTACTCTTAGTTACCCTAACACAGCCCATGTATTTACTTGTTCCACTATGACTCTCAGCAGTCCTGGAAATCCCATTGCTTTGCTTTCCAGGCTGCTGCTCAAATGCATTTCAATAGAAGCAGTGTAAGTATCACCTTCACCTCTGCCAGCGGCCCCCGTTAATCTATTAGTCCATGTATCTCCCCCCCCAAGCTAGCAGTTTTCCGAACCACCTAACTCTGCCTCGATAGCATCAGCAAATATTCTTGCACTCTTTCTATTCAAGTGTGTCCCATCCCTGCAGAAGCAGTCTCTCCTGTTAACAAGCACAGACTAGGCTGAAAAAAAAATTCTACCCCTTGAGTCTTTGCACAATCCAGGGCTGAAATGATTGACAAGGCTCTCATCATAAACCCTTGCCTATCGTGCCTGGGCAGAATTGCTGATACAAAGGGTACTAGGAAAGTTTTGCAATATGACGCAACAATGAATCACAGGAAGCTGCTTGTTGAGACATGTTCATACGTGCATAGTAGCCGCCGCGCCAAGTCGATGGACTCAGTTATTCATTAGTAGTGAGAGTGTAAAGTGCTTGTGATGGCATCATGGTCACGAAATGAGATACGGACAGTTTTGCGGTATAATTTCGTGTGTGGTTTAACCATAGACCAGTGCTTAGAAGAAATTACTCTTGCACTAGATGATGATTGTCCACATCGTACAACGATATTCAGGTGGTATAGAGAATTCCAAAGGGGAAATTTCACTCTGAAGGATTCTGAGAGGCCAGGAAGGCCACGAACGTCAGTTACGGAGGAAAACGTTACTGCTGTGAGGAAAATGCTTGACGAAAACAGGCGAGTGACCTACCAACAGATAGAGGATACTTTGGGCCTAAATGCACCAGCAATTCGTTCGATTCTGCAAGATCATTTGCACGTGAAGAAACTTTGTTCTCTCTGGGTGCCGCATCAACTGACTGAAGAGCAGATGACACGACGTGTGACTTGGTGCCGGGAGATGTTAAAAAAGTTTGATGAGGGACAATCTCGGTATGTGAACAACATCATGACAGGTGACGAGACTTGGCTGTACTATTACGATCTGCCGACCAAGGCTCAAAACAAAGTTTGGGTCTTTGATGATGACGACACACCCGTAATTGTCAGAAAATCCCGATCTGTAAAAAAGAAAATGATAGCTGTATTTTTCAAATCGAGTGGAATTGTGGAATGTGTCGTTTTGGACACGCAGAAGACAGTCACAGCTAAGTGGTATACTGAACAATGCCTGCCTAAAGTCATTGGATCTATGAAGAACCTGCGGCCAAAGTCAAGAATGGACACCTGGTACCTCCATCACGAAAATGCTCCAGCTCACCGTGCCAAAGCCTGCACCGAATATTTGACCACGACAGGACTGAAACTTCTCGAGCACCCTCCCTACAGTCCAGACCTTGCTCCCTGCGACTTTGCACTGTTCCCGCATGTGAAAATGAAGCTAAAAGGGAGGCGGTTTTCCAGTGATGAGGACCTTCTACGGGCTTGGGACAACGAGTGTGCTTTACTCCCTAGTGAAACTTGGCAGAACTGGTTTAAAGATTGGTTTCGGAGGATGGAGAGGTGTATTGAATGTATTGCAAAGCTGTATTGCAAAACTTTCCTAGTACCCTTTGTACTTTCAATTTAGACACTAACTCGCAACTTTTTTCTTTTCTTTTTTTTTTCAACATTGACCTCTACTTATTAAGTTATTCTGCCTGTCTCCTATGCTTAATATCATTAGTACCAAAGTGTATAACAATATGACCCTCTGTGCCCTTAAAAGATATCTGCTCTACAATGTCATCAACCTTTGCCCCTGGCAGACATACCCTGGTCCTGTTCCACCTATCCTTTTTACACAATATGGTCCCCGTTTCCCTGACAAGAGTCACCGACAACAACTAGTTCCTTTGGGACCAGCGCATTCTGTCTTGGGGGTTGCCGCTGTGTTGCATGATGTTCAAGTGCAAGCTCTGGCATTGATGTGGGCAACTGAGAGCTTGATGGGCCTTCAATTTAAATCCTTCGAGGGCATCCACCCTGTCCTTCAAGCTCTAGTCATGTACACCATTTCATTATTCTTTATATAGGTGAGAAGTCTTATTGAAAAGGGAGCACCCACTCTGGGTTTGTATTAATGAAGTCTCAGTGTTGTTTATAAAACTCTTTACAAACTCATTTTCAGACAGGGAATTGCTTTTAGCTGCACATTGCACAATAGTGCTTCTTGGCAATTCTGCTTTCAGTTTAGTTTTAGTTTTGTAGTTAGTTTTGAGTTATATGTTGTTAGTGTGCATTCAGTGTCTACAGCGGTGTTTCCCAACGTGGGTCCCACGCCCCACATGGGGGAAATTTGATTGTTCAGGGGGGCAATTCAAAAACTGCTCGTCTAGAGTTTAAAACAACCGCCTACTATGACTTAACTTGTACAAAAGAAGAATTGTTGGTAAAGTCTCTGTTTATTGCTCATACTGCAACTGTCAATCGTACTCTTGAGGCTAGTTATGAAATTTCTTTACTCATTGCTAAATCTGGGAAAAATCATACTATAGGAGAAAATTTAATCAAACCATCAATATCAGCATTTCTTAAAACAGTTCTGAAAAAAGATGACAAAGACGTGAAAGCTAAGCCACTCAATAACAATACTGTTAGCGGAAGAATAGATGAAATGAGTGAAGATATTGAAATACAACTTGTTGGAAAGCTGAAAACAAGAAAATTCTCAGTGCAAATGGATGACTCAACTTTGAGAGACAGTGAAGCCGTACTGATAACTTATGTAAGATATATTGATAAAGGTAATTTTGCTGAAGAAATGTTATTCTGTAAATCGTTAGAGAGCACCATTACCTCCAAAGATATATATATAATAAGCTAAAAAAATACTTAGATCACAATAATATATCAATGAAAAATATAACATCTTGCGCTGCAGATAGTGCTCCTAATAATTTAAATTCTATACAGTGGGACCAACTGATGATGTTACCAACAGCAAATTCAAAATGGGAAGCATTCAAAGAACTTATCTTGGAAGCTACTAGGCTTTACATACCAATTAAGAAATATTGTTCAAGGTTTAGGCCTAAGTGGATGTCAGATGAACTAATGAGACATATGGCAGAGAAGAAAAATGCATGGGATACTTACAAATTAACACATGACACAGAAGCCTATGATAGATACAAGTTGATATGCAACCAAGTTACAAAGGAGGTTAGGCAGGCGAAGGCAGATTACAAGAAATCCTTGGCAAGGGATGCAAAGAAAAACAGCAAAGAGTTCTTTACTTATGTAAACTCTAGAAGGAAGGGGATGAATCAGATTGGTCCACTTGATATTGATGGGTCAACTGTTGATGATCCTGCTCAGGCAGCTAACAAACTAAATGAATATTTTGCATCGACATTCACACATGAGGAGTTATTCAGCGAGGGGAATGCCAGAGGTGTATTCAACTCTAGCAGTAAGCTACAGAATCTTGAAATAACTGGGAGTAAAGTGGAGGAGAAATTGTTGAAGATAAACACAAGAAAGGCACCTGGGGTGGATGGGATCTATCCAGTTATATTAAAGGAGGCAGCAAAGGAAGTAAGCAAACCCTTAGCCATAATTATGAGAGCTTCCTTGGACTCAGGGGAGGTACCCATAGACTGGAAATGTGCAAATGTGATCCCAATTCACAAAGGAGGATCAAAGGCTGACACAAGTAATTATAGACCTGTGAGCTTAACTTCTGTTCCAGGAAAATTAATGGAGGCACTGGTTAAAGAAGCACTGCAGGATCATTTAGACAAGACTTCAGTTATAGCTCGGACACAGCATGGTTTTGTTAAGGGGAAGTCTTGTCTGACCAATTTGATTGGATACTATGATGCAGTCACAAAATAACTGGATGCAGGGAATAACTTTGATATTATATACTTGGATCTTAGAAAGGCTTTTGATACTGTTGCACATGGAAGACTGCTACACAAATTGGAGCAGTGTGACATTGGAAGCAAATTGCTGCTATGGATAAAGGGATGGTTGAGTGGCAGAAGACAGAGAGTGGTAATCAATGGACACTGCTCATCGTGGACTAATGTTATTAGTGGAGTCCCTCAGGGCTCAGTGTTGGGTCCATTATTGTTTTCTGTATTTATAAATGATATTGATGATGGTATATCAAGCTTAATGTCCAAGTTTGCAGACGATACGAAGGTTGGCAGGGTTGTCAAGGACACTACTGACACTATGCTGCTGCAACAGGATCTGGAAAGGTTGAGCAGATGAGCTGAGAGGTGGCAAATGAAGTTTAACATTGACAAATGTAAAGTACTACACATGGGAAACAGCAACCCCAGAGCAACGTATCAACTCTGTGGTACTACACTGACAGTGGTAGAGAATGAAAGGGACTTGGGGGGTGGTTGTGCAGGCAGATATGAAGTTCTCTGAGCAGTGCAGATGGGCTGCAAGAGTAGCTCATGGAGTATTGTCAATGATATACAGGAAGTTTTCCAGCAGGGATAAGGAGGTGATTATTCCCTTGTATAAGGCAATGGTCAGGCCACACCTAGAGTACTGTATACAGGTCTGGAAGCCGCATTTCAAGAAGGATGTAGAGCTGCTGGAACTAGTACAGAGAAGGGCAACAAGATTAGTGAATGGAACAAAGGGGTGCTCTTACGAAGAAAGGCTTAAGTTTTGCAAATTACAGTGTCTGGAGACTAGGCACCAGCGAGGTGATCTGATAGAGGTGTATAAAGCCTTGAATGGTTTGAGCATGCTCAACGCTGATGGGATTCTTCCTCTAGCTCAGAAGAATCACCTGAGAGGGCATAAATTCAAATTGAGGAAAGACAGATGTAGGATAGACGTGCGGAAATTTGCCTTTAGCCAGCGGGTGGTTGGTTGGTGGAACAGACTTCCAACCCTTGTCGTGGAGGTTGATAGCCTAAATAAGTTTAAGGCTCAGCTGGACAGGTATTTTGAACGAACAGAGGGGTAAAGTGGAAGTGGTTTTTTTTTTTTTTTTTTTTTTTTTTGGCTGATGCTGCATAAGCTTGCTTTCTTGCATCAAATGCCTCTACTAATGCTAATGCTAATATGATGGGCAAGAAAAATGGCTGCTTAAAATTGATGAAAGATGAGAATCCAGAAATGCTTCTTGTGCATTGTGTTATTCATAGGGAAAACTTGTGTTTCTTCAAGCTTTTTTGTGAAGAACAAAATGAAGACCATGTGAGACTTTTACTTCATACTGAAGTAAGGTGGCTCTCGAAAGGGAACTGCTTGAAAAGATTTATGGAACTATTTGATACTATTAGTGACTTTTTAAGTGACAAACCTAAAATGAAGCATCTGTTAACGGTCGATGGTAAAGCATTTGTGAGTTATTTAGCCGATATCTTTGAAAAACTAAATATATTAAATAAACAACTTCAAGGAACAAATAAAACTCTCGTCGATGCAAAAGCGAAGACATTTGGTTTCATTACATTTATTAAATTATGTCAAAAATATATTTTTAAAAAAAATTTGAACAGTTTCGTTGTCTGCAAAAATGTGAAGTGACTGATACCGCTGTATTTGTTATTGTTGATCATCTGAAAATTCTGTCCGATGATTTAAAAGAAAGGTTTTTTGATTTAAAACAAATTGATTTTCCAACCTGGATGATGCAACCAATGTTAGTGGATTTGTCTGATGTATCAATGCAGTACCAAGAAGAATTCTCAGAAATGCAAAATGATGAGTCAGTTAAAACTTTATTCAATATAAAAGAAGGGATGGCATGGCTTTGTGATGAAACAGAAATTAAATACCCAAATTCAACCAACTTTGCAAGAGAGCTATTGTTACCGTTTTCATCTTCATATTTAGCTGAATGTGGATTTAGTGCCATAAATGATTTGTTACTAAAGAAAAGAAATCGACTGGATATCACAATGTCTATTATATGTTTTGAAAATTTATTTACTATTTTTTTATTAATAATTTCCTAATGATTTCTTCCTAAAATCTAAGTCTCGTGTCCTGAACAGTTGTAATTAGGCTTTATTTAGGGAATAATTCAATTTTTGAATATAAAAAATATGTATATCGGTGTTTCCCAACGTTACATAGGGGGCATCAGAATTTTAGAAAGACTTAGGTGGGGCATGGTAAAGAAAAGGTTGGGAAACACCGGTCTACAGTGATTGATGATTATTATTTTTTTTTATACGGCCTCAAAGAGATCAAGTGATGCAGCTAGTAACATGAAAAATAAATTTGGAAGAGTGCTAATTTGAACTAAATTTTGACGTTTTTAGCAATCAGAAAATTAACATTACAAAAAAAAAAAAAAAAAAAAAAAATTTTCAATACAGCAAACCCCCGCTATTCACGGTCGCTGATTTAATATAAAATGAACCTAAAAAAATGTGAATTTTAAATCACTATGAACATTTTTTGCCATAAAAAAACATGGCCATGGCTAAAATTATCTTTCCCGGTTAAAACAGTGCTCTGTGGGTGGGGGGGGGGGGGTGACAAAATCATGAGCGTGGATGTTTCTTGCTAATCCTTGTTCACTTGATCATACAAATATCAATTTATAAATTCATATGCATACAAAAGTGATAAATCTACCGTTTCAGACTTTTTCGAGTGTGTTAATGGAAGAAAGTGACTATATTTGGAAAGTTCTTTCTAATCCGTACAAAAATATGGCTACAAATAACAAGGGAATGTGAAATGTGAAAATATCAAAGAAGGTAATGGCCTTAGCGAATAAAATTGAGTTATTAGACAATTTCTAATGGTGAAAGTGTCTCCTCAGTGGCAAAACATTATAAAATCAATGAGTCAACGGTACGATCAATCAAAAAATCAGAAGAAAAAATCCGCCGTAGTGTCCGCGAAAACGTGCTAATTGCTTCAAAAATTTGCTCTGTAACTCGTGATGTTAAATTAGAAAAATGGAAAAGGCTTTAAATCTGTGGATAGAAGATCGAAGCCAAAATAAAATTCCCTTAAGTTCACCCATCAGTCGTGAAAAGGCAAAACACCTTTATCAACACAGCGAAACTGGTGATAGCACTGGCGGGATACGTTTTTTAGCTATAGCAAAGGTGCTGGATTGAAAGATTTGTTTGAAATTTCTAATAAATATTATATTTAATATTAAATTGTTTCTTATTTTCATTTCGATACCATATGCTTGCATTTCACTATGTACTGTCTATGTACATAGTCATATTATGAAGGTACATATAATTCATACATAGACAAAATTTTAGACTAGTTTTTCTTATATATTTCATACTTTGGAACGGAACCCCTTTATTACTATGGGAGCCATAACTCAGTATTCGCGGAATTTTTCAGGAACTAAACCCCCGCGAATAGCGGGAGTTTACTGTATAAATATAAAGTTGTATAATGTACAGTGGGCATTCTACATTTTCTTGAAGATATACTACATTTATATTTTATTGTATAATTCATGAATTTACAGTTTATATTTAAGGGTTTAAATGTTTCTGCTATATTCATTAACATTATTATATAAAGAAATGGTGGCTTAAAATCAGTTAGAAACTGACCAGGCCAACCAAATAAAATTATTTAATTTATTTCATGTGGAAAAATCTCCTCCACTGAACAATGATTCACTTGGTACTCTTGTTTTCATAGTCGCATATAATGTATTTATTTATTGTTAGTATATGGTAAATTTTTAAAATGTTTTTATTTCCTAAAACAATTTATCCATTAAAACCAAAAGGTAGAAATTTGTATTGGTATTTAACGCACGCACACACACTTATTTTTGATATTCAGATTAGTAACTATTTTTTGAATAAAAAAGGATACATTTTAAATTAACAAAAAAAAAAATAATAATAAATAAATAATAATAGTTATTATAATAATAAATACATAAAAGTTACTACATATTAAGGAATTTTGCACTTACGTGGCCGGCCTAGTTCAGGACGTTTTTCTTGTTCATCCCTACAATATTAATTTTAATATTAAACTTATAATGCAATGAAATTTAAATTATATTTTTAAGATACAAAAATTTCTGTATTAAGAAGCTGAAATACTTATATCAGGACTATATTTAATATTTAGACAAGTGTCTGAGCTTAATACTCAAATTTATCTAACAAAATATCTGAGATTTGAATGGTATCCTTAAAGGACACAGGTCAGATCTCAGATGTTATTTGATAAATGGATTAAAATCAAAATTATTACAATGTCATGTATACAGTCAGTCCTCATATAGCACGATAGTTGTGTTGCTAGAAATCCTTGTGCAATGCAAAATCGTGCAATATAAATAACAGGCCCTATGGGAAAAATAGGGTTAGGTGCCAACCACCCAATACTGAACGCACATTTGTAAGCAAAACATTACTAAACAATAAATAATCGTAATAAAATACTTACGTATTTTATTACGACTATTACGTGACAAAATGTTGCTAATGTTTGCTTCTATCATAAGCAAACTTGTTTTTTTTTATTTTCTATCCAAACAGATGACAGCCATTCCATCTCTTCCAATTCTTTGTGTCTTGATCTAATGGATTTTAATTGCACTTTGAGTTGTTCCTGCTATGAAAGTTGTTTTTATTTTCTCTGCATTCTTTCTAATTCTCGGCGATGCCTTATTTAAACCAGTAGCATGTGCAATATCACATGGTCTTAATTTCGCTCAAAGGGTTTCAAATTTTCATATTTTGATTCTATCAACAGAGGCGGACTGGCCATAAGCCTTACCGGGGAAACCCCGGTGGGCTGGAGGCCAGAAGAGGATGGAAGCCGGTGTGATTTTGGCCATAAACGCTAGTATGAGGCCGCTACAAATTTTCCCGGGTAAGAATTTTTGAACCAGTCCTCCACTGTCCATCAATATTGCTTTTCTTTTTCTCTCTGCATCTGTAGTGTCTTCACCAGGACGGTTCCTTTTCACACCTTTTAAGTATTTTACTCATTTGGGAATAAAGCACAATTACAAAGTGAGGAGGCACGCTTGATACACATGAACAAAGCTGCGGGCGTGTAGCAACTGCATAAACAACACCATAAAGGCAGAGACACACTAACACCTCACTAGCTCACATTTTACTAAAACATGGTCTTAATTGTTTGCTCACATGCTCACATTTTACTAAAACATGGTCTGGGGGCTTACTACCATAAAACAATAAAAACTATTTCCAGCTGCGTTTCTGCTAGTGGAATCTGTTATAAACTGGTAGTAAAATCGATCTAATTGCATTTGCGATAATACCAATAGCTGTAGTTGTGTGGGTTTTTACGTTGTTATGGTGAAAAGCATTTCCCCTTCATTGATATGAAAAACAAATACATTTTCAGAATCTTCTCTTCATTGCTATCGTGTTGCATTCAGTTGGGGTGATTCCGCAATTGGCTGCCATTTCTTGTAAACACAAAGGCGAATCGTGGATATGCAAATTCTGTTCGTGTGATTTATACGATATCATTCCCCTATTTATAAATTGTGTATGCTCGAGTTCGTGTAGTGTAAACATGTGTTATACGAGGACTGACTGTACCTAATTACAGTTTGATTTGTATGGAATTTTACTAGTGATGTTTAGAGAAATAACATATTATAGATGTTCTTTGGAATTTGGCATACTTTTTAATCACATATTCATCAAGTTTATAAAGTTATTCAGGAATATTTAGGTTTCAGAATGTTTACAATCTCAGCAGCAGCAGTAATTCAAATTTCCACAAAGTTTAGCCTTTAAAATTAACAATTAAAGAATGAAAGTAAAAGGTAAACCTTTTTATTTTCTTTGTTAAATTATTAGTTTTTAAACACAGCTAAACTTCATAAATCCAGCACTTTTATTTATGATAAAATTTTCAAAAACTGGAAATTACTCTATGTTCAATTCTTTGTTGAGTGTTGCTGAATATAATAATTGCTGAAAAGTATAATTTAATTATTTAATAACAGATGGTTATTTATATGATCATGATGAAAATGCCATATTTTTAGGAACAGCATGTTTCTACAGGAATCAAACTTTTTGATGTACTTCCTTAATTAGTTGGTCTTATTTCACTCTGAAAGCTACTGTTATTCAAAAATACCATATAAACCTGAAAATCTCTTTGACTTTGTGCAATTGTTTATTAGAGAATTTATTATATTGATTTCCTTGGAAAACATATATCCACTAGTATCCATGTGAACAATTTCTAAATACACCATGATAATAAA
This sequence comes from Mastigoproctus giganteus, assembly GCF_048544385.1. Classification (NCBI taxonomy): domain Eukaryota; kingdom Metazoa; phylum Arthropoda; class Arachnida; order Uropygi; family Thelyphonidae; genus Mastigoproctus; species Mastigoproctus giganteus. The sequence goes on from NC_143585.1 coordinate 116,968,169, forward strand.
TTACCACAAGTTTTCCCTTGTACTAGGGTTCGTTTCTTCATTCCCTTTATCAACTCTATTACGACTCTATTATATTGCAATGTATTATTTTCCCACATAAGAAGTTTCCTGGGTAAAAAGCTTGCGATAAAGAATACACGGTGTATTATTATAATGATGTTTTCCCACTCAGTACATTTTTTAAATCTAGAAATTCTTTATTTTTATATCAAAATACATAAATCAATATAAATGTTTTGGTATTTGAACAAGTTAGTGCATAGCATCATTTAAGTTAGCAGTAAACCACCAAAGTAGGAGAAATGTCATAGTTTTTTACATCTCATATTGTGAATGACTTCACGATGAGTTGCCCTAATATTACACTACCTACAAAAAGCAACGCTTCCTCACTAGAGAAGACTAATGTTGTTTATTCTCAGTGGATACCACCATCCACCAAGAATCCACTGGTGAAGTGTTGCCTATTTGAGAATCCACTCTCAAAGGTAGTTCAATATCAGGGCAACTCACTGTTAAGGCATTCACAATATGAGATATAAAACAATGCAATTTCACCTACTTCAATGATTTACTACAAATTAAAATGATACGTCAGAGGCTTTCAGCGTTAAAACATTTTTAGTATAAACATTTTGATATAATGGAAGTGACATACTGTTATTATTTTCATCAGTATCCATAATTGGAAACACCGACCACGTTGAGGATTAAGTTCTGATTGATGTGAACAGTTCTGAATTACTTAATGGATTGTTGCCCTGTCTTATTGTAATTGACTTTTTAAGGCATGTTGAAACTCCAAAGGAGCTCATTCTTCTAAATTGGTAATGAGTTTAATGAATGTTAGACATTTAGAAATCCTCAGTTTAAAAATGTTTCCCATAAGCAGAGAAAAAAAAATATTTATAAGGTCTGAAATAGTACTTAAAAATGATCTTTAACCTTATGTATGTGTATCTTTTTATTTTTACTTGTGTAGTTAATATTTCATATCATAGGTCTCTGTAGCCAAGTGGTCAGAAGCAGGAGTACATTAGCACACACACTCTTTGAGTAGATTGGGGTTCAAGCTCCTGATTGATAAATATGGTCGATTTGCCAACCGGTACTGGACCAGCGTGGCATATTATGGTCCATTTCCCTCAACATGAATCGTTGAGGAGGCTTCCATCCGGCAGTGGATTGATAATGGCTGCAGTTTACCTTTTACCCTTAGGTCATTTTCCTTTCTAAGATGTTTTCCCTCATAAGAAGTTCTAAATCTCCACTTCCTTGGAAAACTTTTCATCTGAATTCTACTGTATCATATTCTATTCTTAAAAAAATAAAATCACTGAGAAATGTGATTAACATGAAGAAACTGACTGATTTGATAAAAAGTGATAAAATTCACATTTTCACTGCTTTTCGTATTATTATTTATTATTAGTGGTGGTAAATGATGCAACAAAACGTTTATACAGCATGAGCTAAAAAAAAAAAAAAAAAAAAAAAACCACCCTCCCCATTCCCTCTAATAGCTTGTCTAGTTGTTCCTTGAAATTATTTAAGCAAACAATTTCCAATCAAGCAATCAACCGCCTGCAGGCTAAAGGAATACTTCCACACATCTATTTTGCAAACGTACTTCTCACCGGATTTACCATCTTGGTCAAGATTTTTGCAGCTCCGGCAAATGCTAAGTTTTTATATATATTTAGTCGTTTTATTGACTTAATTGTTTTTCTCAATTATTTTCTATAAGTAGCTTTATAGTTCTAGTCAAGCTCCTTGGTTTACTTGAATTTAGATAGCAATTTTGAAACTTAATACTTGTTGTCCGTAGATCTTGCCATTCACAACTTTCCGCCATTATTATACGATACGGAATACCGTAACATAAATCCCGAACTTTGCAGCATAAGTTTTAATGTAAAAATAGATAGCAAAATACGTAGCACTGTATTAAAAATCTGTTAGATTAGTATAGTGTTATCAATTAATCACTAAAATTTATTAGTCTTATTAAATTTCATTGTTAATTTAATTATACTTCAACAGAATCATGATCCAGACTATAGCAGAAAAGCAACGAGCACAAAGTAGTGATAGCAGTATTGTGGCTCAGGAGAACTGAAGGGGGCAATTCTCCAATGCATCACGTCTAAAAAAATGTGTGAAATGTGAAACGTTTTCAGACCTGTCTAGAACAGGACATGATCTAGCTAGCCAAGGAGGATGCCTTTGTGTATGCTAGATGCAGAGACTGTGGGGAAATTAGGTGCCAACCCAGCATTTTGACAGGCTTCTATGAGAGTTTGAGGTGTAGGGTATATTCCTGAGAAGAAATTAATATGAGGGCCCATCAAGCTCTCGGCTGCCCAACTCAAAGCCAGAGATCATTCCTGTGCACCAGGCAACACAGCAGCAATCTCCAAGGCAGAATATGCTGGTCCCACAGGAAGTAGTTATTGTTGGTGATTACTGTTAGAGAGACATGGAATATATTATGCTAAAAGGATAGGAGAACAGGACCAGTGTATATCTGCCAGGGACAAAAGTTGATGTTTTAGAGCAGATATCATCTTTAAAGGGAAAAAAGTTGATATTGTTGTACACGTTGGCACTAATGACCTTAAGAGTAAGAGATCTGAAGATTTACTTAACAAGGACAGGTCAATGCTGAAAAGTCTTGAGTTAGGGTTAAATTTGAAATTATCTGCAATTCTGCCCAGACACGATAAAGAGGGAGTATATGATGAGAGCTTTGTCAATCAATTCAGCCCTGGAGAGATTGTGCAATGCTCACGGGGTAGAATTTTTTTCAGTGTGATCTGTGCTTGCTAGCAAGAGAGACTGCTTCTACAGGGATTGGATACACTTAAATAGAAAGGGTGCAATAATATTTGCTGATACTATCATGGCAATGTTAGGTGGTCAGAAAACTGCAAGATTGGGGGGGGGGGGGATTCGCAGACTAAAAGAAGCCACATGCAGAGGCAAAAGGGTTTCTTGCACTGCTACTTCTGGAATGAGCAGCAGCCCGGAAAGTGAGTTGCTCGTGATTTTAAGAACTGCTGGGCATCACCATGGAACCAGTAAATACATGGGCTGTGTTAGGGTAATAAAAGTAAGAACAGGTGCGTGTATACTGGCTGTACACTATAAAACACACAGAGATAAGGAGCGCAGAATTGGAATTTGGGGAGTGCAATATGGATAGACAGGATAGGAAGGGAAGAGGGGTTATGCCGTTAGTTAAGAAACACAATCTATTGGAATTGCATCCAGTTGACATTGGTGGACAATTCAATGTTGAGTCTGTTTGGTGTGACAAACACTGGGAAATGGAAAATGAGAGTAGGAATGTGTTATAGGCCTAATGACCCCGATGAGTACAAACAGTTGTACAGAGAAATAGTGGGCCAGTAAATCCGAATGTCTTGTAATAGGGGATTTTAACATTACAGATATTAAGTAGAACTTGTGATTGGTCTCTCACACGCCGCTAGCAAGACTTTTGTGGATTTATTAGAGAATCGTTTTCTACAGCAACATGTTCAAGGAGCAATAAGAGGGTGTAATACTTGATGTTATTATAAGCATTGACTATTCATGCATAAAGAATCTGCAAGGAGCCACAAGGTGGCAGTAATCACAGTATACTGATGTGGGATTTACTTAAAGTGGTAACTACCATCAAGGGTAAATGGAAGGGTTTTTGTTTTCATAAAAGTGACTACAGTTGTCTCAGACAGTTTTTAAATTCTATACAGTGGGATCAACTGATAATGTTACCAACAGCAAATTTAAAATTGGAAGTTTTCAGTGACTTAATTGTGGGGGCTACTAGGCTTTTCATTCCAAATAAGAAATACTGTTCGAGGTTCAGGCCTAAATGGATGTCAGATGAATTAATGAGGCTTGTGGCAGAGAAGAAAAATTTATGGGATGCATATAAATTATCAGGTGATACTGAAGCATACGACAGATATAAGCTAGTCTGTAATCGAGTCACAAAAGAGGTTAGGAGGGCGAAAGCACATTACGAGAAATCTTTGGCAAAGGATGCAAAGAAAAACAGCAAAGAGTTCTTTACTTATGTAAACTCTAGAAGGAAGGGAATGAATCAGATTGGTTCACTTAACATAAATGGTTCGAATATAGATGATCCTGCTCCAGTAGATAAAATGAATCAGTATTTTGCAGCTAAGTGATTTGTAATAACTGAGAGCCAGTTATAATGAAGTGGAGGAGATCCAGTTATAATGAAGGAGGCAGTAAGGGAAGTAAGCAAACCATTAGCCATAATTATGGGAGCATCCTTAGAGCCAGGGTAGGTCCCCAGAGACTGTAGACCTGTAAAAATGGTATCCCCAATTCACAGAGGGGATTCAAAGGGTGACACAAATAATTATAGTCCTATTAGTTTAACTTCTGTTCTGGGGGAAATAATGGAATCACTGGTTATTGTACTTTTAACTCTATATATATATATATATATATATATATATATATATATATATATATATATATATATATCGAACGGAGACAGCAAAGGAAGTAAGCAAACCCCTAGCCATAATTATGAGAGCTTCTTTGGACTCAGGGGAGGTACCCATAGACTGGAGATGTGCAAATGTAACCCCAATTCACAAAGGAGGATCAAAGGCTGACACAAGTAATTATAGACCTGTTAGTTTAACTTCTGTTCCAGGTAAATTAATGGAGGCACTGGTTAAAGAAGCACTGCAGGATCATCTAGACAAGAATTCAGTTATAGCTCAGACGCAGCATGGTTTTGTTAAGGGCAGGTCTTGCCTGACCAATCTGATTGGATACTATGATGTAGTCACAAAAGAACTGGATGCAGGGAATAACTTTGATATTATATATTCGGATCTTAGAAAGGCTTTTGATACTGTTGCACATGGAAGACTGCTGCACAAATTGGAGCAGTGTGGCATTGGAGGCAAATTGCTGCTATGGATAAGGGGATGGTTGAGTGGCAGAAGACAGAGAGTGGTAATCAATGGACACTGCTCAATGTGGACTAATGTTATTAGTGGAGTTCCTCAGGGTTCAGTGTTGGGTCCGTTGTTGTTTTCGGTGTTTATGAATGATATTGATGATGGGATATCAAGTTTAATGTCCAAGTTTGCAGATGATACAAAGGTTGGCAGGGTTGTTAAGGACACCACTGACGTTATGTTGCTGCAACAGGATCTGGAAAGGTTGAACAGATGGGCTGAGAGGTGGCAAATGAAGGTTTACATTGACAAATGTAAAGTACTACATATGGGAAACAGTAACCCCAGAGCAACGTATCAACTCTGCGGTACTACACCGACAGTGGTGGAGAATGAAAAGAACCTGGGGGTAATTGTGCAGGCAGATATGAAGTTCTCTGAGCAGTGCAGACGAGCTGCAAGAGTAGCTCATGGTGTCTTATCAATGATATACAGGAATTTTTCTAGCAGGGATAAGGAGGTGATTATTCCCTTGTATAAGGCAATGGTTAGGCCACATCTTGAGTACTGTATACAGGTCTGGAGGCCTCATTTCAAGAAGGATGTAGAGCTGCTGGAATGGGTACAGAGAAGGGCAACAAGATTAGTGAATGGAACAAAGGGTTGCTCTTACGAAGAAAGGCTTAAGTTTTGCAAATTACAGAGTCTGGAGACTAGGCACCGGCGAGGTGATCTGATAGAGGTGTATAAGGCTTTGAATGGTTTGAGCATGCTCAATGCCAATGGGATTCTTCATCTTGCTCAGAGGGCATAAATTCAAATTGAGGAAGGATGGATGTCGGATAGATGTGCGGAAATTTGCCTTTGGCCAGCGGGTGGTTGGTTGGTGGAACCGACTTCCATCACTTGTTGTTGAAGTTGATAGCCTAAACAAATTTAAGGCTCAACTGGACAGGTATTTCGAGCGAACGGAGGGGTGTGTTTTTTTTTTTTTTTTTTGGCTGATGCTGAATAAGCTTGCTTTCTTGCATCATATGCCTCTACTAATGCTAATGCTAAAGAGATGATTAATCACTGGTTACACAAGTTGATAGCTTAAATAAATTTAAGGCTGAAAAAAGAAAAACATTTGGAGTAATCAGAAAAAGAATTATCAACAACTAGGGACGGCTTGTTGGTAGGCACTACAGAACTGCAGCACCCCCAGCTTTTTTAAATCTAAATGGGCGAAATAGAAAGTTTTTTTTTGGCTGATGCTGTATAAGCTTGCTTTCGTGCATCATATGCCTCAACTAATGCTAATTTCAATTTTGTCCCTTTGTCTGCACACTCTGAGCAATGAGAAGAATCCCATCAACACTGAGCTTGCTCAATCCAATTAATGCCTTAAATGCCTCAATCAGCTCACCTTGTAGGTGCTTAGACTCCAAACACTTCAATTTTCAGAACTGAAGCCTTTCTTGGTAAGGCACTCCTTTGTTCTAACCAATCTCATTGGCTTTCTTTCTCTGTACCTGTTCCAGCAGCTCTTCATCCTAGCTAAAATGAGGTCTCCAGACTCGGATACAGTACTCAAGGTGTGGCCTGACCACTGCCTTCTCCAGTGAGATAATCATGTCCTTATCCCTACTAGCAAAATTCCAGTATATTACTGACAAAACCCAATCAACACTGAGCTTGCTCAATCCAATTAATGCCTTAAATGCCTCAATCAGCTCACCTTGTAGGTGCTTAGACTCCAAACACTTCAATTTTCAGAACTGAAGCCTTTCTTGGTAAGGCACTCCTTTGTTCTAACCAATCTCATTGGCTTTCTTTCTCTGTACCTGTTCCAGCAGCTCTTCATCCTAGCTAAAATGAGGTCTCCAGACTCGGATACAGTACTCAAGGTGTGGCCTGACCACTGCCTTCTCCAGTGAGATAATCATGTCCTTATCCCTACTAGCAAAATTCCAGTATATTACTGACAAAACCCAATGAGCTGTCTCCCTGTCTGTACTGCTCAGAAAACTTAATAATTACCCCAAGTGTAGTACCACACAGTCAATAATATTACACTGGATTAACTGCTACCCATAAGCACTACTTTGCATTTGTAAATGTTAAACTTTAATTGCCCATTTCCCTAATTTTTCTAAATCCTCTTGAAGTATCACAAGGACTAGTATCACTGCATAAAATCTTTAGACTACAGACTTTAGACTACAGCGGTCATGGATAGTTTTTAAATTTCTTTCAGTGGAAAACTGATGATGTTACAGACTACAAATTCTAAATGGGGAAGCATATAGAGAAGTGATAAGAATAAGAAATAAGTACTTTATACCAACAAACATATACCATTCAAGGTTCTAACATAAATGGATAAAAGACAAACTGGTGATACTATGGCAGGGAACCAAAATCAATAGGATGATTATTATTAGGGAACAGATACCTTCAGTAAGTAATCTGCAATCAAGTCATAGAGGGAGTTAGGCAAGTGAAGGTAGATTATGAGAAGTCTTTGGTTAAGAATGTAAAGGAAAGTAGCAAAGAATTGTTTCTGTTAACATTAGAAGGAAAAGGATGACCCCAGTGTGCACTATGATTGGCATAGCTATAGATGATCCTGTTCAGACTGCTAAACCTGAAAAAGAATCGTCAACAACCAGGGGCGGCTCGTTGATAGGCACTAGAACTGCAGCACCCCCAGCTTTTTAAATCTAAATATACAATCATCGGGGTGATATGAAATTTTGTGAAGAACAAAGAAGCGCAATGAATATTTTTATTAACAGGTCCCGCATATAGTATACACATCCTCTATTTCCAGATATCATTTTAATAAAAAACGAATAAAAACCCGAATTTGTTGTCAACTTTGAAGTTTAACAGTAGGTGGAACTGTACGCTACACAGTTCCACATTTTGGCCCCAATGGTTTAGTTGGCAGGTTGTCAATACATTTTTTAGAGGTGATAAAACGAGTCAAAGGAACTGCAGAACGAGCAGTGCTGATTTGCACCAAACTTGGATGAAAAAGATATTACTCTACTTTTCAAAAAATAAAAACCGAAGAATGGGTTTTATTTTTAAATAAAATTTTGAGATTATCCAAGTCTGTTAATGGTAAGTGTCTAGTTACTGTTTTGTAGTACTTTTAACTTTTTTATTATTACATCTGTTTACATGTCTTATAACCAAGACAATTTAAAGTAACTTTAAGAAGCTTTGATTTGATTTTGATTTGGTAGTTGTTGGCGCATCGGCTTCTGTGGCCATATTGCACCTCCCAAGGTTTTTGCAGTACTTTGATCCAAGCCCGAGGCGGGAATCGAACCCGCGACCTTTGGGCTGCCGGGCAGGTACTTTAAGAAGCAGCACCTCCATACATCAGAGTTGCAAGCCGCCACTCTCAACAACTGAATAAACAGTTTGGACTGAGATCTAATCTTGAACAAGTTGTTTGTTTGTTATTTAGTTTTTAGGAGCATTAGCAACTAAGGCCATATTGCTCCGGGATATGCGGTGGTCATTCCCTGACCTTTCCGCATCCTCCGTATTTGGTGGTGACGGGCTTGAACCCCGGTCTAATCAAGAAGCGTGTGCTACGCACTGCTGCTCCTTCCCACCTGGCTACGGCGGCGCCTCTTGAACAAGTTTTAGTGATGGGAATACCAGAAGTAAACCAAGTTATACCTGGGAACTAAATGAATGCAAATAACTAAGAAAATGCAAAAGAACTTATGGAAGCTAAGAGTAAACAAGACACCTGGGGCTATTGGGATCTATCCAATTATATTAAAAAAGTAAAACAGGAAAGCAGGCTGTTGACCATAATTATGAGAGCATCCTTGGATTCGGGAGGTTCTTATAGACTGCAAAAGTTGAAATGTCTCTCCTGTTCACAAAAGGAGGGATCAAAGTAATCAAGCCCTGTAAGCTTGACCTCTATTCTACAAAAAAAAAAAATAATAAATATTGCAGCCAGTAGTTAAAAAAGTATTGCAATCACTTTGACATAAATGGAGTTATATGGATATTAGGGCATGGACTTCTTAATGAGAGTTTGTATCTGAACCCCACGGCTCCACATCTGGTGAGTATGGGCTTGGCACACCCAGGATCCTGAGCTGGACATCACCATTCTTGCTCGCTCGCTCGCACACACACACACAGAGAGAGAGATGGGGGGGGGGGGGAGAGTGTGTAATTCAGATTTTTTTTTTCGGCTGGTGCAGCATAAGCCTCAGCCTTCCTTGCACCATATAGCTAATAATAATAATCTGATTAGCTATGACATCACAGTGACAAAGGATATGGAAGAAGGAAATAATTTGGACATCACATACTTCAATTTCAGTAAAGCTTTTGACACAGGTCCACATGAATAACAACTGTACAAATTACAGTAGTGCGGCATTTTACTGTTATGGATAAATGGACACTTGAGTAATGGAAGACAGATGGTGGTAATAAATAGGCACCACTATTCATAGATTAATGTTATTAGTGGAGCTCCTCAGAGCACAGTCCTGGGCCTCTTTCTTTTACTGTTGTCAATATCTATTAACAATATTTATTAAAGAATATCAAGCTTACTATCTAATGACAAGAATCAATCAAAGCATGCTACTGAAACAAGACCTAGAGCAATTAGTCTAGTGGGCTGAGAAGTGGCAACTGAAGCTTAACATTGATAAATACACTGAGTGATCACTGAATTATGACCATTCTAATACTTCATAGGTTCTCCTTTTGCCCTCAGTACAGCAGCTATCTGATGTGGCATTGATAAAACAAGATGTTGGAAGTGTTGGAGGTATGGCCAACCAAGCTGTGTGTAATATGGCTAGCAATGAGGTATGGAGAGGCATGGTGTATCCAGACACCTGATATGTCTTTCCATGTGTCCCACAAGTGCTCTATGGGATTGATATTGGGGAAGATCAGAGGCCAATCGACATGTTGGAAGCCAGAACTGTGTTCCTCAAACCCCTGCAGTTCAAGTACCCAATGGCTCAGCACATTGTCATCTTGGAAGACACCATCGCCATTCGGGAAAATAGTGCAACATAGCAGAGTGTACACAGTCAGCAAGCACTTGACTATAGCGGAGACCAGTGATGTGTTGTTCCACATGCACCAGAGGTCCAAGTTCCTGACAGTGAAACATGCCCCACACCATACAACCACCCCCACCAGCCTGCACTTTTGATACCATGCATGATGAATGAGGCGCTTCCGTAGCCAGGTGGGAAGGAGCAGCAGTGCGTAGCACACGCTTCTTGATTAGACCGGGGTTCAAGCCCGTCACCACTAAATACGGAGGGCGCGGAAAGGTCAGGGAATGACCACCGCATATCCCGGAGCAATATGGCCTTAGTTGCTAATGCTCCTAAAAACTAAATAACAATAACCTACCAGCATGATGAATGAAGAGCCTCATGTTGTTTGATGCCAAATCCATACACAACCATCCACGGTGTGGAGTAAATGACGTGACTCATCCGACCAGCACATCTTCCTCCAGTCTTCTAATGTCCAACTTGCATGCTCTTTGCACCAGGCAGTCTTTTACCATGATGAACGTTGGTTAAGAGAGGATGCCGTAGGGGTCGTCTGTTGGTATAGCCCATATGGGTGAGCGTGCGATTCATGATCATGCCAGATATTGTTCTCGGTTGGCCCGTGTTGTATTGAGTAGTCAAACTCTTCAACAGTGCTGTGCCTGTTCGCCTGTATGAGTCGTCGGACCGGCACTCACCTCTAACATCAACCTTTCGCTGACCTTTGCAGTTTTGCCGCCAGGTTGTTGTATGACCATTTTCACACCAGTCCTGGTAAACTTTAATAAGTGGCTCTAGAACACCCCACCAGTTCAGCCGTTTGGGAAATCGAGGCACCAAGCTCGTCGAGCTCCCACAATATGTCCTTTCTTGAAGTCCGATAAATCCTTCCTTTTACCCACGTGCTCGGAATTTCACTACATACTGAACCACTGATACCTTATCTATGGTGGACTAACTGCACACTCCCATACTTCACGTGGTCAACAGGTTGCATTCACTCAGGTTGGTGGAGTATGAAAGTGGCCTAGGGGATAATTGTGGAAACAGCTTACTAGAGTAGTTCATAGAGTTCTTTCTGTCAAATAATACTGGAACTACGGCAGCAGGGACAAGGAGATTATCTGAAAGCATCATTTTAAGAAGGATGGAACGGGTGAAATTTTAAGTAGGAATGATCTGTTGGAATGGGTGCAGAGAACAACCAGATTATTCAAGGACACAAGAAGGTACTAATACCAAAGGCTGTAAATGGACTGAGTAAATTAAATACAGATGTCATCCTTACTTACTCAGACAACACACAAGGTGACTTAATGGAATAAGGATGACTCCAGGATGTGAGTGAGAGAAAGACAGAGAATAGACTTTCAGAAAAAGAGTGAATGTTGGAACTAATTTCCAAATGGTATTGAATAATCATGAAGTTTGAATAAATTTCAGGAAAAATCAGACAAATTAATTAGAGGGGATGAACAAATAAGTTGAGGGGGGGGGGGTTTGCTGATGCTGCATAAACTTGCTTCCTGGCATCATTTGCCACTACTAATACCAGTACTAAATTTTGTTTTAATCATTCATGGAAATCATTGTACATAGTGTTAATACACTCAAACCACCTTGCGCCTATATTACAACAGCATCATGCATTTACAACCTCCTCTTTCTAGGTCAGTAATACTCTTATTCCCTTTTGTTTTAACTTGTTCTAATGTATTTTAAGCTTATGATTGTTTCTTGCTAATGACAGTTTCATGCACATCATTGTATACACAGAAAATATACATCAAGCTTGGAATTTTCTCCCAGTACAGTGATGCCTCGCAATTCGACTATAATCCGTCGCCAAATTAGAGTCGAATTGCAAATTTGTCGAATTGCGGGTCAATATTTTCCATATAAGTTTATGGAAAATTGATTAATTCGTTGTCGGAGAGAAATACACAGTATTATTGACTTTACTATATTCTACCACATAACAAACGAAATTACAAAATACATAATGAGTACATACATTTCACTGAACCTTGGATGCTGGAAGGATGTTTTATTTATCTTGTTCTACACTTTCTCTTCTTGAATGGGGATGAGGAATTGATCAAGGGTGGACTGTCTCTCCCTCTTTTTCAAGATAGCCTCGAAATGATGCATAGTAGTGTTGTTAAACAAGTCTGTCATTCTAGTTCAACAGCAGTGTTGGGGTGTTGTTGTTGTTGTTTCGGGGGCTTTACGGCGCAAGGACAGCAAAGGCCATAATGCGCCTAACTATGGTGATGTTAAATCTTGAATTGCGTCTGTATAGATGCTATTCAAGTTTATATTGTGTTGTATAGTTTTATATGTTTGAGGAAATCAAAAATTTTGGTCACATGTGGTGTGTCTCCTAGTAGATCAGAAATGCTGAGAGAGGTGTTCGTCGTGGGAAATGAGATAAACATAGCTTGTTGCTGAATATTGTACTTGGCACAATCAATAAGTAGATGGTGGACAGTGAGCTTGAGTGTTTCAGTTTGTACACAGTGGTGGGTCAGTGGCTGCCAGCAAATAAAGATGTGTCAGGTGTGTGTGTGTGGCCTATCCTTAATCGGGCTAATACAACTTCTTCATGTCGGTTCTCACGGATACTAGATCTCCATGGTTTTAGATTTTTTTTTATGCCAAGTAGCTTATTGTTGGCTTGATTCTGCCAGATATGTTGCCATAGTTCAATGCATCGCTTATTTATAATGTACTTACAGTCAGATATAGATGTAGTGAAGGATTGGTCTATAGGATTGGTAGCAGTTTTGGCAGCTAGGTCGGCCTGTTCGTTTCCAGAAATGCCAGCGTGACCAGGGATCCAACATAAGAGAAACTGTTGTTTCTTCTGGTTTAACTTGGTCAGAGTATTCCAGATCTGTCTAAGTAAGGGGTTATCATTTTTTGTATTGTGTTGTATAGCAATGGAGTCGGTATAAATAACGCTGTGCAGTCTAGTTCTTGAGAGTGTGTAGTTTAAGGCTATGTGGACAGCACAGAATTCTGCAGTATAGCTGCTACATTCAGTGGGGAGTTTTTTGGACAAAGTGATGTTAGGAAATACTGCTACTGCACCAACATGCTTTTCAGTTTTAGATCCATCAGTGTAGATCGGTGTGTACTGGCCGTGCTGGGTTCTCAGTGTGGCATGTATGTGTAGCTAGCAAGTTCTGTTGGGACATGGTGTGTTTTCCCCAAGCTGTGAATGAAAAGTCACATGGCGGTATATGATACATCCATGGCGGGACTGCGTGAGAGGCAGTAGGCTGTATCTTACTCAGGTCAATTTGCCAGTCAACTTGTAGTGAGCGAAGACGTATCCCAGTTGGTGGGTTTATTGATGGGTAAGCTCTATAAAGGTTTTCCCATTTAGGATAGAAAACACCATTCCAAGTGGGGTAGTTTGGATGCCCTTTGAGTTTTGTGGCATAATTTAATAAAAGCATTTGTCTCCGTAGCTGTAAGGGTGTTTCATGCGCTTCGGTATATAGGCTCTGAACCGATGATGTACGGTACGCCCCCAGTGCAAGACGAAGAGCGCTGTGGTGTACAGGATCAAGCCAATGTAAAGCACTTGGTTTAGCAGAGCTATATACGACAGAACCATAATCCAGACATGACTGTATTAGTGCACAGTAGAGATTTAGCAGCGTGTAACGGTCAGCTCCCAACGTTGTGCCCAATAGAACTCTTAAAATGTTAAGCTTTTTAAGACAGTTAGTCCGGAGCGTTTTTATATGATCAAGGAAGGTGAGTTTTTGGTCGAATATCACACCCAGAAAGCGGACACTAGGGACCACTGGTATGACCTGATTTTCTCGTCTAAGTTCTGGATGTTGGTGTAGGTTATGCTTTCTACAGAAGTGTATCCCAACTGTTTTTTGGTGTGAGAGACGAAAACCATTGTTTTGGGACCATTTAGCTATTTTGTTGATAGCACATTGCAACTACCTTTCTATCATTCGCATGTAAGGCAAATGGCAGGCGATACTGAAGTCATCAGCGTACAGGTTAGTGGATATCGTTTGTGGTAGGTCGTGTGTTATTGAATTCATTATTATACTAAAGAGAGTAGCACTTAGCACTGACCCTTATGGTACTCCTTCTTCCTGGATGAATTTTGAAGATAAGTGGTTGTGAACTCTAACTTGAAATGAGCGGCAATGCAGGAAGTTTCTGATAAACTGTGGTAGGTGTCCGCGAAATCCCAGATCGTATAGGGTTCGCATAATACCATATCTCCAAAAAGTGTCAAAGGCTTTTTCAATGTCAAAGAAGACCATTGCAAGATGTTCTTTTCGGACAAAGGCATCCCGAATGTTTATTTCTGTCTTGATCAAAAGGTCAAGAGTGGATCTACCTTCCCGGAAACCACATTGCACAGGATTTAGGAGATCATTTTGAGCTAGAAACCAGGTTAGTCGGGCCTTAACCATTTTTTCCATGACCTTGCTCATACAGCTAGTGAGTGCAATAGGTCGATAATGTTGCGGATTTGTAGGGTCTTTGCCTGGTTTTGGAAAAGCCAGAATGTAAGCATGATGCCATTTGTCGGGGAACGTGTTTTCTTTGAATATTCTGTTATAGAGGAGTAACAGAGTCTTGAGAGCCGGTTCGGTGAGTTTTGCTATCATGATGTAGTGGATTCCATCTGGCCCTGCTGCACTGAGTTTAGTAGACGATAGAGCATGATGCAACTCTGACATTGTGAAAGGGAGATTGTACGCAGAAATTGATGCTGATTCAAAATTGATACGTTTTTTTTTTCAGCTTGTGCTTTGTGTGCCTGAAAATATTGCGAGTATGATGTTGCGGCTGATATATTCATGAAAGCTTTACCCAGGGTGTTTGTGATATCCTCAGGTTTTGTGATATCTTGGCCATTGACAGTGAGCATGGGACAGTTGACACGTGGTTGTTTTGTGTATTTTTGGTATTTTTGATCCGCTGTATTTTTGGCCATATTGTTTGAGTTTTTGTCGTGCTTGTAATTGTGGATGCGAAGCGTCTCCATGCTTCCCTTCTGCTAGTCTGCCTGACTCGTTTTGCCCTTGCTCTTGCCTGTTTAAAGCGGATGAGGTTTTCTGGTGTTGGGAACTTCCTGAAGACGTTCCATGCTTTGTTCTTCTGTTTTTTAGCTGCATTACATTCATCATTCCACCACACTTTTGATTTGGCCGATATTTTTGTGGATTGTTTTGGAATTGCTTTGTCTGCTGCCTGCAGTATTTGATTAGATATGTATTCTACTGCCAGGTTTATGGATGTTTGTTGGATCTGGTTTTCTTCTAGTATTGCTAGTTGCTTGTACACATCCCATTCAGCTTTTGAAAAGTTCCATTTGGGGATCCGATAAGAAAGGTGGGGAATGCTTGTGTTAATGTGACACATCACAGGATAATGATCACTGCCCAGCAGATTGCTGTGAATAGTCCATCCAAATAGAGGATATATGGTTGCTGTGCACAGAGAGACATCAATAGCTGATGTAGATCCTGTCGGAAGATGTGTATAGGTGTGAGCCCCATTATTGAGAGTTATCAGATTCTGTTGATGTAATTTTTCAATGATTTGTCCACGCTTGTCCAGATTGTGGTTTCCCCACAGCAGATGGTGACTGTTGAGGTCTCCTAAGATACAGTAGGGTTTGGGAAGTTGTATTACTAATTCTTCTAAATCGGCATAGCTTATATTTTAGTTAGGTGGCAAGTATAGTGAGACTATGGTTAAATCAAAGTTAATATTGACTCGTGCAGCAACTGCCTCAAGGTTTGTTTTTAGCAGAAGTGGTTTGAGGGTATCTGGGCGTTGATGATCAGTGCTACTCCTCCACGGACTGGATTGTTCGAATTTTGTGCAACACGATCTTGATAATGTATTATGTATTTCCGAAGGGAAACATTTATATTTGGTGTCAGATTGGTTTCCTGTAAGCAAAAGGCAATAGGATCATATTGTGAAAGAAGATCTTGGATGTCGGACAAGTTACTGGGATAGCCTCTGCAGTTCCACTGTAAGAAAGTAAGCATTATTTGGGTTTAGTGGAACCTTCGACTTCTTTTCGAGGGACAGAAGATTTGCCTCGGTCAAGTTTACCTTTCCCCTTCTTTGGGAAATAAGGTTTCCCTGTATCCATATCCTCATTGGAGAACAGTTCTAGAACCTGTTCGTCGTGATTCAAATTGTCTTCTGAGTCCATGTATTCTGTTTGGTTTGAGTCAGGAGTAGTAGATACTGTGGTATTCTGTTGAATGGCATCAGGTTGTACTGAGATTGGCGTATTTATGGCTTTGCTTTGTTTGTTTTTCGTTTGGGGCGTTGGTACTGGGGACAACAATGACCTTGCCCATTCAGCTAGTGATTTACTTGGTGGTATAGTTACTTCTGTTTGGGTAGAAACTGATATGTGTTTTGTGGTTATTTGTGCTTATATAAGTAGGCTTATTAGTATTTGGAACCGGTAGGGATTTTTTGGCTTCTCGGTAGGTTACGTAATGCTCGGTTTTGTACCGCTGTATCTTTTTTTCACGCTGCCAAAGGGAACACTCTTTGGAATATGCTGGGTGTGCCTCTTTACAGTTCAGACAGATTGGTCTTGTGGCTGTGCAGTCAGTACTAATGTGTTCAATGGATCCACACGTGGCACAGGCAACTACTCCTCTGCAGACTGTCTGTGAGTGCCCAAATTTCTGGCATTTATAGCAGCGTAATGGGTTCGGGATGTACGGTTTAACTCGGCAGTTAAGGTAGCCTGCTTTTATCACTGTTGGTGGCTTGGGATTGTCAAAAGTAGGTATTATGTTCTGTGTAGGAACTTGTCATAATTCGTCTGACATTAACGATTCCTTGGTCGTGTAATTCTTGTTTTAGTTCTTCGTCTGACACGTTCACGAGGTCCCATTCGGTGATGATACCTCTTGACGTGTTCAGGGAAGTGTGGGGTGAAACGGTGATAGAAGTTCCATCAAAAGTTTTCAGTTTTTGTAGTTGCTCAGCCCGTCGAGCAGTGGCAACTTCAACTAGTAGGTCACCTGATCTTAGACGATGAACTGTCTTTGGAGTTCCTATTGTGCTTTCTAGGTATTTCTGCACCAGAAATGGAGAGAGCTTTCCAACTGGTTGTTCTTCAGTTGAATGAATAATCAAGAAGGTTGGAGTTCGGATTCTGCCTATGTCAATCTTTTGACGTTTTGCTGCGACAGAACCAGACTCCTCTTGTTCTTGCCTTGTCAAGGTTTCTTCTATGCACCCAGTGTTTTTCTGGGTTTTACGGACTTCTTGCTCCATTTCGCCCTGGAAGGGAGACCTTTTCCCCTCCAGGTTACCGGCCCCGCCACGTGGAGGCAGGAGCAGTGCCACCTTTGTGACCAAGCGGTAGTGGGTTAGTAGTGATGCAAAATAAAAGAAGGTTACTTTTCCCCCTGTTCAAGTAAAGTGATTTCTTTACTGAAGCTTATTTAATTGATTGTTAATAAAGAAAACGATTTTATTTATTCAAGAGAGCGCAAATTCACTGGCAAAGACACTTAATCACAAAATCGATTGGCACCTGGGGCCATGTTGCGGTGCCATTTTAAACAAGCAGACTGCACCTTCTGCCAATGGAATAAAATTCCTTTAATGTCAGCTGTTGGCATCGGCCCTTTTTCCCTGTCTTCTTCTTCAAGTGAAATTTCCTTTTCTCTCTCTTTTGCTTCCTGTTCGCTGAGTGTTTTCAGTTCTTCCACGGTTGGTTCATCATCGTGATTCTCCACAAGCTCTTCCACATCAGCCTCATCAACTTCTCCTATGTCGAGGTTCTCCGCCATCGAAATGATTTCTCGCATGGCCGCAGTTGCTTCTGATTCTTCAGCGGCTTGGACTGCATTGTTGTCATCCCGAAAAAAGGAACGGATGAGTTTCTTCCAGGATGCACAAAGGGTCCTCTGTGTCACTCCCTCCCAGGCAGTTTTAATAAAGGAAATGGTGTGAAGAATATTGAACTCAGTCTTCCAGAACTCCTTCAGTGTTTTATCAGAAGAATGACTCACGTCAAAAAGCTGTGAAAACAAAGGCTTGGTGTAAATTTTTTTAAACAGGCAATTACTTCTTGATCCATGGGTTGGATCAGTGATGTGGTGTTTGGAGGCAAAAACTGGACTTTGATGAAATCAAAGTCAATTTCAAGAATGTTTGCCAAGTCTTGGGGGTGGGCACTAGCATTGTCAAGAATCAGCAGTGCTTTCAAAGGTAAATTGTTGTCAATGAGGAATTTTTTTATGCTCGGGACAAACTCCTCAAAAATCCAATCTTTGAAGACTTTCTGGTCTACCCAGGCTTTTGCATTGGATCTCCACATCACTGGCAGTTTGGACTTGATGATTTTCTTCCCAAAGCAGCGAGGATTTTTAGAGTGGTAAACGAGAAGTGGCTTTACTTTTAAGTCTCTGCTTGCATTTGTTGCCAATAACAAGGTAAGCCTATCTTTCATAGGCTTATGTCCTGGGAGCATCACTTCTTTTTGCGTGATGTATGTTCGATTTGGTAAGCACTTCCAAAATAACCCAGTTTCATCCCCGTTAAAAATTTGCTGCGGCAGGTAGCCTTCCTTCATGATTAAATCTTCAAACTTTTTCACAAACTCTTCTGCAGCCTTTTTATCTGCACTAGCTGCTTCCCCATGTCTGAGAACACTATGGATACCTGTTCTACCTTTGAATCTGTGAAACCACCCATGACTTGCCTTGAATTCATCAGTTTCATCTAAGATACGTCCTCCAATTTTCTTCTGCAATTCTTCAAAAATTAACCTAGCCTTCTCACAGATCATTGCCTGAGTTACTGGATCTCCTTTCATCTGTCTTTCTCTAATCCAGGTAAGAAGCAGCTTTTCCATTTCTTCATTGATTAAAGATCTGTTTCTGTCAGAAATTTTCATTGCTCCAGCGAACACCCTAGCACCTATAGTCTTGTCTCTTTGTTGCCAAAAAAGTTGCCATGGTTGACCTAGGGATGTCATACTCTTGAGCTGCATCTATTATTGTTCTACCTTTCTGCACTTTTTCTATAATTTTTCTTTTTTTCTATGCTCAACCAAGTGTGTTTCTTTCCTGAATTATTCCGCTGTTCACTTCTCTTTGGACCCATTATCAAATTTCACTCAAAAAATAAATAACTGCCAAAGCACAAAATTTTTTACTTTATGAGAAATGCAGAATTATAAATTAGCACAAACCACTAGAGCAAATGTGAACTCAGACTACGATTATTAACGAGATAATGTTGTCTCATAACTGAGGAAGAACTGACGGCATACCTGTAGCTATCTTTGAGGGCGGCTAACGTAGCTGAACAATTGAGGGATCTATTCCCGCTTTATCTATCATTGGTTAAATGTTACTCTCATTCTTTAATACCATTGGTTAAAATGTATGAAGCAGCCGTCACTATTTAGTTCTATTTAGTAACGTTAAACGCAGTTACGTAGTCCAGCAAAGAATTCTGTTGTGCAATATCGTGTAGGGTTTTCGCCGTCCCGCGAAATCCGACTGTCGGATTGCGAGGCACCACCTGTATTAGCAATAAACAGTATTACTGTGAGCAATACTCTTCTTGGCCACTGATTTAATTTTATTAGGTTATTTGCTAATTAATTTAGTTATTCATTCATAATTCTAAAGAAAAACAGTTAGAATAAAATAGTAATCAAAACTCACGTGCATTATAAGTTAGCATTAGTATCAGTTCAGACATGTGATCCAAGAAAGCAAACTTATATAGCATCAGCCAAAAAAAAAAAAAAAAAAAACCATTTCACACATCCATTCCTCCTAAATGTTTCTCCAGTTCCACCTTGAATTTATGTAAGCTATCAATTTCGCAACGACAGATGGAAGTTTGTTCCAACAACAACCCATGGCTAAAAGCAAATTTCTGCAGGTCTATTCTAAAACTGTCTTTCCTCAAACTGAATCTATGCCCCCTCAGTTTATTAATCTGAGCAAGTATCCAAACAGCATTGAGCCGGCTCAAACCATTCAAGCATTATAAACCTCAATTAGATCACCTTGCAGGCACCTAGTCCCAAAACACTGGAATTTGTATAATTAAAGCCATCCTTCGTAAGAGCACCTCTTTGTTGTTCTCACTAAAAAAAGGCCTACAGATCTGTAAGCAGTACTCAAGGTGTGGCCTGACCACTGCCTTATACAAGGGGATAATCACCTCCTTTTCCCTGCTAGTAAAATTCCTATATATATCATCGACAAGACTATGACCTGCTCTGGCAGCCTGTTAGTACTGCTCAGACAGCTTCATATCTGAATGAACAATTACCCCCAGGTCTATTTCATTCTCCACATCCCTGAGTGTAGTACCACAATTGATACTTTTCTCTTGGGTTACTGCTACCCATATGCAGTACTTTGCATTTGTCAAAGTACTGCATATGGGTAGCAAAACTTCAGTTGCCACTTCTATGAAGTATATGTTAAACTTCAGTTGCCACTTCTCAGCCCATCTGCCTAACTATTCTAGATCCTGTTGCAGTAGCATAGTGTCTTTACTGTCATTAACAACCATAGACATAAAACCTGATATACCTTCATCGATATCATGGATAAATACATAAAACAACAATGGGCCCAGCACCGGACCCTGGGTGACTCCTTTATTAACATTAGTTCACGTAATGCAATGTCCATTTATTACCACTCTCTGCCATCTCCTACTCAGCCATCCCTTTATCCATTGCAGTAACTTGCCCTTCAATCTGTATAGTAGTCTTCCATGCACAACAGTATCAAACGTTTTCCTGAAATTCAAATATAGGATATCAAAATTATTTGTTTCATCCAGTTCCTTTGTGACCACATCATAGTACCCAATCAAATTGGTCAGACCAGACTTTCCCTAAACAAACCCATGCTGCAATGCTTCGTTAACCAGTGACTCCATTACTTTAACTGGAACAGAAGATAAACTAACTGGTCTGTCACTACGTGTGTCTCCCTTCGATCCCCCTCTCTGAATTGGGGATACATTTGCACATCTCCAGTCCGTTGATACTTCTCCTGAGTCCAAAGATGCCCTTAGAATTATGGCTGAGGGGTTTGCTTAGTTCCTTTGCCTCCTCCTTTAATATAAGGAGAGATCCCTTCCACCCCAGGTGCCTTTCTTATGTTTAACATAAACAATTTCTCCACTTTGCTCTCAGTTATTACAAAATCATTAGGCACCGTTACAGTCTGATAAACTTCTGGAATTTTCCTCCCTTAATTCCTCCTCATGTGTGAATGCAGATGCAAAATACTGATTCAGTTTGTTAGCTATCTGAGCAGGGTCATCAACAGTTGAACCACCGATATCAAGTGGACCAATCTAATTCATCCCCTTCCATTTAAAATGTTTGAGGTAGTAACAGATGCTGTTAAGTCGGTTTCTTGAAGACAAAAGGCAACTGTATTATAAGTCACCACCCCTCAGATTGTCACTACCAGTCCAAAGAGCTGGTGACTTATGGTGATGAGATGTTCATATATGGGTTGAACTAAAATCCATGGTGGAATATCTGTGCAGTCATAGTAGCTCTGCTGTCATAATTAAGCTCTCGAATTAATAGTAAATCTTTTAGATGGATGTTGGCAGGTCGGTTCATTCGTGGGTGGGCTTGGTATAAGTTTTCCCAGTAAGATGAAAACAGAAACTCTCTATTTGGATGATCGGTGATGGATTTATCTTGATGGCATAGTGTAATAATAAGTTCTGTAATCTAAGCTGTCATGAAGGTTCATAGGCTTCTGCAGAAAGGCTTTGTACTGGTGAAGTGCAAAAGGCTCCAAGTGTTATCTGAGCAAACTGTGTGGTATGGGATCTAACCATCTCAAAGAATGCAGAGTTGCAGGTGCTCCATAATCCAGCTTAGAATGTACTATTGCAAGATAAAGTTTAAGCAGTGTATATCGATCTGCACCCTACATAATTGCAGGAAGAACTTTGAGCAGGTTTAACTTCTTGATGCACGAATGGCTCAGCTGCTTAATATGTTCAAGGAATAATAGTTTTTTTATCTAGAAGAAGCCCTAAGAATCGTATACAGTAAGTCCTCGTATAACACGTGTTTACACTACGCGAATTCGATCATACACGATTTATAAATAGGGGAACGATATCTTATATAACACAAACCAAATTCGCTTATGCACGATTCGCCTTTGTGTTTACAAAAAATGGCAGTCGAATGCAGAATCACCCCAACTGAACACAACAAGATAGGAATGAAGAGAAGATTCTGAAAATGTATTATTTTGTTTTTATCAGTGAAGGGGAAACACATTTCACTATAATAACATAAAAACCAACAGAATTCCAGCTATCGGTATAATTGCAAATGCAATTAGATGCAATTAGAGTTTACTACCAGTTTATAACAACAGAAACAGCACTAGCAGAAACACAACTGGAAATTCTTTTTATTGTTTTATGGTCGTAACTCCTAGAAATGTGCTTTAGTAAAATGCGAGGTGTTAATAGCGTATCTCTGCCTTTACGGTGTTGTTTATTCAGTTGCTACACGCGCACAGCTTTGTTTATGTGTATCAAGCGTGGCTCCTCGTTTTGTAATTGTGCTTTATTCCCTAAAAATGAGCAAAATACTTAAAAGGTGTGAAAAGGAAGCGCCCTGGTAAAGACACTGCAGATTCAGAGAGGAAAAGAAAAGCAATATCGATAAACAGAGGCGGACTGGATCAAAAATTCTTACCCGGGAAAATTTATAGTGGCCTCATACTATGGTTTATGGCCAAAATCACAGCGGCCTCTGGCCCACCGGGTTTCCCTGGTAAGGCTTAAGGCCAGTCCGCCTCTGTAGATAGAGAAAAAATATGAAATTGTAGAATGCTTTGAGCAAAATGAAAGACCATGTGATATTGCACATGCTACAGACCTAAATGAAGCAACGCCGAGAATTACAAAGAATGCAGAGAAAATAAAAACAACTTTCATAGCAGGAACAACTCAAAGATAGAAAACCAAACAAAAAACAAGTTTGCTTTCGATAGAAGCAAAAGCATTATCAATATTTTATTACGTAATAGTCTTAATAAAATACTTACGTATTTTATTACGATTTATTTATTGTGTTTGGTAATGTTTTGGTTACAAATGTGTGTTCAAAATTTGGTGGTCGGCACCTAACCCCATTTTTCCCATAGGGCCTGTTGGTTATATTGCACGATTTTGCATTGCACGAGGGTTTCTAGGAACACAACTATCGTGCTATACGAGGACTGGCTTTACTTGGTACTACTGGGATCATATATCCATCCAGTTAAGTTCGGGATCTGGGTGTAGGTTTCGTTTCCTACCGCAAGTGTATACATTGTTTTTTTGGCTAGAAAACTGGAAGCCATTTGTTTGTGCCCATTTACTTATTTTCCTTGTGGGAAAATAAGTAAATACATTTCCTTGTATTTTCTATATTTCGCATATTCTTCGAGTGATAGTAAATACTGAAATCGTCAACATAATAGGGGCATCAACAGGTTTTGGTAATATTAATAGCAAATGAGGCATGTGATGCAAGAAAGGAAGAATGAGTTTTGCAGCATCAGCCAAAAAAAAAAAATAAAATAAAATAATAATTATAATTTCACACAACCATACCCTCTAAAGGTATGTATAGTTCCTCCTTGAATTTATTTAAGCTATCAACTTCCACAATGGCAGATGGGAGTGTGTTCCAGCTGGCTAAAGGCAAGTTTCCACACATCTATTCTACAACTGCCTTTCCTTAATTTGAATTCTTGCCCCCTCAGGTTCGTAACCTGAGCAAGTGAAAGAATCCCATCAGATTTCAGCATGCTCAACCCATTCAAGGCTTTATACACCTCAATCAGATCACCTTGCAGGTGCCTACTCTCCAGCCGATGCAATTTGCAGAACTTAAGCCTTTCTTGGTAAGAGGACCCCTCCGTTCCAATCTTGTTGCCATTCTCTTTTTTTAGTTTCTTTATATGAAGTATAAACAGATCACAGTATAATAATTGAGTCATTACAGCAAGAAAACAAGTTCCATAATCGAAAATACCAACATTCTCGGCATCAACACATCTGACTGAAAGAGGATAAAAAACAAACAAAAAAAAAAAAAACCCCATCACATGCATTTAGTAATTCAATATGAACATCAATAAACATGGATTTAGCTTTTCAGATTGATTATATGCAATGTATATAGATGATAATTTCAATAATTATAGCAGTAAAACAATTTCTATAACTGGAAAAAATGATGGGTGCATTGGAAGCAAAATTTTATGTTGTTGTACTGGAAGTTTAACAGATCATCTAGGACAATATTTCCCAAACTGGGTGCTGCAGACCCCCGGGGGTCTATCAACCAGTTCTGGGGGGGGGGGGGGGGTCGTCCATGAAATGGAGGCTGACCACGTGCACACGCATTATATATATGGGCTTGCAAACTTTTTTTGATTTTTGAGGGGTCCGTAAACCTTTTTTGATTTTTGAAAGCATCCATAGAGATCTCTGTAGTTTGGGCACCACTGATCTAGGACACTTCATTTCTTTGGCATCATCAAACAATAGACACAAAGGAAAATAGCATATTATTGTAGATTTCCAAGCTTATCTGCATAATATAAATTATGTGAAAATTAAATTATACTACAACATCCAATTCAACTTGCAGTATTTTCATTTTATGCAACTGTCTCTTTGCAAGGTTCTAATTGTTTGCAGTTCACAAATAATTGGTTAATGAATGGGTAAATTACCCTTTCATTATCCAATTGTGAGAATGAGTAATTACCCACTCACTATTAAGTGGATAATCTAAAACTAGCCATTAAATGATTGGGAAGAATGTTAGCAATTGGGCTAAGAGGTCTGCAGCCACATATGTCCCTGTGGGAAAGCAGATATAAGTATTAGCAAACCAGAGGAAGCAATCTATATTTTGAAATGTGCTTAATCAGTCCATAATGAATGTCTTCTGGAGGCCATTTAACATAAGAGTCGAAAAAAGCTGTCACCCTTCTTAAGCGGGATGGCTGTTTTCAACTCTTATATTAAATGGCCTGCTTAAGGCAAAAAATCCTTTAATGTGAAATTAAGCAACTATTTTTATTTACTTATTGTTTATTTTATTTATTATTTTTTTTTTTCATTTTACTGTTTCAGGACTCAAAATCAGGAGACTAAGATAATGGATAATAAAAACCTTTTCCCAATTGCTATTGCAATCAGACCAACAATAGTGCATCTATTATATTCAAGAATCAGTGAAGGATGCATTTTCCCTGGATTTTGTCTCAGACCACCTTGGTGACACATGGTGTAAAATAAGGTATCTTCCAAATATCCCCCAAGCTTCATTTTGAAGGTTTTTTTTTTTTTTTTTTCTGCTGTGTATTCCACCATTATTTTGGAAATGGTGGAAACTTCAGAGATTTTTTAGGAACTGCAATCAAATAGATGATATTTTCTGTGTAGTATATGCAACTGAGAGACCCATAACTGCTTTTAGTGATGTCAAAATCTTCGAGATGCTAGAAGGTATTCCTGTCAGTTTGGTCAGCCTTCCATTCTGATATCCTAAAGGGGTTCATTGTTTCCAACTAAGCAGAGGGGTTATCATGTAGAAGTGATCACTTCCATATGGGTTCTCCACTTCCCAAATAGAAAGATCAGTTGCAGAAAACATACTGGCAGACATGAGGGAAAATGTGTCATTTCACACATTTCAAAGGGAGGGGTCACTGTCACTAAGCCTATTCTCTATGATACAGCTCCTTGATAAATAGCAGTACATTAATCATGGGGTGACATTCGGAGTTTCAATGTTGCTGAAATCTCTTGATAATAAAATGAGGGAAGAAATTACATTTTTTAAGTTAATCAAGGTGTGTCTGGGGGATGCCAGTCCTAGGTAGCAAACAGATGGCCCAGTACGAGGATGTCAGTCCCAGGTGGCCAATAAAACAATAAGGTAAGGCTGACTACTGCCTCTACTTCTGTTTTGGGAAGTTAGGGCTGAAATGGTGTCTGGCAGCCAACAAGAATAGTAACTCTTCCAAGAGAGAGACCATTCCACTTCAATCCTTACAAAATAATTGAAGTGGAATGAGGTCATCACCCAACTTTATGTATATCTCTAGAAAACCAAAGCAAAACAGGTTTTTGCTTTTTTCAGGAGGGTAGTGGTGTCATCACTGTTTCACTGGAATCCATTACAATTTCAATGAAGGAATTTAGCCATTATTTGGGATTGGTAAATCTTTCAATCAGTTTCCAAAGTGTATGACTCTGTCATGTGGCTATTTCTTCCTCTACAGATGAATACCAGATGGATCAGTTCCAGGACTGTTTCATCTGGTATCACCTCAACATCTGTTTTTCTTGTGTCACAGGTGTACTTCAGTTTTTGCTGATTTGTTTTACGATTGGGTTTTGGAGATGCATGATTTGGAAACTAAGTTCACAGTCCTTTTTGCCACATAAAGCACATGCAAGGGCTCCAGGACATGCAATTTGTAAGTATCCATATCTCTGGCACTTAAAGACACTTTAATGGATTAGGAATGTATAGCCCAGCTAGGCAGTGCATGTACCTGGCTATAACAGCAGGCCCTTGTTATAATACGGTTCGCTTTATGGTGATTCGCTATAACACTGTTATTATATTTTATCCCATATCTCACAATAACGTTGCCACAACTCATTATAACACTCTTTTACCAGCATACAGATTGCATTTTTGGCATGCTTCACAAACACGTTTCATCTGATGTAGTCGATAGCTTGATAATGAATAGCAAAACAGAATTAAAAAGTTTCCCATGCTGACTTCAGAAATTTTCCCATGCTCAGTGAAATTTTCTCCCACGCTAATTTAATTGCAGTACTGTGACTTGTTACATAGTTCTGAGATCAACATTTTAAAAAATGATCAAGTATATTGCTTGTAATATTTGCATTAATTAGATGCATTTATCCAGAGTCTCATCATCACTCAGTTAGACATCATCCATAATGGACAGTTTACACGAACACTGTATCCAATAACTGCAACCAGTGCAGTTACATTTTTGAAAATGTTAATAAGGACAGATAAGGATGAAAAAAGCAACGTCTGGACACAGAACAAAGAATACAAAGGTAAGAAAAGGACTGAATTTGAAAATTAAATTAGTCGTTTAGAAGCAAATCAATTCCAGTCAATGGCAAGTGGATGTGTGTAATAATTTAGGACTGGCAGGTTTAACTGTAAGAACAATTATAAAAAATAAATAATTAAGTTTAGCAGCAGAAAGACAGCTGTTCCACTGCAAGCAACCACGGGTAGGCCGGCTATTAGGATTGAAATGGAGAGACTTCTAAATAATTTTATTGAAGATAATATCCAACGCAGAATTCAGTTAAGTTAAATATTATTTAAAAAAAAAAAAAATCGATTAGCCTATGTGATGATCAGGAGAAAGCTCACCTCAAAAAAAAATCTAATAAAAAAAAAAAAAAAGTGGAAAAAGTGGTAAGGGCTGTTTCGATAGATTTAAAATCCAGGGAGAAGCTGCAAGTGCAGATCAAGGAGCTGAAATGTTCAAAAAATAACTTGATAATATCATTGAAGAGGGATGTTGTGTGTTATACTTCTCAAAGAGTTTTTAACACAGATGAAGCAGGGTTTTTTTTTTGAAAACAAACTTAAAAGAAGTTTCATAAAAGAAGAAAAACACATGCCAGGTTTCAAAGCGGCGAAGGATTGGTTGACTTTATTGTTGGGTGGTAACAATGCAGGAGATTTTAAATTAAATCCCCTTTCAGTTTACCAGGAAGGGAGACAAAGTACAACCCAAAATCGACACATTTTTCATAATTAAATTCATCAATTAATTAAATCAATTAAAATCTATTTAGAACAATTAAATTCATGATTTTAATTGGAATTAAGTTTAATTTTGATACATAATGTAATTGCCACATAATTATATATGTATGTAAAAATTTTATATGTACAAATATTTGAAAATTTATAAAATTTTTGCATCAAACATTTGTGTGTCTTTTGACCTAGTCACACGCAGGCACGAATACTGATTTATGATAAAAGTATTCAAAGTGAGCCATTATGCCAAAAGAACATATAAAGGTTAAGATACCCTGAGTTTGTTTAATGCATTATACCCTATAAATAAACAATTAATAATAAAATAAAAGTAAAAACTAAAATAGTGATGAAGATTAATTATTAATAATAGAATACATTGAATTGTACATCGACAAGGTCTAGCACCACTCAATACATCTAATCAATAATTAGCAAGACTATCTGTTTATTTGCCAGTTTAGCTGGGTCCAAATGATCAAATTTATCAGCAAACTATATTCAAATTTAGCTGCAAACTGGCAGAATAACTGTTAGCCTGACAGATAGTAGGGAAATAAATAATACAGAAAGGGAGAGCCAACAATATATTTCATGTGCGATGTGAAGAATTTGAGCTATATCCCTGAGAAAATTTTAAGCTATTTATCAATGAAAAAGAAAAGGCTTATGCTGAATTAAGTAGGAAAGCAATAGCAACTCGATTTGCTTGAGGTATAAAATTTAGAGTTAGAAAGCAAAAAGCAAATAAAACAGCATCTAATAAAGGTACATCGGGTATACCAGGAGCATAACTGTCCAACCCTTTATTAGGGATCATGGTATATCAGTAGGAAGTTAAAATAACATGTAGATAAGAAATTCAAGTATAGTCTATATAAGGCAAGGCTGTAGTATAATATACATAAATCAAAGCTGAAGTATAATAAAGAAATAATGAATTACAATTTGTAAAAATACTTCTTCCTGGATACTTTGAATACTTCTATTATACTTACACCCTTACTTAATACACATTTACAGTTGTATTTTATATATGTGTTGGGGAGATACACATGTGCTCCTTTCTGGTGTGATTTCATTGGATACTAAACTATGTAAGAGAACAGCAGCTGATCCCACAGACATTTGTATAATCCAGTAGGAAATTAATCTGCAGATATTGATATATTTTAATATTTATGATGTCCTTTAGCATTAGTAGAGGCATATGATGCAAGAAAGCAAGCTTATGTAGCATCAGCCAAAAAATAAAAAATAAATTTAAAAAACCACTCCCATTTCACCCCTCCGTTCATTCGAAATACCTGTCCAGCTGAGCCTTAAATTTATTTAGGCTATTAACTTCCACAACAAGGGATAGAAGTCTGTTCACCAACCAACTACCCGCTGACTAAAGGCAAATTTCTGCACATCAATCCTACATCTGTCTTTCCTCAATTTGAATTTATGCCCTCTCAGGTAATTATTCTGAGCAAGAGGAAGAATCCCATCAGCATTGAGCATGCTCAAACCATTCAAGGCTTTATACACCTCTATCAGATCACCTCGCCGGTGCCTAGTCTCCAGAAACTGTAATTTGCAAAACTTAAGCCTTTCTTCATAAGAGCAACCCATTGTTCCATCCACTAATCTTGTTGCTCTTCTCTGTACTCATTCCAGCAGCTCTACATCCTTCTTGAAATGAGGCCTCCAGACGTACTCAATGTGTACTCAATATGTGGCCTGACCATTGCCTTATACAAGGGGTTAATCACCTCATTATCCCTGCTAGAAAAATTCCTGTATATCATTGACAAGACACCATGAGCTACTCTTGCAGCCCAACTGCACTGCTCAGAGAACTTCATATCTGCCTGTACAATTAACCCCAGGTCCCTTTCATTCTCTACCACTGTCAGTGTAGTACCACAGAGTTTATACGTTGCTCTGGGGTTGCTGTTTCCCATATGTAGTACTTTACATTTGTCAATGTTAAACTTCATTTGCCACCTCAGCTTATCTGCTCAACCTTTCTAGATCCTGTTTCAGCAGCATAGTGTCAGTAGTGTCCTTAACAACACTGCCAACCTTCGTTTCGTCTGCAAACTTGGACATTAAGCTTGATATACCATCATCAATATCATTTATAAATACAGAAAACAACAATGGACCAAATATTGAACCCTGAGGGACTCCACTAATAACTTTAGTCCACGATGAGCAGTGTCCATTGATTACCACTCTCGGTCTTCTCCCCCTCAACCATCCCTTTATCCATAGCAGCAATTTGCCTCCAATGCCACACTGCTCCAATTTGTGCAGCAGTCTTCCATGTGCAACAGTATCAAAAGTCTTTCTAAGATCCAAATATATAATATCAAAGTTATTCCCTGCATCCAGTTCTTTTGTGACTGCATCATAGTATCCAATCAAATTGGTCAGGCAAGACTTTCCCTTAACAAAACCATGCTGTGTCCGAGCTATTACTGAAGTCTTGTCTAGATGATCCTGCAGTGGTTCTTTAACCAGTGCCTCCATTAATTTTCCTGGAACAGAAGTTAAACCTACAGGTCTATAATTACTTGTGTCAGCCTTTGATCCTCCTTTGTGAATTGGGGTCACATTTGCACATCTCCAGTCTATGGGTACCTCCCCTGAGTCCGAAGAAGCTCTCATAATTATGGCTAAGAGTCTGCTTACTTCCTTTGCTGCCTCCTTTAATATAACTGGATAGATCCCATCCACTCCGGGTGTGTTTTTATGTTTATCCTCAACAATTTCTCCTCTACTTTCCTCTCAATTATTACAAAATCATCTAGCTCACTACCAGAGTTTACTTCGCCTCTGGCATTCCCCTTCCTGAATAACTCCTCATGTGTGAATGTAGATGCAAAATACTCGTTTAGTTTGTTAGCCACTTGAGCAGGATCCTCAACTATTGCACCATCAATATCCAGTGCACCAATCTGATTCATCCCTTTCCTTCTAGAGTTTACATAGGTAAAGAACTCTTTTCTGTTTTTCTTTGCATCCTTTGCCTGCCTAATCTCCTTTGTGATTTGGTTACAGACCAGATTATATCTATCATAGGCTTCCATGTCACCCATTAATTTATATGTATCCAATGCATTTTTCTTCTCTACCATATGTCTCATTAGTTCATCTGACATCCATTTAGGCCTAAACTTTGAACAATATTTCTTAGTTTGTATGTAAAGCCTAGTAGCTTCCAAGGTAAGTTCTTTGAATGCTTCCCATTTTGAATTTGCTGTTGGTAACATCATCAGTTGGTCCCACTGTATAGAATTTAAATACTGTCTCAGTCCATCGTAGTTGCCTTTATGAAAGCAAAAACCCTTCCCTTTACCCCTGATGGTAGTTACCTCTTTGAGTAAATCCCACTTCAGCACACTGTGATCACTGCCACCTAGTGGTTCCTTTATCTGCAGATTCTTAATGCATGAAGAATCACTACTGATAAACAGATCAAGAGTATTACTCCCTCTAGTTGCCTCCTGAACATGCTGATGTAGAAAACAATCATCCAATAAATCCACAAAAGCCTTGCTAGTGTGTGAGTGACGAACCCACAAATTCCAGTCAATATCTGGGAAATTAAAATCCCCCATTATAAGACTCTCTGATTTACTGGCTCACAGTTTCTTATTATACTCATCAGAGTCATTAGGCCTATAGCACACTCCTACTCTCAATTTTGATCTCCCAATGCTTATGTCACACCAAACTGACCGACACTGCACTGTCCAGCGCAGTGCAGTGCAGTGCGCTGGACAGTGCAGTGTAATACCTAATAGAGATGTAATATTGTCAATCTCTGAATGTCATGAAAGATGTGCAAAGGAACAGTACACTATTTCTTCTGAAAAATAAGACAGAACTAAGTTTTAGAAGGATTGAAATTAAGTTTTCTTTAACCCACTGAAAAATTACCTGATGATTAGCATTTAAGGATATTAGCTGTGGAATATAGTGTGCTATTATCAGCAAAGCTATAGATAGGATTTCCAGTCAATCAAACATCCTTAATATACAACAAGAAAAGAGTGAGAAAAAGAATTGAACATTGGGAACACCAGAATTAGTGGAGATGATATGTGGCAAAGAGTTTCTTTTAGTTAATGTGAGGTGTGGCACCCTCATTTTATCTAAAATGAGGGTGCCACAACTCAAATGCAAAAAAGATACCAGGGAAAATGGATTCCAAATACATTGGCAGACTACTGTTGGTATCTCATACCGGAGACACCAATGGATGATCATAAAAAGCACAAAACAAAACAAAACAAAAGTGTTTTGTTATCACATAAACATTTCTGTTAATAGAAATGTTTATATGATAACAAAACACTTTTTTTTTGAACAATGGTTGACCCATTGTTCAATATTTAGTACTGTATGTAATATTTTCTTAAAATATATGAAATATTTTTTATTTAGTTTTTAACTTTAATCCCTTCTCTCTTAAAATTGATCGGTGTTACAGCAATATGGTGGTCAGGTTTGAATTTAGCAATGTCAAATCTACAAGAATTTTCATGGAATTTTAACAGGGAGTGAAAAAAATGTATTATTTTATTTTTGCCGATGCATGTTATTAACAGTGATTCTTCATGCATTAAGAATCTGCGGATAAAGGAATCACTAGGTGGTTAGTGATCACATTCTATTGTGAGATTTACTTACAGATGTAACTACCATCAAGTGTAAAGGGAAAGGTTTTTGCTTTCATAAATGTGATTACAGCGGTCTAAAACAGTTTTTAAATTCTATAAAACCGGACCAACTAACTGTTACCAAAACCAAATTCTATATGGGAAGCATTCAGAGAAATAATCACAGAAGCTACCAGGCTTAGACCTAAATCGATGCCCGGATGAACAGTTGAGAAAAGCAGAAAAGACTTTTTTACTTATACTAATAGAGTAGGAAGGGTACAAATCACACTGGCCCACTTGTCAACAGTTTTAACTATTGATGACCCTGCTCAGGTTTCAGAGAGGCTGAATAGGTATTTTGCATCTACATTCACACATTAGGAATTTTTTTAGAGAGGGCAATGCCAAAAGCTTATCAATTTCTAACAGGGAGCTAAATGACTGTTATAACTGAAAATAAATCTGAAAAGAAGTTGTTGAAGTTAAAAAAGAGGCACCTGGGTGAATGTGATCTATCCAATTATATTAAAGGAGGCAGCAAAGGAGGTCAGCAAAGACTTAGCCATAATTATGAGAGCAGCTTTGGATTCAGGGAGGTCCTGTGGTCTGGAGACATGCTAATGTGGCCCCAATTCACAAAGGGGAAACAGAGGGTAATATGAGTAATTACAGAGCAATTGGCTTAACTTCTGTTCCAGCAAAAATCATGGAGTCACTGGTTAAAGAAGCAATGTAGGACCATCTATACAGGAGTGCAGTTATATTTCAGCCATGGCATGGGTTTGTTGATTGGATACTATGTTGCAGTGACAAAGGAACTGGATGCAAAAAAATAACTGTGATATCATATACTTGTATTTTGGGAAAGCATTTGATACTGTTCACATAAAAGTCCACTGATTTTTCTTTCTTTCAGCTAGAGAGTAGTAGATTCTTGTAACAAAATTCCATATAGTGCTGTAGAAATAGGCAGTGTGAATAAATTTAAGGAAGAATCAGAAGGGATGTATCCAAAAAAAAAATAATTGCTGAATTCCTATTTGTGCACTGGATTGTGATATTGAATGCACATCAACAACAGGCACTTTACACATGTGCAAAACATTCAATAAAAAAATTTAAAAAAAAAGTGATAAGGCACAGCTCACTTTCACTGTGAAGTTTAATTTTAACCATTTTTCAATGCTTTAAATCTTCACTGCAGGTTTTCCAAATTAATTTGTTAAGTTTGAAAATTTCTAAAGCTTTCTTCCTCTATAATGCCATGTTTTACTAATATTTGAAAGAGTTGACTTCTAGGATACTTTAATGTATGTTTTTACAGATCAACAAATCTTCAAATACAGCTGACACATTTATAAGCTTTGAAAAGATTGAGGACACAAAGAATAAACACGGGAGCATAAATTTAAATTGAGGAAGGATGCTTGCAGGACAGATTTTTGGAAATTTGTTTCCAGCCAGCAAATAGCTGATTATAGGAACAAACTTCCATCTGCTGTTGTGGAATGAATAATTTGCATAAATTTACGTAAGAACTAAAAAAAAAATTTAGAGGGGGAAGAATGGATGATGTAGGGAATTTTTTTTTTCTGACTTCTTCATTGCATCATTTTTTAATAAGTTTTTTTAATATGATATTTTTATCCTAACATCCCTGTTTGGAAGTAAAATCTGACTTCTTCTAACCCACTTACTTCTCTAAGATACTTGTACTGATTTTACATGCCATGCTAATATGGCATTCTTCAGTAATTTCCTCATTCACTTTTATTTCCATTTTTATATACTGATACAATAATGCCCTGCTCCAATCTTCTGGAACATGGCTTCTAGAAAACACCATCAGAATAATGTAATAATCACCATGATAATCCTCCTCCTTACCCAGCCATTTCACATCACCACATGCTACCTTTCCGTACTTGACATTTTCCCTGACTTTTTCTGCCTCAGTAACAGAAATAACATTCAAATCACCCTCTGCAATTTTAATCTTTTTGTCGTCTTCTTTCTGTAAATCAAAGTATTTAGCTCCATACTTCTAATATATATCCTTTTTGTTTTAATGTGACCCTTATATTTGATTATCAGACCCCTATTCTTGTGAAGAAGATATTCAACTTGCTTTAAGAATTCAAACATATACATCAACTAAGCATCCAGTAACTGATCAATTCAAAAATAAACTTTTCTGCAACAGAGAAAAAGTACCCACTGATTTTGCAATTTATTTAAGCATGCCATAAGGTTTCAATAATCTTTTATGTTTGGGATAACCATTTAAAAAAGTTCATTTAATAGTGCAGTCACAAAGTTTTATCATTATTTATTATTATTTTTTTAATATTGGGAGGGGGGGGAGAAGAAATATTTATTGAGTTTTTTGTCTTGGATATTATATGCAATTCCTGTGTTGCAAATAAATGGCATTAAAAATAACAATGATTATGATCATATATAAGCAGTATTATATTAATGAATTTATCATGCATTATGCTCAAAGTACAATTTCAATCTTTGGCATTATACAACGCATTCATTTTACATAACAAAATGTTTTGGCTGAAAGAATCTCACCTTTTACGCCAGTCATCTTCAATGCTGAAAAAAATACAGGAATGTATTTAGAATAACGAATTTCTACTTGTAAATTTTTTTTTAAAATTACAATGAAATTTAAAGAAACTAAAAAAAAAAAAAAAAAAAAAGTTTATTCTCACAATCATATTAAAAATATCCTAGGAATCAAGAATTAATGGAAATTTTGTAATTATTAATAATAAAATTTAAGTTCTAAAATAAACTGGTCCCATTCAATAACCACACATCTTTGCAATTTAAAAATCCCCTTTAATGCTATATAAATACTCATAAGCAATTTGGGCTGGCACCACCACATAAGTAAAAGCATACTGAATATTTCAATTTCAATTTCATAAAGACAACAATTAGTTTAATTAGAAAAAAGTATTAGTATGGACTCTGAAAAATTTGGCAGATGTGTGGTGATGAACCTGCCTTGAAATGGAAATATACTTATTTAATATTCTATATAGCAACATGAGAAAACTGAATAAAAAAATAATTGCATTAGAGGGGGAATCAATAGAATTCCAAAAATTACTGAAATTTGGA
The DNA here is from genome assembly GCF_048544385.1 of Mastigoproctus giganteus. Taxonomy (NCBI): domain Eukaryota; kingdom Metazoa; phylum Arthropoda; class Arachnida; order Uropygi; family Thelyphonidae; genus Mastigoproctus; species Mastigoproctus giganteus. The sequence goes on from NC_143585.1 coordinate 117,003,867, forward strand.
ATTATATTAGCATGCTAATAAAAATAATTTCAAGCAATACAATACTTCATGTTTTTGAATTAATTTTTTAAATAAAACTGAAATTGCCAAAAATCATTTAAAAAAAAAAAAAAAAAAAAAAAAAAATGTTGCTGCATCACTGATTGCCTCCTGACTGACCATAGTGGTATGAAACAGATGCCAGAGGCATTACACTCAGCCTGATCAATATTCTGGAAAAACTAAAGGAAGACACTATTTCCCATTAAATAAGGAGAATATATATGAAAGTGATCACTTCCATATATATTCTCCTCCATTTCCCAAATAAATGAAGGGAGGAAGGAAGGGGAAACAAACAGATAGATCAATGTTGGGCATATAGAAGGTGTTTTTGCCCACATTCAAAAGGAGAAATCGCTCTCGCTGAACATATGCTCTATGATATGTCCCCTTCCATTAATCTTACCACTACTCTACAGGGTAGTACACTGAAATCCTCCTGAAACAAGACATGGGAAAGCAATGAATGATAAGATCATCAAGGTCTGTCTGAAAATACGTCAATCGCAGTTGGAAAATATGGCGCACTCTGTTAAATGCTCTACTGTTGCTATGTTATTGGTTAGTGACAGATTTAAATGGGGTATAGTTGCCAACAGTATAGCATCTCTTCCATTAGCAACCCATCCCAGGTTCAATCCTTACGTATTTGCGAGTAAGAGTCTTCAATTGTCTTAGATATGTTTCCTGTAGGCAGGAACCAACTGGGTGTCATGCTTTTGCAGAAAAGCCTTGATGTCATCAGTATTTCACTTGAATCATCCATAATAATTTCAGTATAGGAACTTAGCTACGATCTGGACTTGATGGATCCATCTGCAGGATTCTAATGGAGTATAGATGCTCGATTGTCCATTTCTTCCTCTGCAAAGAGTTACAAGAGTGAATCATCCAGTACCTCCTTCGCCTCAAAGTTATTTTATTTTATTTCTATTTATTATTATTATTATTATTATTTTTTTTTTTTCAGAAGTGACTGGGTTTTTAGCCATTTCCCTACCACTTTATTTTGGCAATAATGGAGCATGGGGAAGGATAGATATGACAGCCAAGAAAGATAGAGTGACAGCCAAGAAAGTGACAGTATAGGTTTTTGTGATCTTAATAAGTATCATATGATGGGCATAAATGATTCTTTTGGTTGGTTTCTGGTCTAAACGGATGTGCTTCTTTCTATGATGATCAGCTCTCTGCCTTAGACATTTTTTTTTTTTTTTTTTTCTCCTTCCAACTCTGAACATACTCATGAATATGCAGGGTGGGTTAGCAGTTAATGCAGATGATTTTGTAGCTAAATGTGATGTAATTTCATAGTCATTTGCACCACATCAAGTATATGCAATGACATCATGGCATGCAATTTTAAAGTGTCCAATATTTCTGGCATGTAAAGTAACTCTAATATATATATATATATATATATATGGACATATTGAGCAGTAAGATAACCAGCCCCGATCAAATTAAGACACTTTGATGAATGAAAGGTGGTAAGAATGCATTTTCTAGAGGGCACTAGATTTTCAACCCTATGTATGAATTTTGAATTTTGCAGCAACTCCTCTGGATTTTTAGTTCAGAAAGCTGGTGGATTGGATGAGAGGATCTTTGTAACCAAGGTGCTGTTTCAGACAGAGACAAAGGCAGCAAGCCTTGTTTGAATACTCTTATTTGCTTGGTATGTTGTCAGTGAAATGCTTCTGGCTAGAACTGCCAAAGTTTGTTCAAGGATTCCAGTGGGGGTGGTGGTTTGGGGGGGAAATACTGGTGTCTTGAATTGTCACAGAACCTTGCCAAAAGCACACTGGTCTACTTGTTATGTATGGCATAACCGCTGATTATCTTGCTCAGATGGCCTACAAATTGAACAAACATTTCGCTTCTACATTCGCACATGAAGAAATGCTAGGAATGGATATATCAGGAGGCAACCTAATTTTCACTACAAGTTCAATGATTTTACAATAATTGAAAAGAAGATCAAAGTGAAATTGCTCCATAAGGAATCTGGAACCAATATAGAAATTTCAAGAAGAAACAAGAGACGTTGCCAAACCTTTAATAATAATAATAATAATAATATTAGTGTGAATTAGAAAGTCCCAAAGGACTGGACAGGTGCAAATGTCCTATTCACAAGGTAGTTCAAGGAGTAATATGTATCTTGACTTTTGTGGAAAAGAAATTACAGAATCTATAGTTAAAGGAACTGCTTGGTGAATATTAAAAAAGGAACTGCAAGCAAAAAATTTCTACATTATATCACATACTTCATTTTCAGTAGAGGTCTGATACTGTTCCACATTAATGGTTATAGGATAATTTGGAGCAATGTGTGAGAGCAAGTCTTTAAGAGTTATAAATGGCAGCTTTATGGACTACAGAAATAAACTGGATCCTGCAGCATGCAGCTATGTGCCTTACTGTTTCTAATATTTATTACCAATACCGAAGTTGATACCCTATGTGGCTGCTTAAGTCAGCAGGAGGGCAAAAAGGTAATCTCATTGCATAATTTAGGTTTAATTGCATAAAACAAATTAATGCAGGGATGATGTAGATTTTAATGTAAAGAATCAGGGAGTATCTTAGTTACAAACAGTGAGTTACTGGAAAAGAAGGAAGTTCTATAAATTGCACTGCATGGAAAATGAACATTTAACCTTTAATCAGCAAGCACGTAGTTACATTATTAAAGCATACTAAGTGTCCATTTGCATACTAATTGTCTTGAAATTTTTCCAATACATCTAGCAAACTTTCATCTGTGTTTTCGGCTAATACTAGACAACTTCAATAGTGAGAAACATGATCTTTGAAAAGCAGAAAAGGATGAAAAGGACTCTGTCAATAACACAATCATATTTGTCTGATTGCCTCATAAGAGTTGAACTTGAAGAAATTCTCCAGAATTCATGCCATAAGCTTTTATGGCGTGAATTCAAGACTTCTTTTATTACTGTATCATTTCATTTATGCAATCAAATTAAGTGATAAATGAGAACGTTTATTTCTTCAAAAAGGTATTTTTCCCCTTCTTTCTCTCCCCCCCTCAATTTTGATTTTTATAAAATTTCAAAATGAAATTCATTCATAGAGCCCACCCCTATGAGAACTTACTAAGGAAGTAAATATGCATTCTGAAAAATTACTCCACCTTTTTAAAAGACAATTTAAAAAGGTGGAGTGAACTGAATGCTAATAGAATACCTTTATATAAATTGATAATTTGTTTTCAGCCACAGAGTAATTGGTGTTTGGAACCACCTAACATCTAATATTTAAGTCAAAAGTTTGAATAAATTAAGTGGAAATGAACAAATTACTACACTGAACTGGCTAATGAAATTAATAAGTCTCTCTCTCTCTCTCTCTCTCTCTCTCTCTCTCTCTCTCTCTCTCTCTCACACACACACACACACACAGTCCTCATATAAAACGTTTACTCTACACGATTTCGATCACACATTGTTTATAAATAGGGAAATGTCACATATAACACGAACCGAATTTGCTTATGCACTATTTGGCTTTGCGTTTACAAGAAATGGCACTCAAATGCGGCGGAATCACAACAGCTGAACACAGCACTTACTGCGTTGTTTACTCAGATGCACTGAGTAAACTGCACTGCTTTGTTTGTGTGCATAAACCGTTGCTCTTCATTTTGTTCTTTTCATACTGTAACTGTGCTTCGTTATCTAAAAATGAGTAAAGAAAGCCAACACGAGAACCATGGCAAACTACAGGAACTTGCAGGAAAACTGGTTTGCTGCTACCAAAGTTTCTCCCTGCATTCTTGATAAACAGACGGTACGTGTTATTGGTAGTGGAAATAGAAGTCGAGAACAATATATAGATTGACATGTCGGCGTGACAGACAAAGTTAGGAAACCTTATTTCCTAAGTTAACCTTTAATTTTAGGTTGGGAAATAATATAACCTAACACTGAGAAGAATTAGAAAGAATGCAGAGAAAATAAAAGCAACTTTTAGAGCAGGAGCAACTCAAAGAGTAAAAAAAGACATTAGATAAAGACACAAAGAATTGGAAGAGATGGAACAGAAAGAATATCTGTTTGGACAGAAGACCAAACAAAGAAGAGACCAGGAACAAGTTTGCTATGATAAAAACAAAAAATTTTATTACATAAAAATCATAATTAAAATCCTTATGTATTTTATTACGATTATTTATTGCATTCGGTAATGTTTTGGTTGCAAATGTGTGTTCAATCTTTTTGTGGTCGGCAGCTAACCCTATTTTTTCCCATAAGGCCTGTTATTTATATTGCACGATTTTGCATTGCATGACGGTTTCTAGGAACACAACTACGGTGTTATACAATGACTCACTGTACTAATACTATGAGAATTAACATTTCAAGTGGTTTCTGAGCATCGATCGGAATTACTTTGCTCCAGAGAGCAGTGCTACTTGCTACACCAAACACCGTTATTAGGGACTTGAAAATTCTGATCTTAGTGCTTTTGGGATGAATGGAATATAGTGGAAGGATGAGGCCTGTTAAAAGCTGTAGCGATGTTGTCAATGCATCTTTAACATAAAGGGCTAATAGATGGACTATTCATTATACAGTGGCAGGGAAGAAAAAAAACTGCATCACTTGTGAATTTTGCAAATGTGTTTTGTGCTGCATTCTGGCTTGCAGAAATGTTTGAAATGCATTTGTTAGATGCGATATCTCTGTGAATGAAATCCAATAAGAAGACTCTACCTGATATACCCAAACTGCCAAAAATATCTTCTCAAAGAGCAAAATGCTTAATTAATGGAAATATGAGAAATCATGCAAATGACAATCATGACAACTAAACATACATGTTATTGCGTTTATTATGTGTACAAACTGAAATGACAAATTCACTTAATAGTATTATGTACTGTAAATCAGCAAAATAAGTCCTCAATATGTTGCAATTACAGCCTTCCAATGATCTGGCATCGAGTTAATCAACTTCTGGATACATGCAGTGTTCTCCCCGAGACATACTGAATGGGCTCACTGTCCAGCTAAAATTTAAGGGATTCTTGCGGCACCATATGGTACTGCTCATTCATCTCAATCAATATTAATTCAAACATACTATGCAATCAAGATTAATGCAACAGGAGAATATAAAGTTAAATTATTATGCAATTAATTTTTGCTCTGGATCAATCAATAACAGAAAATTTTATAATATTGCAAAGTATTACACTTCCCCACCCAGCTACTTCATAATGCAACCCGGCTGGCAAAATTTTCTGGGGAGAATACTGTATATGGTAGCCCAATTTTGTGGTACCACACCCTTACAATGCTCTTCTGTGGCTGAATCTTACCTGTTGGCTTCTTCTGAGCAATTTTAGACATTATGTACCAGCAATTTTCAAAGGGTTCAAATGTGCACTGTTGCTGGGCCAGTACAACACTGTAATGCCAGCATTTCTGAGGTATGACTGCACCTTAAGGGAGAAAAATGGGGGAAAACATTGGTATACCAAAGTGTTTTAAGCGTTGAGACAAGAAGACACTCGTCATTAAATCTAAATAGCATAAAACTTCCCAATTTTGCTGTTTGAGAAGGTGCTGAGTCATGTAGAAAAATACAGTTTTAGGCGTCTGTGTGGTGATCCCTAATAACGGGTTATATGATATTAGACGGGATATTCAGGCACACCTCCAAGATAGCAGTGTAGGCTTCTGCATTCAGCATTCCGTTAAGAAACTTAATTTGCTCTATCCCTTTGCTTGTTATGCATCCCCCAGGCCATCTGACCAGCAGGAAACTTTACAGTTAGTGTTATGCAGTCAGGATGGTATGCCTCCGATTTTCATCTTCTGACATATCGCTTCCCATCCGAGCCATGCAGGTTGAATTTCAATTTGTCAGAAAAGATGATGTCCCATTGCTCTTTTGTTCATGAAACATGCATTTTAGCAAGACCTCCAGACCTGCTTTTTGCAAAGCAAGTTGCTTCTTCCTCATTTGTTGGATCAACAAAGGCTACTCTTGGGCCAATAGGCATGCAGTTTACATTCCAAAAGCCATCTTTGGATAGTTCATGCACTTGTTTCAATGCCAGAGACCATCTCAACTCCAGTTTTAGATCAGGAGCACTAGCATGGTGATTACGAACGATTAGCTGTTCCAAATATTGATATTGGGAAAGTGTAGTCACTCTCTTACGTCTATTCTCTTTATATCACTGATTTCATGCTTTAATTTCAGCACTCTGGATACTGTTGTCTGTGGCAGCCTATTTTATGCTATTAGTTAAGAAACACAAAATCCAAGGAAGTGAAAAGTCGACATCACTGGACAGTGCAGTGTCGAGTCAGTTTGGTGTGACATAAGCATTGGGAGATCAAAATTGAGAGTAGGAGTGTGCTATAGGCCTAATGATTCTGATGAGTATTATAATAAGAAACTGTACAGGGAAATAGAGTGGGCCAGTAAATCAAAGAGTCTTATAATGGAAGATTTTAATTTCCCAGATATTGACTGGAATTTGGGGGCTGGTCACTCACACACTAGCAAGGCTTTTGTGGATTTATTGGATGATTGTTTTCTACATCAGCATGTTCCGGAGGCAACTAGAGGGAGTAATACTCTTGATTTGATTATCAATAGTGATTCTTCATGCATTAAGAATCTGCAGATAAATGAACCACTAGGTGGAAGTGATCACAGGGTGCTGAAGTGGGATTTACTCAAATAGGTAACTACCATTAGCGGTGAAGGGAAGGGTTATTGCTTTCGTAAAAGCAATGGACTGTGACAGTATTTAAATTCTATACAATGGGACCAACTGATTATGTTACCAACAGCAAATTCAAAATGGAAAGCGTTCAAAGAACTTATCTTGGAAGCTACTAGGCTTTACATACCAACTAACAAATATTGTTCAAGGTTTAGGCTTAAATGGATGTCAGATGAACTAATGAGACATATGGCGGAGAAGAAAAATGCATGGGATACATACAAATTAACACGTCACACAGAAGCCTATGATAGATACAAGTTGATCTGTAATCAAGTTACAAAGGAGGTTAGGCAGATTACGTGAAATCTTTGACAAGGGATGCAAAGAAAAACAGCAAAGAGTTCTTTACTTATGTAAACTCTAGAAGGAAGGGGATGAATCAGATTGGTCCCCTTGATATCGATGGGTCAACTGTTGATCATCCTGCTCAGGTAGCTAACAAACTAAATGAATATTTTGCATCGACATTCACACATGAGGAGTTATTCAGCGAGGGGAATGCCAGAGGTATATTCAGCTCTGGCAGTAAGCTAGAGAATCTTGTAATAACTGAGAGTAAAGTGGAGGAGAAATTGTTGAAGATAAACACAAGAAAGGTGCCAGGGATGGATGGGATCTATCCAGTTATATTAAAGAAGGCAGCAAAGGAAGTAAGCAAACTCTTAGCCATAATTATGAGCGATTCCTTGGACTCAGGGGAGGACTGGAAATGTGCAAATGTCACCCCAATTTGCAAAGGAGGATCAAAGGCTGACACAAGTAATTATAGACCTGTGAGTTTAACTTCTGTTCCAGGAAAATTAATGGAGGTACTGGTTAAAGAAGCACTGCAGGATCATCTAGACAAGACTTCAGTTATAGCTCAGACACAGCATGGTTTTCTTAAGGGAAAGTTTTGAATGACCAATTTGATTGGATACTATGATGCAGTCACAAAAGAACTGGATGCAAGGAATAACTTTTGATATTATATAACTTGGATATTAGAAAGGCTTTTGATACTGTTGCACATGGAAGACTGCTGCACAAATTGGAGCAGTGTGGCATTGGAGGCAAATTGCTGTTATGGATAAAGGGGTGGTTGAGGGAAAGAAGACAGAGAGTAGTAATCAATGGACACTGCTCATCGTGAACTAATGTTATTAGTGGAGTCCCTCAGGGTTCAGTGTTGGGTCCATTATTGTTTTCTGTATTTATAAATGATATTGATGATGGTATATCAAGCGTAATGTCCAAGTTTGCAGACGATACAAAGTTTGGCAGGGTTGTCAAGGACACTATTGACACTATGCTGTTGCAACTGGATCTGGAAAGGTTGAGCAGATGGGCTGAAAGGTGGCAAATGAAGTTTAACATTGACAAATGTAAAGTACTGCATATGGGAAACAGCAACCCCAGAGCAACGTATCAGCTCTGTGGTACTACACTGACAGTGGTAGAGAATGAAAGGGACCTGGGGTGGTTGTGCAGGCAGATATGAAGTTCTCTGAGTAGTGCAGACGGGCTGCAAGAGTAGCTCATGGTGTATTGTCAATGATATATAGGAATTTTTCTAGCAGGGATAAGGAGGTGGTTATTCCATTGTATAAGGCAATGGTCAGGCCAAACCTAGAGTACTGTATACAGGTCTGGAGGCCTCATTTCAAGAAGGATGTAGAGCTGCTGGAACGAGTACAGAGAAGGGAAACAAGATTGGTGAATGGAACAAAGGGGTGCACTTACGAAGAAAGGCTTAAGTTTTGCAAATTACAGTGTCTGGAGACTAGGCACCAGCGAGGTGATCTGATAGAGGTGTATAAAGCCTTGAATGGTTTGAGCATGCTCAATGCTGATGGGATTCTTCCTCTTGCTCAGAATAATCACCCGAGAGGGCATAATTCAAACTGAGGAAAGAGATGTAGGACAGACATGCGGAAATTTGCCTTTAGCCAGCGGGTGGTTGGTTGGTTGGTGGAACAGACTTCCATCCCTTGTCGTGGAAGTTGACAGCCTAAATAAGTTGAGGGCTCAGTTGGACAGGTATTTCGAACGAACAGAGTGGTGAAGTGAAAGTGGTTTTTTTTTTTTTTTTTTTTTTTTGTTTTTTGGCTGATGCTGCATAAGCTTGCTTTCTTGCATCAAATGCCTGTACTAATGCTAAGTATATCACATCAGTACACTGTGATCACTGCCACCTAGTCGTTCCTTTATCTTCAAATTCTTAATACACGAATGATCACTGCTGATAACCAGATCAAGAGTATTATCCTCTCTGGTTGCCTCTCCAACATGCTGCTGCAAAAAATAATCATCCAATAAATCCACAAAGGTCTTACTAGTCTGTGAGTGACCAACCCACAAGTTCCAGTCAATATCTGGAAGTTAAAATCCCCCATTATAAGATATTCTGATTTACTAGCTCCCTATTTCTCTGTACAATTGTTCATTGTACTCATTAGGCCTATAACACACCCCTACTCTTATTTTTGCTTTCACAGTGCTTATATCACACCAAACTGACTCATCAGTACACTGTTCATCTATATCAACTGGATGCACTTCTTTTGATTTTATGTTGGTTGAAGATAGATAGAAACAAGCGTGATGAAACGAACAGCAGCAGCGCTTCAATTTCTGTTTGAAGAACTATTTGCTACGCTGGGATCTGCGAGTTGATGGCCACACCAATACGGACCATGTGCAGCATTTGATGTATTGCGATCTTTTCAATTATAGAGTAGTTCTTTTTAGAGGTGAAAATTTGGTAAGTTAAATAGGTTTCTTGCATGCAGAAACCCAGTGGAGAGTAGCAATGAATAAGGTCATGGATATCGTGGATACTGCTGCAAAGTCCTCTATATTTCTACTGTAAAATATAAGGCATTGGAGGAACTTCCCCGACTTACGGAAATTCAACTTTAAGTAAGCCTTCCTGGCCCATGGAAACATATTTTGCATAGATTAGGAATAAATGGAGGTATCGTGAAAATATCATAATGTGAACCTAAAAACACATGTAGGTAATGCTCCCGAACATCCTATGCTTCTAGATGATTTCAATTCGAACGCGAGTCATATTTGTGCCTTCAAACATGACTTCACCCAACTAATTTATAGATTCGAATTTAAAAGCATACTATTTACGCCCAACGTTTACTCAGACATTGTGTGCAGTAGACAGTGAGAAAAATTTTATATTAAAGAGACTTTTGGAAATCTTACAATATTTACCATGTCATCTTAAACATTAATAAGGCCTAGGTGGAAATTACTAAAAGTTGTTTAAATGGTGCATGGAAGAAAATATGCCCACGGCACGTTAAAGGCTTCAAAGGATTTGAAAAAGACAAATCATATGAAGTGGTTATAGATAAGATTGTAATGGTTGCAAAGCTATTTCAGTTGGAGATTGACACCAAAGACGTAGAGGAGTTAATAGAGGAAGAAGAGAAGGAATTATCTAACCAAGAACTTATTGACTTGCTGGCAGCAATAGTGAAAGAAGGAAATGCTGACGAAGTTCAAGATGAACCAAACGAGGAGCCGAGATGCTTCATCACCAGACGTGATGGGAGTGGCATTTCATGAAATTGCATCAGCAATGGCGAGGTTTGAGATGATTATTGACAGTGAATGATTCTTAAAAGTTAACAGAGGGGTGAATGATATGCTTGCTTCCTACAAAGAAATCGACGATGAAAAGAAAAAAGCCACCATCCCATCATCCATTAATATGTTCTTTCGTAAGGTTGAGCAGCTTTTATTTCCACAGCTCTCAACCTCCACAGTGGCATACTTATCAGCTGAAGACATCAATTCTGGCAACGATGCTCGAGAGGTAAAACTTACTGACATTATGCCTGTGTTCTCACTTTTTTTGTAATTTTATAATTTTGAAATTTTTTTTAAATTGCACGCTTTTGTAATTTTTCCTGCGCAAGAGATAAAAAATCGAATAAATGCAATAAATAATTATATTTACAAGTTCATCAAACATTTCTTTTTAGTGTTCCGCGGAGCGCAACCCATACATAAGTCGGGGAGTTCCTGAACTTGAAATGAGTACAGGGAGCTATATCTGACTGCTTTTTCAGTATGGCAGTTTTATGTTGGCCAGACTTCTGTTTGTCTTTCTTAGGAAATATAAGCCGACCAGTGTCCACTTCTTCCTCCACATATATTTATAAACTCGAGTCTTCCTGGCTGGATGAGTAATTAGTATCCATGAAGGTGTCTTGAATATATATTTTTTTTAATTATAACTTTTACTATGTGATGCAGTAGCAATCACTGCTGAGGAAGGAGATGTTGCTGGTATTGTAAGAGTGTTACTTGCCTGTTCTGAGAGCTTAGTGATATTGGACTGTTTCTGAGAGAGGACAGCTCAAGTCCAGTCGGATATTGATGTGTTTGAAGGGGACGGTAATATCAGTTTGGGTGGAAACTGTTTGTTGTTTTTGTGTAATACTGGCAACAGTACATTTGGGCATATTATGAGCAATTATTTTCCTGGCTTCTTGATAGGTTCACTTGTTCTCAACCTTAAATTTAACAATTTTTTTCTCAAATTTCCATCTGTCACATACGTTTTTTTAATTATGCAGGGTGGTTGCCTTTGCAGCTGGGACAACGTATTTTCTGTCGCCAAACATTCAGATTGAGTATGATCAGAAGATCCACAGTTGGGACATACTGGGTCTCCTCTGCATGTCGTCTGAGAGTGGCCATACTTTTAGCACTCGTAACAACGCAAGGGATTGGGAACATGGGGACGAACAGGGCAAAGTAGATAACCAGCTTTTACCAATGACGCTAGGTTTGGGAATTAAACCTAAGGATAATATTCCTGGTAAGTGTAAGGTAATTGTCTTTTTTAAACATGAGTCTTTTTACTGCAATAACATTTTAATCTTGAAGCTCATGAGTTATTTCATCCTCCGTCGCGTTCAACAGATCCCAGCTAGATATTACACCTTTGGATGTATTTTGGATAGCATGGGGAGATACTTTAAATGGTATCCCAGCAAAATTTGCTTTGTTTGTTTGGTTTTTAGGAGCATTAGCAACTAAAGCCATATTGCTCCTAGGGGATATATGGTGATCATTCCCTGACCTTTCCACATCCTCCGTATTTGGTGGTCACAGGCTTGAATCAAGAAGCGTGTGCTGCTTCTGCCCACCTGGCTACGGAGGCACCCTCAAAATTTGTAAGTAGTAAGAGTTTCTCAGTGTCTACGATTTGGCTGTTTCTAATAATAGGTCTCCAGATTGCAGCCCAATCTTAGAAGATGCTGTAATACTCTCCAGGAGTTCCTGGATGAGGAAAGGAGATAATTTACTGAGAGGTTGTTCTGAAAGAGTGAATGCAAAATTAGAAATGCAGGAAATTCTGTTGTTGGAGAATTTGTTTTCAACCTCTTGGGTCGTGAGATGTCAATCAGTTTGTCTGTGGCCGAGAGCTCATCAGCTCTAAAGGTGGAAACACATTTTACTCTATATTTGCTCCTTTTAGTCCTTGGCAGTTCAACTTTTCTGCCATGGTTTCAGGCACAGGGAGGCAGGAGCAGTGCCTGGTGTGACCAAGTGGAGGTTAGTAAGGATTAGTACTTAAGAAAGAAAAATAGAAAAGAAAGGTGGTTTTCCTTCCTCACTTTCTACAAAAACGTTTTGGTGGAAGAGCTTCTATGAAATAAAGCTTTTTTTGGAAACAATGGAACTTAAAAAGAATTACTAGTCACTTTATGAAGATCACTTACTGAAAGATCACACAGATAATCATCTGGCCACAATTCGCTTGGCACCTGGGGTCGAGAGGACATGTTTTCGTATTGCTCCTAAGTTTTAAGTGCATGGAGAGCATAGAGAATCGAGATGTTAGATAATGTTTTTAATTAATTTCTTTAATATATTGTAAAGTGTATTTTGATACAAGTTTTCTCCCCCTGTAATAGTTTGTAAATTTAATTTTTATAATATTATAGATATAATTTTTACTTTCTGTGATATTTAGCAATTTAACGATGGTTGTATAAGAAGATCAACCTTGAACACTTCACGAGAGGGTAATGTAACTCGAAAAGAAAAAGCTGATGGCAATTTCTGGGTGAATCATGATTTCATTGTTTGCAGAACCTGAGTATATGCCACAGGTTCATTGTTTGCAGAACCTGTGGCATGTACTCAGGAGGTTGAACTAGTGGATAATCATAAGTCACCTTGCAATTCTTTTCTTTGTCACCATTGTACAGAGTTTACCGATCGAAATTTAAATTTGGTGCATTGCTAAAAGCATTTGAGTCACTGAAAAAAACAAGTGCTTGCCCTAGAGAAAAATGCAACTGGGAGCTGGTCAGGGACTCAAAACTCTAGTAAACTACTAAGTGATGCACTCTCCATTCGGACACCAGAACAAAATAACCAAGTGCAAACTGCTCTGTTTCAAAAAGACTTAGTTCTATTAGGAGACTCCACTCCACTCCATTGTCAGGGAAACTGGAAGTATTTTTTATAATAAGGATAGGTGGACTAGAACCAGGGTGTCTGCTGGGAACAACAATTAATGTCACCAACAGATTGTCAGATTTAAGAGGGGTTAAAGAGAATATTATTATTTATGTGGGGGACTAATGATATTAAGCACACATGATCTGACAATTTTTTAGACAAATATAGGACAATGCTGAAGAAATGCCATGAGTTAGGTCAGAATTTCTATGTCAACTTTGTTTATTATATGCTGAAAGCCATGGGAATTAATTTGAAGGCCTCTGAGGTGTGGGATTTTTTATTAGCTTGGCTTCTACTTGTAGGTAGAAGGAATCTGTTATGTAGAGACGGAATACATTTAAACAAAGGTGATCCAAGAGTTTTTGTCAGCATTATTGAGGATACCTTAGGGATTCAGGGAACTGCTAGTTTAGGGGAACAAAGGCAACATAGATATGCATTTATCTGATGATACCAGTGAAAGTAATGCTTGTATACCACAAGAGTTCTTGTTTGTTACTGCAACAGTTCACATTAGCAAGATGGTCTTAGGACACAAAATGAGCAGCAGAAAATAACTGTGAAGCAAGCTTAAATAATTTCAAGGAGTGCATCATGGTAGTTAACTATACAAGAACACTAAGTCTTAATAGTTTATACCGTAGTCAGAAGTGTCGTCAATAAAATGAAAATTCAAACTGCTGGTTGGAATAAGTAACGCAGACATAATAGGGCTTACAGAAACGTGGTGCTGCCACCGGGAAACAGGGCAGGATAAATTTCACTATGGCATGTGCAATGTATTTAGGAAGGATAGGGCAGATAGAAGGGATGATCGGGTCATGCTTCTTATGAAAAGCATGCCTGAGTGCCAAAAACTTTCTGAATTCAGACGTTTCACATGTTACTATAGAATCTGTATGGTGATATCTAGCTGGAAGCAAAGGTATAATGAGAGAGGGAGGCCAGGTGATTGTTATGATTATGATGAGAACCCCAACATGCAAATGAATGGGCAAGTAAGAATGAATATCTTATTATGAGAGATTTTTTAATCTGCCTCTAACTGATTGCAGAAAATGGGAGGGAAACTTTACGTGGAGGGTAAAATTTTTAAATCAACTAGATGATTGTTATTTGTATCAACATGTCAGGAAATGTACTATGGAAAAGTATACTATAGACCTGATCATAACACACGAACAAAACGGTATAATAAGGCTGACAGTATAGGAACCAGTAGCAGGAAGAGATCATGGAGTTCTACGGTGGACGATGAAGAGAGAGGTAGCAGTAGTTAAAGGCAAAGGAATAGGTTATAATTTCAGGAAAGGAAATCACAATAGCTTAAGGTGCTATATGGCATGTAGTAGTAGTAGTGGCATGTGATGCAAGAAAGCAAGTGTAGGAGCTTATGCAGCATCAGCCAAAAAAAAAAAAAAAAAATCACACCATTCCCTACAAATGCCTGTCCAGTTCCTCCTTAAATTTATTTAACCTATCAACTTCCACAACAACAGATGGAAGTTTGTTCCAGCAATTAACCACCCGCTGGCTAAAGGCAAATTTCCACACATCTATTCTACATCTGTCCTTTCTTAATTTGAACTTATGTCCCCGTAGGTTGGTAATCTGAACAAGTGGAAGGATCCCATCAGAATTCAGCGTGCTCAACCCATTCAAGGCCTTATAGACCTCAATCAGATCACCGCGCAGGTGCCTAGTCTCCAGCCACTGCAATTTGCAGAACTTAAGCCTCTCTTGGTAAGAGAATCCCTTCATTCCCCTCACCAATCGTGTTGCTCTTCTCTGTATACGCTCAAGCAAATCTACATCCTTCCTAAAATGAGGCCTCCAGACCTGTACGCAGTACTCAAGGCGTGGCCTGACCATTGCCTTATACAGAGGGACAATCACCTCCTTTTCCCTGCTAGCAAAATTCCTATATATCATTGACAAAACCACATGACCCGCCCTAGCAGCCTGTCTGCACTGCTCAGAAAACTTCATATCTGACTGCACAATTACTCCCAGGTCTTTTTCATTTTCTACCACCTTAAGTGTCGTACCACACAGTTGGTACATTTCTCTGGGGTTACTTCTACCCATATGCAGTACTTTGCATTTGTCAAGGTTGAACTTCAGTTGCCACTTCTTAGCCCATCTGCCCAAATTATCTAGATCCTGTTGCAGTAGCACACTGCCATTACTGTCATTAGCAACCCTGCCAACCTTTGTGTCATTTGCAAACTTCGACATTAAGCCTGATATACCTTCATCAATATCATTGATAAATACACAAAACAACAGTGGACCCAACACCGAACCCTGTGGGACTCCACTAATAACATTAGTCCACGAAGAGCAGCACCCATTGATTACCACCCTCTGTCTTCTCCCACTTAACCATCCTTTTATCCATTGTAGCAACTTACCCTTAATACCATTCTGCTCCAATTTGTACAGTAGTCTTCCATGCGCAACAGTGTCAAAAGCTTTCCTGAAATCCAAGTATATGATATCAAAATTATTTTTTGCATCCAGTTCCTTTGTGACCATATCATAATAACCAATCAAATTTGTCAGACAAGACTTTCCCTTAACAAACCCATGCTGTGTTTGAATTATTGCTGCAGTCTTGTCTAGATGATCCTGCAATGCATCTCTAACCAGCGACTCCATTATTTTACCCGGAACAGAAGTTAAACTAACTGGTCTGTAATTACTCGTGTCACCCTTCGATCCACCTTTGTGAATTGGGGACACATTTGCACATCTCCAGTCCATGGGAACCTCCCCTGAGTCCAAGGATGCTCTCATAATTATGGCCAAGGGTTTGCTTAGTTGCTTTGCCGCCTCCTTTAAAATAACTGGATAGATCCCATCCACCCCAGGGGCCTTTATTATGTTTAACTTCAACAATTTCTCCTCCACTATGATCTCAGTTATTACAAAATCATTAAGCACACTGCTACAATTTGATAACCTTCTTCCATTTTCAAATTGTAATAATTCCTCACGTGTGAATGTAGATGCAAAATACTCATTCAGTTTGTTTGCTATCTGAGCAGGATCATCATCAACAGTCGAACCATCGATGTCAAGTGGACCAATCATATTCATCCCCTTCCTTTTAGAGTTTATATAAGTAAAGAAATCCTTGCTGTTTTTCTTAGCATCTTTTGCCAAGGATTTCTCGTAATCTGTCTTCGCCTGCCGAACCTCCTTTGTGACCTGATTACAGACTAGCTTATATCTGCCACAGGCTTCTGCGTCACCTGATAATTTATATGCATCCCATGCATTTTTCTTCTTTGTCATGAGTCTCATTAGTTCATTTGATAACCATTTAGGCCTAAACCTTGAACGATATTTCTTAATCGGTATATAAAGTCTAGTAGCTTCCACGATTAATTCTTTGAATGCTTCCCACTTAGAATTTACTGTTTGTAACATCGTCAGTTGATCCCACTGTACAGAATTTAAAAACTGTCTGAGACCACTGTACTCCCCTTTACGGAAGCAAAAACCCTTTCCTTTACCCCTGACGGTAGTTACCTCTTTGAGTAAATCCCACTTCAGCACACTGTGATCACTGCCACCTAGTGGTTCCTTTATCTGCAAATTCTTAATACACGAATGATCACTGCTGATAACCAGATCAAGAGTGTTACTTTCTCTGGTTGCCTCTCGAACATGCTGCTGCAGAAAACAATCATCCAATAAATCCACAAAAGTCTGACTAGTGTGTGAGTGACCAACCCACAAGTTCCAGTCAATATCTGGGAAGCTAAAATCGCCCATTATAAGACATTCTGATTTACTGGCCCACTCTATTTCTCTGTACAATTGTTCATTGTACTCATTCAAGTCATTAGGCCTATAACACACTCCTACTCTTATTTTTCCTTTCGCAGTGCTTATCTCACACCAAACTGACTCAACAGAGCACAGTTCATCTATATTAACTGGGTGCACTTCCTTTCATTTTATGTTTTTCTTAATTAACAGCATAACACCCCCTCCCTTTCTGTCGTGTCTATCCTTTCTGTACACATTGTACTCCCCAAATTCCAGTTCTACATTCCTTATATCTTTGTGACACCACGTCTCTGCTATCCCAACAATATCTGCCTTTGATGTCTTGACCAACACTTCAAATTCATCAAATTTATTTACTATATTTCTAGCATTGGTATACATGCAAGCATACATGCTCCTATGCCTATTCCTTGTTACCCTAACACATCCCATATACCCAACTATTCCATGATGACTGCCATCCGTCCCTGAAACCCCCACACCCCTCGCTCCAGGTCTCTTCTTATTCTAATAGAAGTTGTGCAAGAATCACCTTCACCTCTGCCTGCGGTTACTGTTAAACTATTAGTCTTTGTATCCCCCCCAAACTAGCAGTTTTCCGACCCACCTAACACTGCCTCGATAGCATCAGCAAATATTCTTGCACCCTTTCTATTTAAGTGTATCCCATCCCTGTAGAAGCAATCTCTTCTGTTAACAAGTACAGTCCAGGCTGAAAAAAATTCTACCCCTTGAGCCTTGCACAATCTTTCCAGGGCCGAATTGATCGACAAGGCTCTCATCATGTACTCCCTCCTATTGTGTCTGGGCAGAATTGCAGACACTTTCAAATTCAACCGTATTTCACGGCTTTTTTTCAACAGTGACCTGTACTTGTTGAGTAATTCCGCCGGTCTCCTACTCTTAATATCATTAGTGCCAACGTGTACAACTATATCACCTTTTGTGCCCTTGAAAGATGATATCCGCTCTACAACGTCATCAACCTTTGCCCCTGGCAGACATACCCTGGTCCTGTTCCACCTATCCTTTTTACAAAGGATGTTCCCCGTTTCCCTGACAATAGAGTCACAAACAACTACTAGTTCCTGTGGGACCAGCGCATTCTGCCTTAGGGGTTGCCGCTGTGTTGCGTGATGACCAAGTGCAAGCTCTGGCGTTGATGTGGGCAGCTGAGAGCCTGATGGGCCCCTCAATTTAGATCTTTCGAGGGCATCCACCCTGTCCTTCAAACTCTCATATAGGCCCATAACAACGCTAAGTTGTCGCCTGATTTCCTTACACTCCTTACATCGCGCACACACAAAGACATCCCCCATGGCAATATCATGTTCCGTTCCAGAGAGTTCGGCAAACATTTCACAAGCTGCACATTTTTTTAGGCTGTGATGCTTTGGAGAATTGCCCCCCTCAGTTCTCCCCCGAGTCACAGCACTCCTGCCACTTTGTGCCCGTTGCTTTGCTGCTCTAGTCTGGGGCATGGTAGTTTAAATTAATAAAATCAATAAATTAAATATCAATAGTATTTGAATAGAAACTATTAAATAGAAACAGTGAAGCGTATTACTATATAATTATGCGTTAGAGCTACCTAGCTACCTCAATTAAAAAATTTGAATTCCCTACCACTATATCCAAAAACAATGGCTACAAAAATGGAACGAAATAATGGTTTTACCTATCGTAAGTAAAATCCACAAAAACTCTAAATTAAAAATAAAAAATAACCAGCGTAACTATAACTATATGACTACGTATTAAGTACAATATAAAATAACAATCATGTAAATAAAAGGCAAACACTTATCGTTTTTGCGGAGCCTGTAACTGACAGCTGTAACTTTTAAAGAGATTCAGCGCCCTCTCTGCCCAGAAAAAACCCTTCTGTCAATGGGAAATTATGGGAGTGAAGTAGATGTATTAACTGGATAGATATTTATCAGAGAGTGAATACAAATGAATTATGGTAGACCTTTAAAACATTAATTACAGAAGCCTTGAATGCATATATACCATTAAAAAAATACTCCATGAGGAGTATTCCAAGTTGGATGAATAATGAAGTTGCCAGATTACTTGAGCAGAAAAGGGAATAAAATGGTAAGGGCAGCAGAAAAGTTACAGAGCAATAAAAACTACTGAAACCTATAACAGTTACAAATTGATCTGTAACAGTGGCACAGAAAAGGTTAGGCTAGCAACGGTAGATTATGAGAAATCGCCTGCAAAGAGAGCAAAGTGTGGGGATAAGGAATTTTTCACCCACACAAATGCAAAGAAAAGGACAAATCAGATTGGGCCATTGTGTAATCGACATGGGATCGTATTAGATACCCCAGCTGATTAACTCATCAGTTACTTTTTATCTATATTTACAGAAGAAAAAACCCTTCTGTCAATGGGAAATTATGGGAGTGAAGTAGAAAATATATAATTAATGATACTGAAATTTAACATGATTATTTAACAAAAAAACTTGAGCCTACAGGCCAGGTAAGCTCCTGGGGTTGATGACATATACCCTATAATCTAGGCCTCCGTAGCCGAGTGGTCAGGAGCAGGAGTGCAGTAGCACATGCTCTTTGAGTAGACCGGGGTTCAAGCTCCTGACTGCTGAATACGGTCGATCTGCCAACCCGCACTGGACCAGCGTGGCAGATTATGGTCCATTTCCCTCAGCATGAATTGTTGAGGAGGCTTCCATCCTGCAGTGGGTTGATAATGGCTGCACTTTACTTTACTTTACCCTATAATCTAAAGGGAGGTGGCAAGTGAGTGCATTGAACCATTAAGGCTAATTATGAGAGCATCACTGGACTTAGAACAGATTCCTTTGGATTGGAAAAGTGCCAATGTAATGCCAATACATAAAGGCAGTTCTAAGAGTGTAGCGGGAAATTACCGACTGGTGAGTAATAATTTCAGTAGTACGGAAAATCATGGTGGCAATGAACAAGGGTAAAATGGAACTCTGAAGATACACAGCATGGTTTTGTAAAAGTAAAATAATGTTTAACAAATCAGCTTAGCTATTTTGATAGGGTCACTCATGATCTGGATATAGAAAATAATTTTGACAATATTTAGATTTCTGCAAAACATCTGCTTCAGTCCTACATGAATGGTTACTTTATAAGCTGGAATAGATTGGAATCACAGGGAAAATCCTTAGATGGATAGCAGGCTGGCTTCAGGGCATGAGGCAGAGGTTGTGATAAATGGTTATTCTTCAGATTGGGTTAATATAAGAAGTGGGGTTCTCCCAAGGATCAGTATTAAGACCATGTTGTTTTTGATTTTGTTAAATGACATAGATAAAAAGATAGAAGGCATGATATCTAAATTTGCAGATGATGCAAAGATCGGTAGTGTTAATGATCACCACCATGCAGAGCTTCTTCAGAGATGGTTTAATTCAGTAAAATGCAAGGTCTTACACCTGGGGAACAGCAACTTCAAAATCACTTATACAACTGGTGGAAATGAACTAAAGTCAATAGTGGAAGAAAGGGACTTGGAAGTGACAATACGGTCAGACGAAGTTCTCTGAACATTGTATACAGGTTGCAAGGAAGGTCCATGATGTTCTAGAGATGATTTATCCAACATTTTCAAGAAGAGTTAAGGACATCATAATCCCATTATACAAGGCTATTGTTAGATCACACTTGGAATACGCTGTTCAAGTGTGGAGACCGCACCTAAAAAAAAAAAAAAAGACACCCATCGAGCTTCTTGAAAGGATCCAAAGATGGGTAATTCGCCCTAGTGAGATTGGCAAAAGGATGTCCATATAAGGAAAGACTTCGGGCATGTGGGTTGTGCAGCTTGGAAACTAGACACATTAGAGGAGACTTCACTGAGGTGTTTAAGGCTCTGAGAGGCAAAAGTAAAATGAACGAGGACAAAACTTGCCCAGTTATATATGATTCTAGAACTAGCGGCCGTAAATTCAAGTTAGGGGAAGGGGATTTAGACTAGAATGCAAGAAGTTATAAATTACTGGATTAAGCTACCTACACGGGTGGTTGAGGATGACAGTTTGGAAAAATTCAAAGGTCAGCTGGATAATTATCTAGGAGGAGGAAAATGCATAGGTTGTCTATTTCCTTTGATTTTATCATTCATTAATTTATTTATTATTATTTATTTATTTTTTGGCTGGTGCAGAAGAGGCCTTAGGCTTCCTTGCACCATATGGCCATTGCTAATACTAATTAATAACCAAATAAGTCCCAGCAGAAATAAAGACATTATTATCCTGTTGTATAAGGCAGTGGTTGGGCAAAATGTTGAGTACTCCACACAAAGATCTGAAACCTTGTTTTAGGAAGGATGTGGATCTGCTGGAACAGGTATACAGAAGGGCAGTGAGATTAGTGAGGGGAGGAAAAGGGGATGCTCGTTTACCAGGAAAGGCTTCAGTTGTGCAAATAGCATCACCTGGAGACTAGGAGGATCTCCTGTGAGGAGATCTGATTGAGGACTGCATATGCTAAATGCTGAGGGAATTCTTCATTCTTCCCCTTGCTAAGATTACACACAGGAGGGTCATAAAAATTGAAATTGAGGAAGGGTGGTTGTAGGAAGTTTGCCTTCAGCCAGTTGGTAGCTGATTGTTGAAACAAACTTGTAACAATCAACTAACTAGACAAATGTTTTAGAAGGGACAGACAGTTTGGCTGATGTAAAAAACTTGATTTCTTGTGTCATTTGCCATGAAAATACTTCTAATACTTCAAGAAGTATTAATGATGTGGGGGGGGGGAACTAAACCTATGTTTTAAAACTTCTGGATACAGGATTTCAGTAATGTCTCATCAACAAGATCACTTGGTACTGTGGTAAGAGGACTAACAGCTGCTTGCTTCCTGCAGAGAGTAAAGTCAGTCCTCGTACAGCACGATAGTTGTGTTCCTAGAAACCCTCGTGCAATATAAACAACAGGCCCTATGGGAAAAATAGGGTTAGGTACTGACCACCCAAAATTGAACACACATTTGTAATCAAAACATTACCAAACACAATAATAAAATACTTGCATTTTATTATGTAATAAAATATTGCTAATGCTTTTGATTCTATCGCAAACAAACTTGTTCTTTGTTTGATTTTCTATCAAAACAGATGACAGCCATTCCATCTCTTCCAATTCTTTGTGTCTTGATCTAATGGATTTTAATTACACTTTGAGTTGTTCCTGCTATGAAAGTTGTTTTTATTTTCTCTGCCTTCTTTCTAATTCTCAGTGTTGCCTCATAGAGGCCTGCAGCACATGCAATATCACATGGTCTTTCATTTCACTCAAGGCGTCTCGCAATTTCCTCTATCGATAGAGGCAGACTGGCCATAAGCCTTACTGGGGAAACCTCAGTGGGCCGGAGGCCAGTGTGATTTGGGCCATAAACGCTAGTATGAGACCGGTACAAATTTTCTCAGGTAAGAATTTTTGACCCAGTCCGCCTCTGTCTATCGCTATTGCTTTTCTTTTTCTCTCTGAATCTGTAGTGTCTTCACCAGGATGCTTCCTTTTAACACCTTTTAAGTATTTTACTCATTTTTAGGGAATAAAGCACAATTACAAAATGAGGAGGCACGCTTTATACACATAAACAAAGCTGCACGCGTGTAGCAACTGAATAAACAACACCATAAAGCAGAGAAACATTAACTCATTAACTATTAACACCTCACTAGCTCACATTTTACTAAAGCACATTTCTGGGGGTTACTACAATAAAACAATAAAAACAATTTCCAGTTGTGTTTCTGCTAGTGGAATCTGTTATAAACTGGTAGCACACTCAATCTAATTGCATTTGCAATAATACCGATATATGGAATTGTGTGGGTTTTTACGTTATTATGGTGAAATGTGTTTTCCCTTCACTGATATAAAAAACAAATACAATTTCTGAATCTTCTCTTCATTCCTATCGTGTTGCGTTCAGTTGGGGTGATTCCGCGTTCGACCGCCATTTCTTGTAAACACAAAAACAAATCGTGCATAAGCGAATTCGGTTCGTTTTATATATGATATTGTTCCCATATTTATAATTCATGTATGATCGAATTTGTGTAGTGTAAACATGTGTTATACGAGGACTGACTGTATTAATAAATTCCAACGTGTCCACAACTAGAAATTTAACCATAAGTCATGTAATATATTCTGACTCCTCTGCAAACTGAAGTCATAGCTTCTAAAATAACCAGATACACTTAGTGCTTTTTGAGAAATAAAACATTAAAAACAAAAGAAAACAAGCAAGGAACGAATTATATAAAAATCCTGGAATATCTTAATTTTTTGTGTTAGAAGCTAAATTCCTTGAATACAATCCAAGATTATTAAAAAAATAAAATAAACAAGTATATGCATTTAAAAAGAGTTTTAAATGGGTTATTTTATTTATTTATTTATGTCTAAATCTAATTAAAACTGAATGGATAGACATGTCATATGATTTAAGTGCTTACTCATTTGCAAACACACCAAAAAAAAATTCTATAAATTTAACTCTTTGCTATAGGCGATGCTAAACTCAAATACTAACAAGGAGTACTATCTAAAATAAAGTGAAAATTACCGTGTGGGAATTCTCCTAGCCTTTTCCTTTTCTTCTTTTTCTTGAGTTAATCTTTCTTCCATTTCCTTTTTCAATTTTTCTTCAAGTTCTTTTTCACGTGCACGCTTTTTCATTTCAATTTCTTCAAGTTTGGCTAAGCGCTCTTCGTACTCTTTGAAGAAATACAGTAAATTGAAATTTATGTAAGTGAAATTTCAATCAAAATAGAGAATAAAGATCTAACAGAATACCAGTGTAGTGACAAGTTGACTCCAAGAATTTGGAAATAATGTGATATATACAAGTTACAATAACTGATATGGCAAAACTATCAAAAGAGAAAATAAACTGGGAATTTGGATATTTTATTTGTTGCTACTTGCCTTCATACTAAAGTCTGATAAATTAAAATACGTCATGAAACTGATAAATGCTATTACAAAACAGTGTTTCTTTAACAGTAAAATTCAAAACATTTCCACTTACAGCTCACTTTTTTGTTGTGCCTCTTTGAGCTTTGAGCTATACAATGAATTCTACAATGTATGTTTACATAAAGTCACAAAGTCATTCTACCATATTTTGTATATAGATTTATGCTATTAAATATTGTTAGTTTTATAATTAGTCAATCCATCATTGTTAATAGTAATAACTCACTGTCTTGCCAAAAAGAAATCATAACAAATACATATCCCTCACTAATATACTGACAGAAGCTGCTTGAAAGGGAAACGAAATTTGAAATCTGTTTTTGTTTAGGAGGAAGGGATGCATAATCACATTATGCATCCCTTCCTCCAAAATATTTCAATAATATACAAATTCTAACTTATTCATACATGTCATATGATGGAACCCCACATTACAAAATGCAATAAACTCATTTAAAATTTGTCTATTTACAGGAAAAAACTTACCTTTTATTATGTACAATGGTATTGAAAGGGGGGGAATAAAAAAATAACAGATCCTCTCCCTTTTGTCTGCTGGGTGGGGGTTGAAGAGTGGCAAATAATAAAAAAAAAAAAAAGAATATTTTTCTTAACCTTAAGTAAGCTAACAGGCAGAAAGTAGGAAAATTAAGAAATAGTAGGCAGAAATGTCACATGAAACCAAAAATAGGAGAAAATATACACACAATTTACATTCTGGTAAACCTAGGTCATAAGTTTTTTACCCCTTTTGCACTGCCATGAAAACTAAAACAGTTGGGCATAAATAAAATGTTTTGGGACTCTAAAAAAATTTTTTTATTATTATTATTTGTTTAATTTACTTAAAACATGTTCAATCACAATTCATCTCCACTGTAAGCAACACCACTAACTTCCTTTTAAGAAAAAAAAACTTTCTTCCAATCACATCAATATTCCACATGCAACATTTGTTGGTGTTACGATATTAAACCAGTAGTAGTGGCATGTGATGCAAGAAAGCAAGTGTATGAGCTTATGCAGCATCAGCCAAAAAAAAAAAAAACACATGTATCATGTTAGGTATAGGTTTTACGATCAACTACTAGCAATTATTCTGTTAATCTTGTACGGAGGTTGGCACATTTTTGGTAGGTCTTTCGCTCATAGCAAGTAAATGGATAATGTCTGCATGACCAATTCTCAATTCCTGCTAGGACCACTTCTCCTGCCAACATGATCTTTTAGTAGTTTGCCAGTTTGTTCTTAAAATGTGCTGTTATGTATAATGCCTTAGTACAGTGTAAATGTTTTTGGTCTATGTATGGTCTATGTAGGATAATTGGCCAGTTTAATGTCACAGTGCTCAGCAGCAGTTACTGCATTCTCTCTGCAGTCACTATATTAGAAATGCAAAAGGATATTTCACCAGGGCACCATCTTAATCTTCTGTTTTCACATGTGTATATATAGAGGTGATACGTGGTTCCTTTATGTGGAAATTCTTAATGTGTGAGGAGTCACCGCCGAAAATTAGACCAAAAATATTGCTATCCCTTGTTACCTAATGGGCAATGATACAATAAATTAATGAGTTATAGTGCAGATATCATCTTTTAAGGACACAAATGGTAATATAGTTGATATGCTGTTAGTTAAGAAACACAAAATCTAAGGAAAGACATCCAGTTGACAGAGAAAATAAGAGTAGGAGAACTGTAGACTTCCTAACAAGTACAGGTTGATGTTGGAAAAAAAAAAAAAAAAGTCGTCAGTTAGAGTTAAATTTGAAAGTGTCTGCAATTGTGCGGACACAATAGGAGGGAGTACATGAGATCCTCGTCAATTCATTCAGCCCTCGACATATTGGGCAAGGCTCATGGGGTAGAATTTTTCTCAGCGTGGTCTATGCTTGTTACCAGGAGATATTGGTTCTACAGGGATGGGGCACACTTAAATAGAAATGGTGCAAGAATATTTCCTGATGCTAGTGAGGCAGCATTAGGTGAGTCGGAAAAACTGCTGGGGGGGGGGGGGGGGGGCACAATAAAAGATTGCAGGCAGAAATGAAAATGATTTGCGCACTGCTTCTATCAGAATGGAGGTGGTCATCACGGAACAAATAAATACGTGGGCTGTGTTGGGGTAACTAAGATTAAGAATAGGTGTATGTATACTTTTGTGGATTTATTGGATGATTGTTTTCTACATCAGCATGTTCGGGAGGCAACTAGAGGGAGTAATACTCTTGATCTGATTATCAGTAGTGATTCTTCATGCATTAAGAATCTGCAGATAAAGGAACCACTAGGTGGCAGTGATTACAGTGTGCTGAAGTGGGATTTACTCAAAGAGGTAACTACCATCAGGGGTAAAGGGAAGGGTTTTTGCTTTCGTAAAGGCGACTACAATGGTCTGAGACAGTATTTAAATTCTATACAGTGGGACCAACTGAAGATGTTACCAACAGCAAATTCAAAATGGGAAGCATTCAAAGAACTTATCTTGGAAGCTACTAGGCTTTACATACCAACTAAGAAATATTGTTCAAGGTTTAGGCCTAAATGGATGTCAGATGAACTAATGAGACATATGGCAGAGAAGAAAAATGCATGGGATACATATAAATAAATGGGTGACGTGTAAGCCTTTGATAGATATAAGCTGGTCTGTAACCAAGTCACAAAGGAGATTAGGCAGGCAACGGCAGATTATGAGAAATCCTTGGCAAAGAAAAACAGAAAAGAGTTCTTTACCTATGTAAACTCTGGAAGGAAAGGGATGAATCAGATTGGTCCACTGGATATTGATGGTTCAACAGTTGAGGATCCTGCTCAGGTAGCTAACAAACTAAACGAGTATTTTGCATCTACATAATATAAATTTTGGTGGTTTACACCAAACTTGCATTGAAATAATAAAACAAAAAACAAAATTAATAGTTTAATAACTGGTATTACTAATTTAGAATAAATTACTATTTATAAAAAGCATATAAAAAGAAAAAAAAAAAAATACTATAAAATATACAGAATTAAAAGCACTAAAATCTGAAGCTTTCGAAGGCTTTGGCTTCTTTCTCAACAGTACGCTTTATTTTTCCAGTGCAATCTTAAATACCTGCAGGTTCACGGCACATGTCACGTGATTCAATGACACATGCATTGTTCTCATGCATAAAGGAACCGGTGGCGGCTCAGGAGCACGTCAGGTGAAATCGTTCATCCCCTCCAAGAATCACTGTCTCAAAGAGGGGATGAATCAGCATACCTCTATCTCTATTAATGTTGCTCCCAATGGAACTAATCCGCAAGCTCTCGAGCCACTTGCGGCCTCAAAACCTATGTGCCCGGTCGATGATAGTAGCTTCGTCCTGGGAGATTTGATGTTGCTTCTCCGAATAATGCTCTGCCACGGCTGATTTCGCATAATCTGCATTCCTTATTGCCTTTTTGTGCTCCCCCAGACGATTCTTTAAATGCTGTTTTCTTTCCCCCGCATAACATTCCCCACAATCCGGGCACTTAATGCTATAAACGACCCAACTTACTTTCTTTTGTAATGGGATCTTTCACTTGTGACAACACTGTGTGCAACTTATGGCATGGCAGCTGCACACAGCTTGTCTGATGTTCCCATAATACACGGGCTATTCGTTTGGTTAGACCCGGATAATAGGGAATGTATGGCGGTGGCTATCGGTGTAAATGCCTTCCCTCTCCTCTGTTCTCCTTTGATATACATATTTATGATCCTCTGGTGGTAGCCAAACCTCAGGAGATCCACCGTGACGTGCTCAAACTCTTTCTTTTTATCCTCGGAGGTGCTACAATGTGATTCAGCTCTGTCTATTAGTGCTCTAATCACACAGTTCTTGTGATGGTTGGCCTGAGCTGAGTTTTAGTGTGAATACTGACCTTCATACATAGGTTTTCTGTAAACCCTATGTCTTTAAACATGGGCCTTCTCTATAGACCAACACATCCAAGAACGGTAAAACCCCCCCTTCTTCCACCTCCGAGGTAAAGTGTATAAATGGGGAGAAACCATTAAGAAAATTCAAAACCTCATCTTCACTCCCTTTTTGAATAATTGAGAACGTATCATCTACATATCTTTTTCCATGGACGCATAGGGAACCATATCACTAAATATTCTAGCCTCGAGCTCCTCCATCGCCAAATTAGCAATAATAACACTAATGGGGGAGCCCATTGTTGCCTTTTTATATGCTTTTTGTAAATAGTAATTTATTCTAAATTAGTAATACCAGTTATTAAACTATTAATTTTGTTTTTTGTTTTATTATTTCAACGCAACGTTGGTGTAAACTACTAAAATTTATATTATGAATATGCCCAACCCAAGGAGCCTATTTAAAAATTTTGCAACTACATTCATACACGAGGAGTTATTCAGGAAGGGGAATGCCAGAGGTGAAGTAAACTCTGGCAGTAGATGATTTTGTAATAACTGAGAGAAAAGTGGAGAAGAAATTGTTGGGGATAAACATAAAAAAGGCACCTGGGATGGATGGGATCTATCCAGTTATATTAAAGGAGGCAGCAAAGCAACTAAGCAAACCCTTGGCCATAATTATGAGAGCATCCTTGGACTCAGGGGAGGTTCCCACGGACTGGAAATGTGCAAATGTATCCCCAATTAACAAAGGGGGATTGAAGAGTGACACGAGTAATTACAGACCAGTTAGTTTAACTTCTGTTCCTGGTAAAATAATGGAGTCACTGGTTAAAGATGCATTGCAGGATCATCTAGACAAGACTGCAACAATAATTCAGACACAGCATGGGTTTGTTAAGGGAAAGTCTTGTCTAACAAATTTGATAGGATATTATGATGTGGTTACAAAGGAACTGGATGCAAAAAATAATTTTGATATCATATATTTGGATTTCAGGAAAGCTTTTGACACTGTTGCGCATGGAAGACTATTGTACAAATTGGAGTAGAATGGTATTAAGGGTAAGTTGCTACAATGGATAAAAGGATGGTTAAGTGGGAGGAGACAGAGGGTGGTATCAATGGGTGCTGCTCTTCTTGGACTAATGTTAATGGAGTCCCACAGGTTTCGGTGTTAGGTCCACTGTTGTTTTGTATATTTATCAATGATATTGATGAAGGTATATCAGGCTTAATGTCGAAGTTTGCAGATGATACAAAGGTTGGCAGGGTTGTTAATGACAGTAATTGCAGTGTGCTACTGCAACAGGATTTCAATAATTTGGGCAGATGGGCTAAGAAGTGGCAACTGAAGTTTAACCTTGACAAATGCAAAGTACTGCATATGGGTAGAAGTAACCCCAGAGAAACGTACCAACTTGTGTGGTACTACACTTAAAGTGGTAGAAAATGAAAAAGACCTGGGAGTAATTGTGCAGTCAGATATGAAGTTTTCTGAGCAATGGAGACAGGCTGCCAGGGCAGGTCACGGGGTTTTGTCAATGATATATAGGAATTTTGCTAGCAGGGAGAAAGAGGTGATTTTCCCCATGTATAAGGCTATGGTCAGGCCACGCCTTGAGTACTGCGTACAGGTCTAGAGGCCTCATTTTAGGAAGGATGTAGATTTACTTGAGCGTATACAGAGAAGGGCAACAAGATTGGTGAGGGGAATGAAGTGATCCTCTTACCAAGAGAGGCTTAAGTTCTGCAAATTGCAGTGGCTGGAGACTAGGCACCTGCACGGTTATCTGACTGAGATGTATAAGGCCTTGAATGGGTTGAGCACGCTGAATTCTGATGGGATCCTTCCACTTGTTCAGATTACGAACCTAAGGGGGCATAAATTCAAATTAAGAAAAGACAGATGTAGAATAGATGTGTGGAAATTTGCCTTTAGTCAGCGGATGGTTAATTGCTGGAACAAACTTCCATCTGTCATTGTAGAAGTTGATAGGTTGAATAAATTTAAGGAGGAACTGGACAGGCATTTGTAGGGAATGGTGTGATTTTTTTTTTTTTTTTTTTTTGTTTGATCTGCATAAGCTCATACACTTGCTTTTTTGCATCACATGCCACTACTACTTCTACTACAAGTAATTATAGACCTGTGAGTTTATCTTCTGTTCCAGGAAAATTAAGGGGGGGCACTGGTTAAAGAAGCACTGTAGAATCATCCAGACAAGGCTTCAGTTATAGCTCGGACACAGCATGGTTTTGTTAAGGGGAAGTTTTGCCTGACCAATTTGATTGGATACTATGATGCAGTCACAAAAGAACGGGATGCAGGGAATAACTTTGATATTATATATTTGGATCTTAGAAAGGCTTTTGATACTGTTGCACATGGAAGACTGCTGCACAAATTGGAGCAGTGTGGCATTGGAGGCAAATTGCTGCTACGGATAAGGGGATGGTTGAGGGGGAGAAGACAGGGTGGTAATCAATGGACACTGCTCATCACGGACTAATGTTATTATTGGATTCCCTCAGGGTTCAGTGTTGGGTCCATTATAGTTTTCTGTATTTATAAATGATATTGATGATGGTATATCAAGCTTAATGTCCAAGTTTGCAAACAATACAAAGGTTAGCAGGGTTGTTTATGACATTACTGACACTGTGCTGCTGCTGCAACAGGATCTGGAAAGGTTGGCAGATGAGCTGAGAAGTGGCAAATGAAGTTTAACATTGAGAAATGTAAAGTACTACATATGGGAAACAGCAACCCTAGAGCAATGTATCAACTCTGTGGTACTACACTGACAGTGGTAGACAATTAAAAGGACCTGGGGTAATTGTGCAGGCAGATATGAAGTTCTCTTAGCAGTGCAGACGGGCTGCAAGAGTAGCTCATGGTGTCTTGTCAATGATATACAGCAATTTTTCTAGCAGGGATAAGGGGGTGATTATTCCTTTGTATAAGGCAATGGTCAGGCCACACCTTGAGTACTGTATACAGGTCTGGAGGCCTCATTACAAGAAGGATGTAGACCTGCTGGAACGTACAGAGAAGGGCAACAAGATTAGCAAATGGTACAAAGGGTTGCTCTTATGAAAAAGGCTTAAGTTTTGCAAATTACAGTGTCTGGAGACTAGGACCAGTGAGGTGATCTGATAGAGGTGTATAAAGCCTTGAATGGTTTGATTATTCTCAATGCCGATGGGATTCTTTCTCTTGCTCAGAATAATCACCTGAGAGGGCATAAATTCAGATTGAGGAAAGACAGATGTAGGATAGATGTGTGGAAATTTGCCTTTAGCCAGCGGGTAGTTGGTAGTGGAACAGACTTCCATCCCTTGTGGAAGTTGATAGCCTAAATAAATTTAAGGCTCAGCTGGATAGGTATTTCGAACGAACTGATGGGTAAAATGGAAGTGGTGTTTTTTTTTTTTTTTTTTTTGGCTGATGCTGCATTAGCTTGCTTTCTTGCATCATATGCCTCTACTAATGATAATGCTACTTGTATGTACACAAATGCTAGGAGTATAGTAAATAAATTTGATGAACATGAAGTGCTGGTCAAGACATCAAAGGGGGATGGTGTTGGTATATCAGAGGAGTGGTATCATACAGATATAAGCAGTGCAAAATTCAAATTTGGGGAGTACAATGTGTACAGAAAGGATAGACAGAGCAGGAAGAGAAGAGAGGTTATGCTGTTAGTTAAAAAACACAAAATCTAAAGAAAGACATCCAGTTGACATAGATGGGCAGTGCAATGTTGAATCAGTTTGGTGTGCCATAAGCACTGGAAAATCAAAAAATTAGAGTAGTAGTATGTTATAGACCTAATGACTGATGAGTACAACAACCAACTGTACAGAAAAATAGAGTGGGCCAGTAAATCTGCTTGTCTAATAATGGAGGATTTTAACTGGCATTTTTTGGGTTGATCACTTGCAAGCCAGCAACTTTTGTGAATTATCCTATTGTATAAGGCAGTGGACGGGCCATATTGTGAATACAGCATATGGTCCGGGGGCCTCATTTTAGGAAAGATGTAGAGTTGCTTGAGAGAGAGTACAGAGAAGGGCAACAAGATTGGTGAGGGAAATGATGAGGTGGTCTTACCAAGAAACGGTAAAGTTCTGCAAATTGCAGCGTCTGGAACCTAGTCGCCTGTGGGGTGATCTGATTGGGGTGTGCAAGGCCTTGAATGAGTTGAGCTGGGTTTTTACACTATTATGGTGAAATGTGTTCCCCTTCACTGAAATCTTCAATCATATAAAAAAACAAGTTTTCAGAAACTTCTCTTCATTCCTATTTAAGTATAACAATGATGAACGGAAAGTGACCAATGAAAAGTGCAAGTGGTGGTAGTGACAGGAAACGAAACAAAATTGATTTAGAAATGAAGATGAAAATGATTAAGTATGAAGCAGGACAAAGTTTGTCATCTATTGCAAGGGAATTAGGTCTCACTTAAGGACAGCTCTTTAAAGGACAGTGCACATATAAAAGAACATGTCAAAAAATAAACACACAAGATCAACAGTGATCACAAAACAGATTTCAGGTGTTATGTCGAAGCTGGAACAGCCGTTAACTTGCCACACTCTTGCTTGCTTGGGGCTAATGCAGCGGGAGATTACAGATTAAAACCACTGCTTATGTACCATTCCTAACACTTACTGGAAGCTGCTTTGAAAAGCACTCTTAGCAGATAATCCTCTTCAACATGGTTCGGATCTCTAAAGCAAATAACAACATTGATAATTATTAATGAAACTGTTGATATATAGTACCACATTGAATGCAAGTATAAGATCAGATGTGTACAGAAACTCCCCGATTTACATAAGGATTGCATTCCACAGAACGCTATGCAAGTCGGAATTTCCCCCCATTCTTGTGCAGCCCTCACAACTGTGCTCTGGAAATCCTCGTGCATTTAAAGGAATCAATAAAGCCACCCTACCCATGGATTTCCAATTGAAACAGAGCATGGATAACAATATCTCTCTCCTCTCTGAGGATTGGTTTAAATACTCCTTTATTTCCGAGGTTGAAAAATATTGTAAAGACAACAATGTTCCTTTCAAGATTTTGTTTCTATTAGATAATACTCCTGGACATTCTACGCGTCTAGATGATTTCAATTTGAACAATAGAGTCATATTACTACCACCAAACACGACTTCACTCATCCAACCTATGGATCAGGCTGTTATTTCGAATTTAAAAGCATACTATTTACGCACATTTGTTCAGGCACTGTCTGCAGTAGACGGTGAGAAAAATTTTACGTTATAGACTTTTGGAAATCTTACAATATTTACCATGCCATTGTAAACATTAAGTAAGGTCTGGGTGGAAATTACTAAAAGTTGTTTAAACGGCACATGGAAGAAAATATGCCCATGGGATGTAAAAGGCTTCAAAGGATTTGAAAAAGATGAATCATATGAAGAGGTTACAGATAAGATTGTAAAGTTTGCATAGCTACTTCAGTTGGAGGTTGTGGCCAAAGACATGGAGAAATTAATAGAGGAAGACAAGAAGGAATTATCTAATAAAGAACTTGACTTGCAGGTAGTGATAGTGAAAGAAGAAAATGCTGACGAAGCTCAAGATGAACCAAATGAGGAGAAGAGACGCTTCATCACCAGAGATGGCAATGGCATTTCGTGAAATTGCATTGGCAGTGGTGAGGTTTGAGAAGATAGATCCTGACAGCGAATGATTCTTAAAACTTAACTAAAGGGCGAATGATATGCTTGATTGCTATGGAGCCATTTACGATGAAAAGAAAAACACCACTATCCAGTCATCTATTAATATACGTTCTTTTGTAAGGTTGAGCAGCAGACCCCTACTAAATCTCCACAGCTCTCAACCCCCGCAGTGGCGTACTTATCAGCTGAAGATGGCAATTCTGGCAACAATGCTTGAGAGGTAAAACTTACTGACATTATCCCTGTCTCCTCTTTTTTTTTTTGTAATTTTATAATTTTGAAATTTTTTTAAGTTACAGGCTTTCGTAATTTTTCGCACGAGATCGAAAATGGAATAAATACAATAAATAATTCTATTTACAAGTTCGTCGGACATTTCTTTTTTCACTCAATCAATTCAGCGAGCACGGTTGTGAGGGCTGCACAAGAATGGGGGAAATTCTAACTTCTGTAGCGTTCTGCGGAACGCAACCCTTACGTAAGTCGAGGAGTCCCTGTACACATTAGTACTACACTGACCATATACTTGCATTCAATGTGGTACTATATATCAACAGTTTCATTAATGATTATCAATGTTATTATTTGCTTTATAGAGCGGAATCATATTCAAGAGGGTTATCTGCTAAGAGTGCTTTTCAATGCAGCTTCCAGTACATGTAACCCCCCCCCCCCCCCAGTGAATGAAATAGATAAAGAAATATAAAGGATTACACATATTGGATTCATGTTTTATAACTTACTCAGTACAATACTCCAAAAAATATTCATTAAACCATTATAATGAAAAATACAACAATACACTATTTACCTCTTTTCTTTTGTTCATCCATTTTTCTTTGTTTTTCCTCTTCCTTATCTTTTAGCCATTTTGTACGTCTTTCTTGTTTTCTCTTCTCTTTTCTTTCTGCTACTCTCTTTCTACGTTCCTCATCTAGATGTTTTTCAAATTCTTGTAGCTTTCCCTATGTTTCAACAGTGAAACTATATCTTACAACAGTGAAACTATATTTTTGACATTTGTATACAAATGTCAAAAATGCATTCATTATACAATAAATAATTTATTACTATGTACATGTTGTTGTTGTTATTTTGGTTTTTAGGAGCATTAGCAACTAAGGCCATATTGCTCAGGGGATATGCGGTGGTCATTCCCTGACCTTTCCGCATCCTCCGTATTTGGTAGGCAAGGGCTCGAACCCCAGTCTAATCAAGAAGCGTGTGCTCCGCACCACTGCTCCTGCCCACCTGGCTACGGAGGCGCCTCTATGTACATGAATTATACGATAACCGTATACATTTAGTTGTATGCAGATTAATTCAGCATGTCTTTCTGAGCCAATATGTCAACATATTATGAATGGTCTACTGATATCTGGATTTTGGGCCTATAACCAGACATATATGGCCAGATTAGAAACCATCTAATATCAAGTTAGTAATACTCTTGGTGATGCATAATACCATTTTTGCTTTTATTTATATTCCAGTGATTAATTGTCACTGGAATAATAAGATAATAATTTAAATAACATTTTACTGCCTTACTAATAGTGTTTAAGCTGCTAATTAGCATTAGCAGAGGAATATGGTGGAATAAAGCAAGCTTATAAAAACAAACCTTCCCCATTTCACCCACCAATCAGCCAAAAAACAAACCTTCCCCATTTCACCCACCAATCAGCCAAAAAACAAACCTTCCCTATTCCACCTATCCATTCGCTCCAAATATTTGTATAGTTTGCCTTGAACTTATTTAAGTTGTTGACCTCCATTACAATAGATGGAAGTTTGTTCCAACTATCAACCACCCACTGGCTATAGGCAAATTTCCACACATCTATTCTAAAATTGTCTTTCCTAACTTTGAATTTATGTCCCCCATGGGAATCTGAGCAAGAGGAACAATCCCATGAGAATTAAGCTTGCTCAAACCATTCAAAGCCTTATACACCTATACGCCTAGTCTCCTGATGCTGCAATATGCAGAACTTAAGCCTTTCTTGATAACAGCAACCCTTTGTTTCACTCACCAATCTCACTGCCCTTCTCTGTATTTGTTCCAGCAGCTTTACATCCTTCCTAAAATGAGGCCTCCAAACCTGTATGAAGTACTCAAGGTGTGGCTTGACCACTGTCCTATTCAAAAGGTTCACCTCCTTAATAACTGCTAGCAAAATACTTATATATCATTGACAAGACACCATGAGCTACTCTTGCAGTTTGTTGCACTGTTTAGAGAACTTCATATCTCACTGCATAAATACAGAAAACAACAATGGGCCCAAAGTCGAACCCTGGGGAACTCCACTAATAACATTAGTCCACAAAGAGCAGTGTCTATTGATTACCACTCTCTGTCTTCTCCCACTCAACCACCCCTTTACCCATAGCAGCAATTTGCCCTTAATGCCATACCGCTCCAATTTGTACAGTAGTCTTCCATTTGCAACAATATCGAAAGCTTTCCTAAAATCCAAGTACACGATAACAAAATTACTTTTTTAGGCCAGTTCCTTTGTAACCACATCATACTATTCAATCAAATTTGTCAGACAAGACTTTCCCTTAACAAACCCATGCTGTGTCTCAATTATTACTGCAGTCTTGTCTAGATGAATCTGCAATGCTTCTTTAACCAGTGACTCCATTATTTTTCCCGGAACAGAAGTTAAACTAACAGGTCTGTAATTGCTCATGTCGGCCTTTGATCCCCCCCCCTCCCTTTGTGAATGGAGGACATGTTTCCACATCTACAGTCCATGTGGACTCCCCTCAGTCCGAGGAAGCTTGCATAATTATGGCTAATGGTTTTCTTACCTCCTTGAATGTAACTCGATAGATTCCATCTACCCTAGGTCCCTTTCTTATGTTCAATTTCAACAATTTCTCCACCACTCTGCTCCCAGATATTACAAAATCATTTAGCTTCCTGCGAGAGTTTGATAAGATTCTAGCCTTCACTTTCCTACAGACTTCCTCATGTGTGTGTGAATGTAGAAGCAGAATACTCATTCAGTTTGTCAGTTACCTCAGCAGGTTCATCAACGATCGAACTGCCGATGTCAAGGGGACCAATTGATTCATCCCCTTCCTCCTAGAGTTTACCTATGTAAAGAAGTCTTTACTGTTTTTCTTTGCATTCTTTGCCTAAACATTTCTCGTAATCTGCTTTGCTTACTTAACATCCTTTCTGAATTGATCACAGACTATCTTCTATCTACCACAGGCACCTGTGTCTCCTGATAATTTATATGCGTCCCATGCATTTTTCTTCTCTGCGCACAAGTCTCATTAGTCATCTGACCTCCACTTAGGCCTAAACCTTGAACAGTATTTCTTAGTTGGTATGAAAAGCATATTAGCTTTCAAGATTAATTCCTTGAATTCTTTGGATCAAGCAGCATAATCCATGCAGAACAAGTCAACTGCTTAATTTACTATCTATTCGAAATCTATTTGGCTTACTAAATAGATTTCAGTTTTCAAATGCACAATTGTGTGTGGGTTTCAATGGAAATATCTCAATCATTTTCAAAAACTACAGTAAACTCTCCTCATAACAGTTATTCCATCATAACATTGTTTCCAATTTAAGGAAACTAATTTTGTTCTAATGAGCTTTCCCTCAGTTCAGCAACTGTCACATATACCGCTCTATACTAGATGTAATTCTTGTTTCCAAAAAAAAAAAAAAAGTTTTTTTTTGTTTGATTATTTTAAGAAAAACTCATTAACATATACATCTAAAACAAAAATAGCAATTATTTCACACAATCAGAAAATATAAATATTCAGATATGTTGGTTATTTGGGACACATCGGGATTAGTACATTTTGGCCCGATTAAGCCACTGCTCCAATTATCCGAAGTTTCACATAAATAGTAAAAAATACAATGTACTCCCCCCCCCCCTTATAACTGGTTCATTGTACAATCAAATCACGTTACGACGAACTCAACATAGTAAAGTACCGTTCACTATACGATGTGCAGTAAGCGCTGGTCATTGTGATCATGTTTGTGAATTGAATTTTAATTCTATTAAACACCGATTCTAATTAATAAAAATAAGAGGAATATTATCCACAGGTTATAAAAGCAAAGATATATTAAGCACAAATTTACCCATTATTACCTTAACAATTAAAAAATTAAATGATACGTGAAAATCAGAAGAATATACGTGATAATCGGAATAATTAATACTTACTGTAATATGTACATACAAACTAGTTGACATTTCTGTTCCCTGACATTTGTGGGTGGGGTATAAATTTAAAACAGTAAAAAGATAAGCAATCAATAACAAAGAACACGGCACACACAAATTGCAAGTAACATAATATGCACAAGTCAGAACGGAGTAACAAGTTACAAAGCTTTAAAAATAGGAATGAAGAGAAGATCTGAAAATTAATTTTTTTATATGATTGAAGATTTCATGGAAGTGTAAACACATTTCACCACAATAACCCACAGAATTCCAGCTGTCGGTATTATCACAAATTCAGTAAGATTGAGTTTACTGTTCATTTATGATAGATTTCACTAACAGAAAAGCCCAATAAACAGGTGACTCCTAATTGTTTTATGGTTGTGACTTCCAGAATTTTGACCGAACCACGTGGTACCGTCGGAGACAATCGCAGAGTAATTTCCAGTCCTGTGATCTCCTGCCACGATTAATCCAGCATGCTGTCCCAATTAAGCGAAGTAAACTCTGGCTATTTTCTCGACTGGTTTCTGTTTTTTAAGATTTGCCCCAAATAAACGGCTGCCCCGATTAGCCGGTGGCCCAAATAACCGGAATCCATTGTATACTGCATATTTAAAATTACTTGATTTTGATAAGTTTGGCTGGGTGGAATTGAGAAATTTTTCCACAGTGTATAGCATGTTTCACAGGAGATTGGGTTCCTGAAGGACCATGGAGGTGAGGATTTTTCGCTTGAAATGGGTGTGACCAGTAAATTCATATAAATAGCATAATGAACACATATAAATAAAATAATGAACACACATAAATACTACTTTGTATAAATCTAGAACCACTGAATTCTTGTTGAAATGGCAAACTTTATCTCCAAAAGATACTACTGTAAGAGACTGATTGTCTGTTCATAGTACACTGGTTTTACCCTGTTAATCAGATGTTGGCCCAAAGGCATAGTGATAATTTTAGGTATTGAAACACCTTCAATAATCTTTATTGACGTTTTAAAACTGATAAATTTCTCAACAATTTTAATTTTTTTCCTTTCCCAATTCAGAGTTCTCAATTCCATTCAATTAAAAAATAAAACCAAAAACCACACCATAAAAAAATAAATAAATTTCCCAAGCATATCTTAAGTGTTACAATTAAATGTATTTCTTTTACTACTCCAAAGGTCCAATTATTTGTCTAACAGAATCTCATCAACTGGAAATTGTTCTAACAGAATCGCTAAGCTAACCAACACCACCAATTCAATGACCACATCTGTCCTAATTACTGATTCTATGATTTAATCCAATTTAAAGGTGCATAGCATATAT
Source organism: Mastigoproctus giganteus (assembly GCF_048544385.1). Taxonomy (NCBI): domain Eukaryota; kingdom Metazoa; phylum Arthropoda; class Arachnida; order Uropygi; family Thelyphonidae; genus Mastigoproctus; species Mastigoproctus giganteus. The sequence continues at coordinate 117,043,137 of NC_143585.1, forward strand.
ACACTTAAGGTGGTAGAAAATGAAAAAGACCTGGGAGTAATTGTGCAGTCAGATATGAAGTTTTCTGAGCAATGCAGACATGCTGCCACGGCAGGTCATGGGGATTTGTCAATGATATATAGGAATTTTGCTAGCAGGGAAAAGGAGGTGATTGTCCCTCCGTATAAGGCAATGGTCAGGCCATGCCTTGAGTACTGCGTACAGGTCTGGAGGCCTCATTTTAGGAAGGATGCAGATTTGCTTGAGCGTGTACAGAGAAGGGCAACAAGATTGGTGAGGGGAATGAAGGGATCCTCTTACCAAGAGAGGCTTGAGTTCTGCAAGTTGCAGTGGCTGGAGACTAGGCACCTGTGTGGTGATCTGATTGAGGTGTATAAGGCCTTGAATGGGTTGAGCATGCTGAATTCTGATGGGATGCTTCCACTTGTTCAGATTACGAACCTAAGGGGGGGGAATAAATTCAAATTAAGAAAAGTCAGAGGTAGAATAGACGTGCAGAAATTTGCCTTTAGCCAGCGAGCGGTTAATTGCTGGAACAAACTTCCATCTGTCATTGTGAAAGTTGATAGGTTAAATAAATTTAAGGAGGAACTGGACATGCATTTTAGAGGGAATGGTGTGATTTTTTTTTTGGCTGATGCTGCATAAGCTCATACACTTGCCTTTCTTGCATCACATGCCACTACTACTATAACAATTGTGATATTCCTTGACAAGAACAGATAATATGATAATCACCATTTTTTTGATCTCCTTTGGCTTATCTCTTTATCCTATTCTTTCAAATTCATTAGATGTTTTTGTTTGGATTCAGAGTTGCCTATTGATGAGGAGAGCTACAAAGGCAATCAGTTTGGGGCAAGTGGGTAGAACTATACAAGTTTGGTATTTGCATAGATTCATTCAGTCTTAAATTGTAAACTGGAATTTTTACTTAAAATCAAAAGTTATATTTAATTAATCTCGCATCTGAGAATGTCTACAGTTTAAATAATATTTCATATTGTTTTAGGTAATGAGCCCATACTCACATTTTGGTGAGTATGGGCTAGGCCCACCCAGGGTCCTTGGGCTGGATATCATCATTCTTCTCTTTCTTGGTGATTCCCTTCTACTTCTGACTCTCATTTTTTTTTTTTTTTTTTTGCTGGTGCAGCATAAACCTCAGGCTTCCTTGCACCATATGGCTAATAATAACCTAAGCACAAGTCATAACTGATGGTAGTAAATCTGATTTCAGTGAAAATTTTAATTGCCTGGCAGATATCTGATAGAGTACCTGGTCATTTTCTTTTTAAGCAGTAATTTAAATAAGTCATATAGTGCAAATTTAATCTTAAACGTTTCTAACCTATATCTATAATATGACAGCTTTGAAGAAAAATTATGGAACATGACAAAGATGCAAAATGTTGTGAGCAATGTGAATCAGGTCATAATTGTTTGGGATGTGCTGTGTAGAAAGTCATAAGCCACTTTTATTTTTATACAACTGATCATTTCTGTGTAATAGATGCAGAAATTAGTAACAATATGGTGCATTAATATATGAGACTGGGTCACTGAGAAAGTGGTATGTGACATGAAGAACAATAAAACTTGGGACTTGTGCAGGTATTTCTCACACAATTCAATTGGTGTACTCAAGGTTGGTGTGGGAAATATCAATCATCCTGAGTAATTGTTTTGGTTAAAAAGCAGGTAATCTTATTAGGAGGATTAAACTGTTAGTGATAATAGAAATGCATTTTCAGTTCCCAAAAGAATGAGTGAAATAATGGCTTTAAACATGGGTAATAATAATGTTATTATATACACCGATGAGCCAAAACATTATTGACCACCTACCTAATATGATGTTGGTCCTCCACGTGCAGCCAAAACAGCTCGTCCCGGGCGAGGCATGAACGGTACAAGATTTCTAAATGTGTATTGTCATATCTGGTACCAACACGTAACCAGATCCTTTAACTCCTGTGAGGTTCGTGGTTGAGACGCCACAGATCGGAGTTGCTGTTCCAACACAAACCACAGATGCTTGACGAGATTGATGTCTAGGGGATTTGGAGGCCAGGGGAATGCCTGGAAGTCTTCCTCATGTTCTGTGAACCAGTCTCGAACAATCTGAGTGGTGTGGCATGCATGGTGCATTATCCTGCTGAAAGACGGCACCGTCAGAGGGGAAGACCGTTGCCATGAAAGGGTGTACCCGGTTAGCAATGTGTTTAATTAGGGTGTTAGACATCCGAGTGCCCAGCACATGGATGACTGGACCCAGGGTGTCCCAGCAGAACATCGCCGCCACCGCCTTGTTTTCGTCCCACGGTGCATCCAGGTGCCATCAATTCCCCAGGTAAACAATGCACACGTACCCGGCCGTCCACGTGGTGTAACAGGAAATGTGATTCATCAGACCAGACAACCTTCTTCCAATCACTCAAGGTTCTGTTTCGATGCTTGCGTGCCCATTGTAGGCATTGTCGCTGGTGAACCGTGGTTAGCATGGTCACTCGGATCAGCCTGCAGCTACACAGCCCCATTTTCAGCAGGGTTTAATGTACTGTGTGTTGTGACACATTACTTCCGTCACCAGCATTCCAATTACTGGCAAGTTGCACCCCAGTTACCCATCTGTTGCCACGTACCATCCGGGAGAGTCTTCTATCAACTTGAGCATCTATGAGCTGTGGTCATCCAGCACTTCACCAGCAGTTCGTGGGTGTTCCCTCCTTGGACCATTTTTGGTAGGTATTAACCAAGGCTGAATGTGAGCACTCCACCAGCCGTGCCGTTACAGATAGGCTCTGATCCCAGTCGTCTGGCCATTACAATTTGGCCTTTGTCAAACTTGCTTATGGCCTGACGTAACCGAGTGGTCAAGAGCGCGAGTGCAATAGCACATGCTCTTTGAGTGGACCGGGGTTCAACCCCACGAATGCTAAATATGATTAACATTTGTAAACTGCACTGACCTGTATCGGGTGTTTTTTTATACTGTGTCTCGACTGCGCTTCACCTGCAGTTGTTTCAATTTGCATAACAACTCGCTGGGCATAATGTTTTGGCTCATCAGTGTATATTACATCAACTAAGGAGTTGAAAATTGTAGGGTCATACTGAAACAATCTTGTCATTTAGGGCAAAAATTACATTTTCTTCAAACAGTTTCTTTGTAGATTTTGGCAGCATGTCAATCATAAGTGCAAAAGTGCAATAAAAATCTGAAACACATTCATATGATAAGTAGTAGGTTATCTCTTTATGGATAGAGATAAATATTTCAAAACTATTATTAGGAATGGAGTTGATTTCTTGGCTAAAGAAAATGATATAGAGTGATTTAAAAAAGTATATAAATCGGTCAACTACTGAGTGCCGGGCGCTCAGGATGACGGATCTGTAGTCACAAATGGTCATTAGCGTAGTATCTCAAATAGAGAGCTTTATGGTAACAGAAAAAAGCACACCGGTTTGGCCTAAAACTGAGGAACTAATGAAAACGTTGTCTATTTGAGTCTTTCCAGTTGTTGTGAATGACAAGGGTGGCAGAAGAGACTCTGCCTTCTTCCTGGAGACGCGATTAGCCTTGAGGGAGAAGCGACTGGCAGGTACGTGCCGTGCAAGACTCCGTGCAGGCACCTTCCCACCACTGCCGCCTCAATACTGGCTCTCTGATTACCCCCTTGCCAGGACAACTCCAGCTTTGAAAATTGTTAAATGACCTTTATAGAATTATTAACTACCTATTTAGCAACCTTTCTGTCACCAAACGTAGAGTTACTTAGTACAAAGAAGTGCACTATTGAAGTGCAATAAAAAATTGGTTTTTTAATTTTAACACAAAAGGAAAATGAAAGATTTCAATCGGAATTGATATATTTCAATCATTATTGGCTCGACCAATGAGTGTCGAACCAATAATGAGCATCAACAAGTGTGCATTTAGTCGATGATGAAGAATAAACAATCTTTAAAATTTGTAAGTCTTAAATAATTTATTATTATAATTTGCTTGATTTTATGGGCTACGTTTTCATTTCTTCGATAAATCAACCATTGTTTAAACAAACTAATTAGCTAACTAACATCACTGTCAAGAATGTAACCCCTATTTTTAACATTGTCTATGGGATTTAATTCCTGCTTTACGAGAGTGCGCTAGGAACAAATTAACTCGTAAAGTCGAGAACTACCTGTATCTGTATAAAAATAAGAATGAAGCTGAGTTGTTTCGCACATTAAACTTTGAATTTTCTTTTCAGAAAATCCAGTGTTCATATTGGGTTTTGATTTTTGAAGGGAGTCCGCAAACTTGTTTTCATTTTTGAATGGAGGGGATCCATAAATCTTAGTAGTTTGGGAGCCACTGACCAGAGGACAACTCACGTTGACTGTCTACTTAGAACGGTTGTTTGTGAGAAAAAGATGAAGCACATTGGCTGCATACTTAAGATTGTCTGTTATTCTGACAGGTAAATGAACAATCTGTGCAAGTTTATTAGTAATTGCAAAAGCCTCAGCATCTCAGCCAGCTGCGTTTGTGTGACTTGAAAAAGGAAACCAGTTTGGGTGTGAACATTAAAAGCACCAAGGAAAATTATCTTACTGTTAAGAAAGTTGGACTGGAGAAAAGTTTCAAAGAGTTCCAAGTTATCAGTGGAGCTGGAAGAACGATAGAGGCAACAGATGTATCTGACAGAAATGTGGTAGAGAGGTTTTAAGCCAGAGAAGATCAAAAATAGGAGGTTCCAAATTACTAAGTCTCTGACAAGGAATATCAGAATGGACATATGCACAAGTACTACCTCTGAAGCAAAGGAATCATATAGCGAATAATTTGCACAAGTGAGATGAACAGTAGTTGAATTATCTGATAACTGGGATTCTGCCAGAAAAAGTACATGGGGTTTGGCAGACTAAGTGGAAATGGACATTACTGAGATTAGAACTGAGAATGTATATTTGTGAAATGAACAGGATAGTGTATGGAAGGTTTAGATCTTTTCACAAATAAGTTTGTTCTATTGATTTTACAATTCATGGTCTATTCAGTAGTGAGAAAAGATGGGGGATATGCTGCATGAAGTAATGAAATTTTAGGATGTGGCACACATTTGTGTGCCACATCCTAAAATTGGTAAGAATGTACTCAGCTTCTTGACATAATGTGGCCTCGACATGACCCCCCCCCCACACACACTACTCCGGCTCCCTCCAGTCACTATCTGGCACAGTAGGGGCAGTGAGATTATACACTAGCTGATTTGGAAGCCTCCAAGAGAGTTACCAACAGTTTCAGTCTGGTGTTCTATATAGCGGCTAGCCTGTGAACACCATTTTAGAGCTGTACCCTCAAAATGTGAGGAAGACTGGATCTTGTCATGATGTCCATCATAACCCCAAAACACATCAGTCATATTGCATGATGGGATAGATGGGGTGGGGGGGGTACCTGAGTTTTGCTCTGGAGACTAAACATGGGTTCCACCACTTCAAGCCTCGAATAAGCAAAGGGGTAGTATAACACCAGTTAATGGCAGTCTACCACAAATTAAGAGTCCAACATTGTTACTATTGGTTTTACAAAGCATCTAATGCCACATTTCTGCTGCCTGCTGCCTGATAAGTGTGTATTCAAGGACCAATTTTCAGGTTGCATGTGAACTTATTCTCTTTACCCATGACCGTCCATCACTGAAGAGGCTTTCAAGAATTCTTCAACTCACTAGTAGGATTTTAATCTAGTTGGCAAGTGGCAAAACTACTATACTACCACCAAGGCAACAGATATAATGAGTAAAAGTACTAAACTCTGTCATACCCTGAAATTAAATCTGAAAAGAATTACAATACTTTAAAAGATGATATATATATATATATATATATATATATATATATATATATATACACACACACACACACACACACACGTCTCAATGTTAAGCATAGCATGGCAAGAATATACACTTTAACATCAATTCTAATATCAGTCCTTAAAAAGGCTGCATCACATGGTATGTAACAAAATTTAACTTTCCTTTCTACCATACGAATATATGGTACTAATATACAAATTAGATAATATATATCTAATCATCTAATCAATGCAATCGAAATAAAAAACACTACTTAAATAAAAGGCACTGACAGCTATAGTGATTATGCATAAAAATATTCTGGTTATTATTGACCTAATGTCCCAAAAAAATATATTCACCATGGAAATGGATAAAAATTCAAAAGTTTTAAATTTTTCTATTTTGCATCTATTCCTCTGTAATTAATCTAATACAGTGGATTCTGGTTATGTGGGCCACCGGTTAATCATGGCAGCCATTTATTTGGGGCAAATCTTAAAAAACAGAAACCAATCGAGAAAATAGCCAGAGTTTACTTCGCTTAATTAGGACAGCATGCCATTTAATCGGGGCAGGAGACAGCAGCACTGGAGATTACCCTACGATTGTCTCTGGTGGTACCATGTGGTTCGGTCGAAATTCTGAAGGTCACAACCATAAAACAATTAGCAGTCACCTGTTTATTAGGCTTTTCTGTGAGTGAAATCTATCATAAACGGACAGTAAACTCTATCTTACTGAATTTGCGATAACACCGACAGCTAGAATTCTGTGGGTTATTGTGGTGAAATGTGTTTACACTTCCATGAAATCTTCAATCATATAAAAAAATTAATTTTCAAAATCTTCTCTTCATTCCTATTTTTAAAGCTTCGTAACTTGTTACTCTGTTCTCACTTGCACATATCGTGTTACTTGCAATTTGTGTGTTCCGTGTTCTTTGTTATTGATTGCTTATCTTTTTACTGTTTTAAATTTATACCCCACCCACAAATGTCAGGGAACAGAAATGTCAACTAGTTTGTATGTACATATTACAGTAAGTATTAATTATTCCGATTATCACGCATATTCTTCCGATTTTCACGTATCATTTAATTTTTTAATTGTTAAGGTAATAAAGGGTAAATTTGTGCTTAATATGTCTTTGCTTTTATAGCATGTGGATAATGTTCCTCCTATTTTTACTAATTAGGATCGCTGTTTAATAGAATTAAAATTCAATTCAGAAACGTTATCATGACCGGCGGTTACTGCACATCGTATAGTGAACGATACTTTACTATGTTGAGTTCGTCGTAACGTGATTTTATAGTACAGTGAACCAATTGTGTGGGGGGGGGGGGGGTACATTGTATTTTTAACTATTTACGTGAAACTTTGGATATTTGGGGCAGTTGCTTAATTGGGCCAAAATGCACTAGTCCTGATGTGTCCCAAATAACCGGATGGACTGTATTATCAAACCGATTTTAGAAAATATGGAGTTTTCATAAATTATTTAAAGGAGTGGAAATGTTCCCTTGCTCATTACTATTATAGGTCTGCAAGAGATATATTTTTATGATTTTATTCTTTTAAGTAGATATGTTTTGATTATCAAAAATTGGCTAGCAATTTGACTTAAACAGTACTCTCATAAGAAAGAGCGGTCACTATTCTGACAATTTTTTCTGGGTACTAGTATCGAAACTGAAAACGAGCACACACTATTAGTGTGTTATGGGCAAACTTGGGGGGGGGGGGGGGGGTGTAACTATATTAAAGCTATCATGGGGCATCCAAAATACCATGTAGTACCTATTTTAAATGGCTTTTAAAATTCTTTCCCAGGTTACTTCACATCTAAGAGGGTCTTGAATAACTGATTGTTGAGATAATTGAATACTTAAATGTTTTCTGCCCAAAAAAAAAAAAAAAAAACTGAAAGTAATCATTAGAAACTATTAACAATGTTTCTATTTGCTAATGTTATTTCAGTATTTCCTTTATTTGGAAAGGATTTATAGAGAAAATTAAAATTTATTATTAACAGAACAATATGACAGCATTCAAAACATACTGTATAAACTGATGTACGTGCTGCAGTAAGGCGATCAAAGAACCTATTTTTGTCTTCTTTCATTCTAATTAAGCGTTCTCTATGTTGAAGTGCTAGCTGCCTTTCTTCTTTCATCAGTCTAATCTATAAATTGAATGAATATCATTAATTAATTTATTACCAAAAAAAAAAAAAAACTAACAAGCAAAACTAACAAAAAAACTGGCAAGATCAGAGTTTCTGGCCAGGAACACAACTGCAATAACTCAGCCCATGGATCAGGGCATTATAGCAGTAGGTTTCAACCAGGCTGCCATACATATAATAAAGTTTAATTAATAAATTAAACACACAGAAAGACATTACCAATATTATATAAGCTAATAATAAAGTACAGCAGACTGTGGGTATGATCAATTCTCCCAAAACAAATTATGAAAAAAAAATAGGTGTTCAAAGATTAAAAATAGCAATTTCATACTCAAAACTGGAAAAAGTGAATACTATATACTCATATCTACTGTACATCCTGCGACCATATTTCCAAAATGGGAAATTAACTATTGATGGGTGCATATTCACTTCTATATATATTTGGTATTCGGTTGCAGAGTAATTTTTGTAAACAGGACTTGTTTCTCTGTAGAAGCGAATCTACATCCTTCCTAAAATGAGGCCTCCAGACCTGACCACTCCTGACCTCCTGACCACTGCCTTATAACAAAGGCATAATTACCTCATTTTCCCTGCTAGCAAAATTCCTGTACATCATTGACAAAATCCCATGACCTCCTATTGCAGCCTGTCCACATTGCTCGGAAAACTTCATATCTGACTGCGCAATTACTCCCAGGTATTTTTCATTTTCTACCACCCTGAGTGTAGTAGTACCATCCAGTTGGTGCATTCCTCTCAGGTTACTTCTACTCATATGCAGTACTTTGCATTTGTCAATGTTAAACTTCATTTGGCACTTCTAAGCCCATCTGCCCAAATTTTCTAGATCCTGTTGCAGCAGCACACTGCCATTACTGTCAGTAACAACCCTGCAAACTTTGTATCATCTGCAAACTTCGACACTAAGCCTGATATACCTTCATAAATATCATTGATAAATATACTTTTTTTTTTTTTTTTGTTAGTTGTTGGCACATCGGCTTCTGTGGCCATAATGCACCTCCCAAGGTTTTCGCATTTTACTCTGATCCAAGCCCGAGGCATGATTCGAACCTGCAACCTTTGAGTTGCCAGGCAAGCACTTGACCCACCTGGCTAGCCCAGTCGGCGATAAATATACAAAACAACAGTTGGCCCAACTCCGAACCTTGTGGGATTCCACTAATAACATTAGTCCAAGAACAGCAGGGTCCACTGATTACCATCCTCTGTCTTCTCAAACTCAACCACCCTTTTATCCATTGTAAGAACTTACCCTTAATACCAACCTGCTCCAATTTGTACAGTAGTCATCCATGGGCAACACAGTGTTAAAAGCTTTCCTGAAATCCAAGTATATGATATCAAAATTACTTTTTGCATCCAGTTCCTTTGTAACCACATCATAGTATCCAACCATATTTGTCAGACAAAATTTTCCTTTAACAAACCCATGCTGTGTCTGAATTATTGCTGCAGTCTTGTCTAGATGATCCTGCAATGGATCTTTAACCAGTGATTCCATTATTTTACCCAGAACAGAAGTTAAACTGTAATTACTCATGTCACCCTTCGATCCCCCTTTGGGAATTGGGTATATATTTGCATGTCTCCAGTCCGTGGTGACTTCCCCTGAGTCCAAGGATACTAACGGTTTGCTTAGTTCCTTTGCTGCCCCCTTTAATATAACTGGATAGATTTCATCCACCCCCAGGTTCCTTTATTATGTTTCAACTTCTGGAATGCATTCACATATCATGATTTCTATTTGGAGAATGTCTAGTGCCATGCATGTGAGCAGATTCCACCCAGTGACAATCATTAAGCACCATGTTACAATTTTATAAACGTCTGGCATTTTCCTTCCTTAACCCCCTCATGTGTGAATGTAGATGTAAAAGACTCATTCAGTTTCTTTGCTATCTGAGCAGGATCATCAACAGTTGAACCACTGATATCAAGTGGACCAATCTGATTCATTCCCATTCTTCTAGAGTTTATATAAGTAAAGAAATCCTTGCTGTTTTTCTTAGCATCTTTTGCCAAGGATTTCTCATAATCTGCCTTCGCCTGCCTAACTACAGACTAGCTTATATCTGCCATAAGCTTCTGTGTTGCTTGATATGCATCCCATGCATTTTTCTTATAGGTCTTATATGCATCCCATGCATTTTTCTTCTCTGCCACGAGTCTCATTAGTTCATTTGACAACCATTTAGGCCTAAACCTTGAAAAATATTTCTTAATAGGTACAAAAAGTCTAGTAACTTCCACGATTAATTCCTTGAATGCTTCCCACTTGGAATTTGCTGTTGATAACATCAGTTGGTCCCACTATACAGAAGAATTTAAAAACTGTCTCAGAATACTGTAGTCACCTTTACAGAATCAAAAACCCTTTCCTTTACCCCCTGATGTTAATTATATCTCTAAGTAAATCCCACATCAGTACACTGTGATCACTGCCACCTAGTGGTTCCTTTATCTGCAAATCCTTAATACATAAATGATCACTGATGATAACCAGATCATGAGTATTACCCTCTCTGGTTGCCTCTCGAACATGCTACTGCTGAAAACAATCAATCCAATAAATCCACAAAAGTCTTGTGGATTTAATGGATGTGAGTGACCAACCCACAAGTTCCAGTCAATAAATGAAAAATTTAAATCCTCCATTATAAGACATTCTGATTTACTGGCCTATTCTATTTCTCTGTACAAGTGTTCGTTGTACTCATTCGAGTCCCTAGGCCTATAACACACTCCTACTCTTATTTTTGCTTTCCTAGTGCTTATGTCACACCAAACTGACTCAAAATTGCACTGTCCATCTATGTCAACTGGATGCACTTTCTTTGATTTTATTAATTAACAGCATAACCCCTCCTCCCTTCCTATCTTGTCTGTGTACTCTCCAAATTCCAAATATATATGGAACAATGTACACTGACATTTTGCAGTATTATTAGGTGCTGCAGCCACCATAAAATAATTCATGAGTTCGGAAAATCGTATAGGAAACACAATGAAATATAAAACAAAGAAAATTTCTTGGCCATAATTCATTTAGAATAGATTTTAAAATACAATAAATAAATAATAACTGCAGTTGAATGAACAAATCTACTCAATACACTTACACTACCTGCTTGTACCATAGTAACAGAATATTTATCCATTATATATACCAACAGTAAGCAGTAACATTGATTTTTTTGCAAAAACCATACCTAGGGAATAGTTGATTTTAGGAACCAAATATACCTCTGATCTCCAAAAAATCCTTCCTGGTCGAGGTTGGGCACGTCTTAATTTCCTCTTTTTCAGGTCAGCATATACAAATTACGGAACAAAAAGAAATTATAAATTCCTCAGAAAACTGTCTGATGTAAAATAACTTTAGAGTACTAGAATCACCGAGTAATTTTTTTTTTGTACCAAAGAGGAATGGTACACAACCAGTGATCCCTCTACACTGCATGCCTGTGCAGCTGCACAATGGTTTTAGTATTTAGTGCAATAAATTTTTTGAACACTCATTACATTCTGTAATGCAACTAAACCTAACAATACTGGTTCACAGGCTGCTAGGAAATTTAAAGGTTTCACATGTTTCTATTATTGGAATGAAAATTATGCTTTATATCTGTTAGGAAATGGTTTTGATAAAGCTAATTATATATATTTGCAAAATTTATTTAATCTAATAATTATAGTTACCTGATTTTAAATTGTTTATTTTCTCATAGTCTGTAATGTTGCTACTTTCTCCTACACACAATATTTTTTCATACTGTATCCCCATTCCAAGTGAAAAATCAGTCTCATATGAGCTACTGAAATGAATATTTCCTGCCTTTTTAACCAGGTCGGCTTTCCTGAGCATTATTAAAACATGCTTGCTAATCATACGTACAATCAAAATAATAATGCTCAGTAAAAAAAATCAATAGAATCCCTAAAAATAATACCTTAACACCACAAAATTAAAAAAATAATAATTAAAAAAAAAAAAAAAAAACAATCTGCACCACACGAAAAATCACAATCCTGAATGTGAAATGTTCACCATAACATGATGCTCAGTAGATAAGAGGTGTGAGGATAGTCTAAATAAATTGTGTATATTTAGTGCCGTAGCCGAGTAGTCAAGCATGCGAGTGCATAAGTACACGTGCCTCGAGTGACCGGGGTTCAAGCCCGTGACTGCTGAATATGGTGCTGTTTCTTGCATTCTGTCTATCTCATGAACTGCTCTGACCATTTGGTCGTCCAGGAGTATAAACAGAAAATTTATTTATTTATATTCATGCAGCAAGACGTTACACCTTGAAATTATGATATGTACAGAACAGTAAGGAAAGGAATAAGTATTAAACAAATCAATCTGATTTCTGTATCCTGATCTTAAAAAAAAAAAAAAAAAAAAATTTCTGCCACAACTTTTTGGGGACTCTTAATGCATTGTAGTACAATAGACTCCCAGTTAACTGGCACTCGTGGGGATTGGTAGGTGCCAGATAACTTTAGTTTCTGGTTGCTTGAGAATTAGTATTAAAAAAAAAAATACTTGACTATTATACTAAGCCCAATACTTAGAAAATTAAGATAAACAGACAGATTTTACTAAAGAAACTGAGTTTTATTATAGAAACCGCTTTTTGAATACAGTAACTTACAAAAAAACACACTCAAAACTGTTGCAGTAGGTAGAGAGTTTACTGGGTGAACATCACATGAGGATAGTCAGGATCTGCTGATGTAGCTGTGACAGGATCAGGAGGGTCTGTAGATGGTTTTGGATCTGCATCAGTAGATGATGTTGTGCTGCCAAACTTGTTTTCAGCATTCTTCAAAAATAAACAAATATCACCTTACTTTGAGGTCTTACATCTCTCAGACAAAGTCAAGTTATGCATGATGTGAAGCTGCATAAGATGCTGAGAAGTGAAGAAGGATTGCTATTCTGCAAAAGCTATTAAAGTTTCAAATGCTGCAGTAGCTCTCTGCCAGGATACTTTTCCCACCTGACACACACCATCATCGCTTTCTTCCTCCTCTGCAACTTTCATTTTTCCATGATTTACAACAGCTTCTATAATGTCTTCCATATTCAGTGCATGAGTTACTGGTATATCTTCATCCACAACAAGCTAGTCGTTGACTTCATCTCAAGGCAAATTCATTTAGTCAACTAACTCACAGATTTCATCATAAACAGTGCTACTGACAGCTGACTATTGCCCGGAAACTCCTCAAATTCGACAGAGGACTTCTCAAATATCACAGCTGGCCACAACTTTCTCCAACAATTCCGTCGTAATGTTTCATTTCTCAGAGTCCCAAGCACAACTGATAGTGTAGATAGCATCTTTGAGGTCACATTTCTTCTGAAAATCCAGAATTGTCCCATCAAAATTAGTTCATGCATTTCCCACATGAAGTCGCGCCTGTAAAACATTTTGTGTGTGTGTGTGTGTGAGAGAGAGAGAGAGAGAGAGAGAGAGAACAACCACAATATATCATTCCTCAGTTTCAGATATAATACAAGAGTGAACAAGTCTCCTAAGACATAAATAATGAAATAGAAGAAACAGACAGTAGCAGAACCAAATGCTATTCTCATAGAGCAAAACTAGCTACTGTAATGGTTTCCACAGTGTGAACCACTGAGCTATTTTCTTCTCTTCAATTAAGAAAAGAAGAAAATAGCTTCTTAATTCTTTTCTTAATTTAAGAAAATAGCTTCTTAAATTAAGAAGAGAGATATCCTGCTCTTCAGCAGGATATCTCTTCAATTAAGATGATTAAATATTTTTAAACAGCAGTTATCCAAGAATAATTACTGTATATCTTCAGTTTCAAATGTTTATTATACATGGGGTACTCGCAAAACTATACCTTTTTCTTTGTGAGCTGGAAGAGAGCAACTACCTACCGTATTTGTCAGTCGTGATACACTGAGTTAAAAATTTTTGTAAACGTAAAATTCTTTTCAAGAATGAAACCATATTTAGAATGGCAAAAAAAAAAACTAAAAGCAATGGAAACATTTCTCAATAATTATATTGTTGTTCTGTAAAATTCAGTTGTTTCATGAAAAACCCAATGTGGTGCATCCTGAGGTGGGGGGTGAAGAGTTGTTTACTGTTTGTTATTTGGAGCTTTAGCAACTAAGGCCATATTGCTCGGGGATATGCGGTGGTCATTCCCGACCTTTCCACATCCTCCGTATTTGGTGGTGATGGGCTCGAACCCCGGTCTAATCAAGAAGCATGTACTATGCACTGCTGCTCCTTCCCACCTGGTTACGGAGGCGCCTAGGGGGTGAAGAGAAGCAATTCCCATAGTCATATTTAGAATGTGTAACTTAGCAATTGCACTATTTGCAATGGAAAACGATTTTTAAGATTCCAAGATTTCCATTACTTAACTGTGTAACTGAAGGGATATCTGTTAATGACTCAGAAATTAACAGAATCTGTTAATTTCTCTTCAAGAATCCACAGGGTGGAATTTCTCTTTCCCATTGCCTATACATTATAGTGTTATCTCACAAGTAAATGTTGTAACTTGAGCAAACTTCTCAGGAAAATTACGGCTATGTGACCGATTTCATATTGCCTGTGTGAGCCAATGATCAGATTACATCAAATAATGACTCAGATTGATGGCAATTAGATTATGTGGCTGAGTTGTTCTTTAAATCAAAGTCCCTGGAAACGTACCATTTGGAATGTGAAGTGTGAGATCATTATAACAAAGTGACAGTTTTGAATTTTGATTTTATTTTAATTAATAATTAAATTTTATTTTTTAAATATATGAAGCACTGCTGTTCAGTATTTTTGTTTTAAAGAATATCATCATTTAAAAAAATAATAATACACTAATAGTGCCTATGTCATTTAATACATTTAAACTATTGCATCCACCAATGGCGAAATAGTATTAAAAAAAAAAAAAAAGGGGGGGGGGTCTGAAATCAAATTCTTATATATCAAGTTAATGTATGCAGTGTGCTACACTTCAGGCACATTAGCAACTAGTAATAATTCGCAATTTTTTAACAAAAAAAAAAAAAAAAAAACCAATGGCTTTTATCCACGAACCAAGAAAATTCTGTTTCTGTACATCCGCCAGTGTCCATTCATTCCTCCAACCAGCACATGGTAACAACTGTAATATCCAGTGCTTAGTTAAAACAAACAGTATTATGGATAGCCTACATGATGTGTTATGTACGAAGAAAAATAACAATTAGAAAAAAAAATTATAATATTATTAATAACCTGAATTTTATTGGTCTAATTTGAATGTAGTTTGGGATGGCTCGACATATCTTTCTAAAATGGCACAAATACAAAATTTAATGAAAATCCATCAATTGGAATTTGAATTGTTAGATCTGGACAGACACAAAGGAATAATAACGGTCAAATTTCTATTGGTCAGCTTTTAATGAAATTTGGGGTGGCCGATGTTATTTGGTCCAGTCATCTAACCGTTGGTTGCTTGCCTGGCTGGAACTGATAATAACAACATTGAAGGCAACCAGAAGTAACGGCAAGGGAGGGGGGGGAGTTGAAGCTTGTTTGTTTGGTTGGTTGGTTGGGGATTTTTTTGGCGCATGAGCGTCTATGGCCATAGTGTGCCATACATAGGTTAGTATTTATGCTATTTCTTTATAGATCGAGAGTCAGGAAACTGATTTTTGACTAGCTAAATGAGGTGGTATATATTGATCGCTTTGAGAAAGGTAAAAATCTTTGAGACATTGGTTTTATTGCCCAAAAGTGAAATAAGCGTTAGTGGGTCTTCAGTTGTGGCTGGAGTGAAGATATTCTGGCGTTCTATTGCAAATTTTGTGCATTCCACAAGGATATGTTTCACTGAAAGCACTGTTTCACAGTGATCACACTGGGGGTGATTCTCTCCTCTTAAAAGATAACCATGAGTAATATTAGTGTGACCTATTCGGAGACGGGCTAGTATTACCTCCTGTTGCCGAATTGCACTGAGGCTTGAAGGCCATTGCTCAAGATTTGGCTTGATACTTCAAAGCTTATTTTCAAGTTGGTTTTGCCATGTTGATTGCCACTGGTACATGCATTTTTCCTGTATTATTTGTCTATAATCTTGATGTGGAACTCTCCACTGTACATCAGGTGGTAAGTCGGCCGCTTTTGCGGCATTGTCCGCTAATTCATTTTCTGGAATTCCCATATGTCCTGGGACCCAACAGAAGTGTATGGTTTTTCCAAGCTCAGATAAGGTATATAAAGAGTTTGTTATTTCTTTAACGACTGGGTGGGTGATGTTCATGGTGTTTTCCAGGGCTTGAAGTGCACTTAGAGAATCAGAGAATATTATACTGCTTTCAATATTGGAGGACTCGATATGCTTCAGTGCAACCTGAATTGCCATTAGTTCAGCAGAAAAGATACTGAACTCATGTGGCAGTTTGTAGGCTAATGTTATGTTTGGGAAAACTGCGGCAATTCCAACGTGGGCTTCATTCTTTGACCCATCTGTATGAACTACAATGAAGTTTGGAAACTGCTCCACCACTGCAAGGTACAATTGCAAGAAATTTTCTTTATGTAGTGCAGATTTATCCCATTTATGAAGGTATTTATCACATAAAGGTGGAGTAATTCTCCACGGTGGAAGGAGTAGTGGAGGGGTATATGCGATATTATCAAAACTCAGATTAAGTTCTTCTAGAAGATGTCTTATTCTTATACCTAACGGTCTGTTAGTAGTAAGGCGGTTATGGTATAACCTGCTGTATTGTGGAGTGAAAAGTAATTCCCAATTTGGGTGTTCAGGCATAGATCTAATTTTATATGCATAGCGTAATATAAGTTGTTGCCTTCTGATAGAGAGAGGGGGGGTTCGTGAGCTTCGGCATATAGACTATGTATTGGAGACGTGTGATATGCTCCTAGAGCAATGCGTATTGCACTATGATGGAGAGGATCAAGCCAGCGAAGGACACTAGGCCTTGCTGAGCTATATATATACTGGGGCCCCATAATCAAGTTTTGATCTTATTAAAGATCTGTATAGCCGTAATAAGGTAAGGCGATCAGCTCCCCACTTTGTTGCTGAGAGAACCCGGATGATATTTAATTTTTGTTGGCAGGATGTTCTTAGTCTTTTAATATGTTCCAGGAGGGTAAGTTTATGATCTAAGGTGATTCCTAAGAATCGTATGCTGGGTTGAACTGCTATTGGTTTTCCATTCAGTTGTAGTTCCGGGTGTAGGTGCAATTTACGTTATCGGCAAAAATGGATATACAACGTTTTTTGAGAACAAAGCTGAAAACCATTGGTTTGTGCCCATGTACTGATCTTATTTATTGCCCCTTGTAATTGTCTCTCGATCGTATTCATGTTTTTCGCATGGCAAGAAATACTAAGGTCATCTACGAACAGTGCCTTATCGATAGTGTTCGGAAGTTGTTCAGCAATGGTGTTTATCGCAATTATAAAGCGTGTAGCACTGAGTACAGAGCCCTGGGGAACTCCTTCTTCTTGAAAAAATAGTTTGGACAGCGAAGTTTTAAATCGAACCTGGAAAGTTCTCTTGTCTAGGAAGTTGCGTATGAAAATCGGGAGATGGCCCCGAAGTCCATGGCGATGTAGTTCGCGGAGTATTCCATACTTCCACGTGGAATCATAGGCCTTGCTGATGTCAAAGCAAACCATTACATGGTGTTCCGATCTAAGGAATGCATTCCGAATGGAATTCTCTAGTCTTACTAATATATCTAGTGTTGATCTGTTTTGTCGAATGCCGAATTGTGCAGGATGTAAGAGATTGAAATTTTCCAGGTACCATATCAGTCGACGGTTCACCATCTTTTCAAGAATTTTGCAAAGGCAACTGGTCAAGGCAATGGGTCTACAGCTAGTAGGGTTTGTCGGGTCTTTTCCTGGTTTAAGGAATGCAAGGACTGTAGCGTGGTGCCATTGTTCAGGGAATGTGTCTTCCCGGTAGAGCCTACTGAACAGATCAAGAAGTGACTGCAGTGAATCAGCACTTAGTTCCTGTATCATCGAATAATGGATATTATCTGGTCCTACAGCGCTACGCCTAGATGTTGACAAGGCTCTATGTAGTTCGTAGATAGTGAATGGCAAGTTATATTGATCTTCTGCTTTTGAAGAAAAGTTTAACTTTTGTTTTTCTGAAATTGCTTTGAATCTTCTGAAGGCTGGTATGTAACTTTCTGTTGCTGATGTTTTGGCAAAAGTTTCTCCTAGTACATTGGCAATTTGGGTAGGGTCAGAAATGTTCTGCCCTCTCCATTCCATGATAGGCTGAGGTGTCATTTGATATTTACCACTCATTTTCCTGATTGTTTTCCAAATTTTATGTGTGGGAGTTGCTTGATTGATGGTTGAAGTGAAGCGAATCCAAGCGGCCTTTTTATTACTGCGTCTAATGTACCTCGCTCTTGCTCTAACGCGTTTAAACTGAATGAGATTAGCGGTGGTTGGATAGCGCCTGATAGTATTCCAAGCTTTATTTTGGTCTCTTTTTGTTACACTGCATTCGTCACTCCACCAGATTTTTGGGTGTTCAGGTAATTTTGAGGAGGATTTTGGTATAGCTTTTCTTGCTGCATGTAATATAGTTTTTGTGACATACTCAATCACTTCTCCGGTTGGGGATTTTTGTATAATTTCAGGATCCAGTTTAGCTAATTTTTTATACATCTCCCAATCTGCTTTATCAATTAGCCACCGAGGAATTCTAGTAAGATGATAAGAGGGCTTATTCAGTAATTCAATCGTAATGGGAAAATGATCACTATGCAGTGGATCATTTTTTGCCATCCACTTTAGAGTAGGATACAAAGTTGCTGAACAGATAGACAAGTCTATTGCAGTATATGTTCCGGAAGGAAGGTTAACATAAGTAGGTGACCCGTCATTTAGAAGGAGAAGGTTGTTATCATCTAAAACTTTTTCAATTAGCTTTCCTCTTTGGTCAATATTGTTGTTACCCCATAGTGTGTGATGACCATTAAGTCTCCCAGAATGAGGAAAGGTGTGGGGAGTTGAGCTATGAGGTTGTTTAGATCATTTTGTTGGATGGAAAGGCTTGGTGGAATATATAGGGAGCAGATTGTAATATGGATGTTAGCAACTACACGGACCGCTATTGCCTCGAGGGGAGAGTTCAGTAAGACCTGTTTGACGGGAACATGTGGGTTTGTTATAACAGCTACGCCACCATGAGCAGTATTTTGAACGGTTCTATCTTTTCTAAAGATATTGTAATGAGACAGTTTTGGTGTGTCTTGAGGTTTGAAATATGTCTCTTGGAGGCAGGAGACATATTGGTGTATATTTATAGGTAAGGTCGTACAGGTCATTAATATTGGCACGGAAACCACGACAATTCCACTGAATTATTGTGTTCATTGTTTATCTCTAGTTAGACTTTCCGAGCGTTTTCTTGGTGCTGAGGTTCTCTGTTTTTCACTCTTGTTTTTATCTTTCTTTCGAAAGTAGGGCCTTTCTGTTTCCATTTCTTCTTCTACAAAAATGTGTAGGACGGGGTCATCTGTGGGTATTTCCTTAGTATCCATTTCCTGTTGGTGAGCAGAAGTTACGATTTGTTTTTCTTTGTGCTCTTCATCCGGGGAGTGGGGATTTTCGATTGGTATAGAAACAGGCGTATTGACTGCCTGAGTTTGAGTTGCATTGAACAGTGTTTTTACACAGTTCGAGAAAGACTCTTTTGGGGGTACTGTTAGTTCAGTTTGCGATGCGATTGATTGGAATTTTTTGGTGATTTGAGCATACGTAGATCTATTTGCAAGGTTTGGTGGTGAGATATTTTGCTTAGCTTCTTGATAGGACATGTTATGATTGGTTTTATAAATCTGAATAAATTTCTCAGTTTTCCAGCGTTCACATGTTCTTGCGTAAGCGGGATGATCTTTTTTGCAGTTTGGGCATATCGGTTGGGGTGCAGTACAGGCTTCGCAGTTGTGTTCAACTGACCCGCACTTTGCACAAGCAGGAGTTCCCCGGCAAGCTGTCTGGGAATGTCCGTACTTCTGGCATCGGACACACCGTAGGGGATTTGGAATATAAGGTCTGACATTACAGACCAGATATCCAGCCTTAATGGATGCTGGGCGATGTGGTGTATTAAAGGTCAAAATGAGATTACGTGTAAGAGTCACAACTCCTTCTTTTCTGGTGGAAATTCTCTTGACCTGTATAACGCCTTCTTCTCTAAGTTCTTCAAGCATCTCCTCTTCGGATACATCTATTAAATCCCAATCAGAGATCACTCCTTTAGAGGTGTTCAGTGATCTGTGGGGTGTCACAGTAACTGGTATTCCAGCAAAGAGATTAATATTCAAAAGCCGCTCTGAGTGTTTACTATTAGAGGTCTCGATCAGAATATCTCCTGACCTAAGTCTTTTTACAGACTTAGGAGTTCCAGCTCTGCTTTCTAATTCCTTCTGTACCCTAAATGGCGAGATTTTGCCAATTGCATTTTCACCAGTTGAGTGCATGATCAGGAAAGCTGGAGAAGGATAGATGTCAGAGTCAGTTTTCTGCCGTTTTGAAGTTCCTGCAATAGAACTATCTTTGTTTTTTGTTGACTGGGGTCCATCTGGCAGCCCAGATAAGTCCAAGTTTGATTTACTCATGACGTGCTCTTTTTGGCCCCGGGAGATTACCTTTTTCTCCCAGGTTACCAGCCCCGCCACGTGGAGGCAAGAGCGGTGCCGCCTAGTGACCCAAGCGAAGAGAAGGTTAGTATTAACGAAAAATAAAAAAAGGGGGTTAAAGAAAGGTGCTTTCCTTTCTGGGTTATATAAATTGAAAGGTCTATTTAATTATAATGCTCAAGAGTTAACGGACTTGCGAAACTCAGGAGAAACTTATTTACAGTAAAGCGTATCAGATAATCACTATGAAAAGGCGCTGTGGTCACTAATATCGCTTGGCACTCGGGGCCGGAGTTGAAGTGGTGGAACAAGGAGAATGTGATACTCTTGAGCAACCCCTTCAACTTCTAATTTTGCTTGCAACAAGGAAGATATCAGTTTTTCAAATAAGAACTGTTTCCAAATATTAGATGACGTTCTAAATCAGAACTGACCTAGCCTAGCATCAAGTGGTTGGAATGTTCCTTTACTGTAGCCATTATTTTTCAATAGGATGGCCTGATAGAATAATCTGACATTGGCACCAACCTTTGTAGATTATTTCTTTCATAAATTACAGGTAAATTATCACACGGCAATTCTAACCACAAATCGCAGTGAAGTCAGAACTTAGAAATCATAAAAAAAAAAAAAAAAAAAATCTCACACTATTTTAAAATAATAGGTACAAAATAAATTAATCAGTTACATAAGGTATAAAATTTATATAAGTACCCTTTCTATCTCTTGCTGTTCCCAAAATCGTTGGTCTTCCACTTTGAATTCCTCATAAATTTTCTGAAGTAGAGGTATTTCTTCTAGTCTTTTTGCTCGTTCAAGATGGTCAATCTATAAAACAATTCAGTCACTTACTTAAAAAGTTGAGAAAGGCTATAGTAAACTTTCAGTATGCAGGAAAAAAAGAGTAAAATTGGAACAAGAATGATTGTCTTTATTGCAGTAAAAAATAAATTAAAATCACAATTTCTGACTTTTCTTTTTCACATCACCCCAACTAGACACCAATATCAGTTGTTTTTACAAAGTAAGCAGGTAAACCATAAATTGAAATTACAACAGGAAATAATGGAGGAACAATTTGGCCATCATTCGGCCAACCAAGCATACCATATAGAAAAAAGTCAAATTTGCTTGGCTATATAAAATATTTAGAACTCAATCAGAAATTCATAATAAAAATTAAGTTTTTTTTAATAGATTTTGGACTTGAAACTAACTTTAACTGAAGAATTTAAGTTATATACTGCATTTGGAGCATTCTACTGCATTTTGAACACAATGTGACAATACTATGTTTTTAAAATACATGGTTCCTGATATCTGAATAAAATCACAACTGCAAAAAAAAAAAAAAAAAAAGGCCTTTGCTTTGAATTTGAAGACAACAGAAGACAATAAAATAAAGACCAACTCAAACTTCAGGATCACAATAGCTAGATTGCACACTACATCAAAATGAAAAATTATGCAGTAAACTGTAAAATTAGGCACTCTACAATCTACAATCTTTTAGAATATTTTTTTAGAATCTCTACAATCTTTTAGAATCTGGAACATTAAGAAAAAGAATAATAAATTTTACAATCCAGATATATTACAAAAGCAATCTGGCACCCACATCAACAATCGTATTTGTCAAGAATGCATATAAAAGAGGGTACCATTTCTCTCTATATATGATGTTTGCGGAACTATCTTTGTCCATCTGTTTTTGTAACTAGCAGGATATATATATCAATTAGTATTTGATAGATTCCTGGTATCCCCATCTCTAAAAAAGTCCTCATCTGCAAATGCAGAGGCAAAATAACAATTCAGTTTGTCAGCAATCTGTGAAGGTTCATCGATGGTTAAACCATTCATATCTAGTGGACCAATGTGATTCAGTCCCTTCCTTCTAGTAATTTCCTAAGTACACAAATCTTTGTTGTTTATCTTTGTACTCTTTGCCAGAGACTTGGCAAAGTAGCTTGCCTAACCTCCTTAGGCACTTGATTCCATGATTTATATCTTCTGTAGGCTTTTATATCACCCAATAATTTTTATGTATCCCATGCATTCTTCATCTGTGCGACGAGTATCATCAGTATAGCTGATATAAAAACCCTAGTAATTTCTACAATTATGTCCATGACTGTGTGGGTTCAGAAAAGGGAGAAGCACAATAGGTGCCATTTTCTCACTACAGCAAATTTTGGAGAAAAGAAGAGAATTCAATCTACCAACATTTCTGCTCTTCATTGATTATGAAAAAGCATATGACAATGTAAACCGGGAAAAACTTTGGCAGATTCTACGTGAAGAAAACATTCCAACCCAACTCCGGAAAGCAATCCAAAGCCTATATAAAAACTCAAAAAGTCTGTATAAAATATTCTAATGGCCAACTATCAGACCCAATTAACACGAATAAAGGAGTGAAACAAGGACGTGGACTATCACCAAATTTATTTAATATCTACATCAATAAAATTCTTAAAGAATGGAAACAAACAATTAACAATGGAATACTATTGAGCAACAGGAATAAAATCCAAACTATATTATATGCTGATGATCAAGTTATAATGGCATAATCCAAAGATGAACTACAAATAGCAGCACATGAACTTAATAAAATGGGTAAAAAGTACGAGATGAAAATCTCCACCTCAAATTTTGTTTTTTTTTTTTTTTTTTTTTTAGGAGCATTAGCAACTAAGGCCATATTGCTCCTTGAATATGCGGTGGTCATTCCTGACCTTTCCGCATCCTCCGTATTTGGTGGTGACGGGCTCGAACCCCGGTCTAATCAAGAAGCGTGTGCTACGCACTGCTGCTCCTTCCCACCTGGCTACGGAGGCACCTCTCCACCTCAAAAACAAAATCAATGGGATTATATGGAAAAAACATACAAAGAGTCAAAATTGTTATTGATGATAAAATAATAGAACAAATATCTGACTTCACCTATTTGGGAAGTTTAATATCAAATGAAGGGAAAGACATCCACATTAAACTACAAAAATATAATAAAATGAATGGAACGATTAATTGCCACTTCGGAAAACAAATGACAACTGAAACAAAATTACGACTGCACAACATCACTTCAAAACCAGCCCTCTTCTACAGCTGTGAGACTTGGGTCATAAATAAGAAAGATGCACACAAACTAGAAGCAGCACAAATGAAATTTTTAAGATCATTATTAGGCTTTACAAGACTAGACCACCAAAGAAATATAGATATCCACAAGAAATTAAAAGTAGATAACATAGTAATGACATAAAACGGTATCAGGAAAAATGGATCAGCCACGTAGAAAGAATGAACCCAGACCAGATCCCAAAATTAGCCTTTAACTACAAACCTACGGGGAAGAGAGATGTTGGTCGACCAAGACAACAATGGCGAGATCAAGACCACCTCCAAGAGCTACAATGGAACAGGTCTTAAAAGACCTAAGCCGGACAAAGTTCATGATGATGATATCCATGACTGCTTTATATCCATTATATCCATTTCTCTTCCCTTAAAAGTGTACATTGTACAGCAGTGATGTAAATCTTTTCAAAGTGTTATGTAAAATTCACTCAAATGGAAGGACTTGTGTGCCAATAATAATTTTAAAATGGATTAAAGGTCTGCTTTTAAAATAATTAAATTACAACCTTGAAATACTTGCCTGCTTGCCTGTTGCTTATGGCTATATTAATGACAAAACTTATTTCAGTTATTTTAAGGTGATTAAATGATCATCTTCAATGCACTCAAAATTCGTCAATTCTGTCATATTTGGCAAGCGGAATGCCACAGATCGATTACGAGTGTCAGAGAAATCTTCAGAGTGGGCTGAAAAATAATCTTTTAACATTATTCCAAGATAAGTTGTTGCTTTTACACTTCCAATTAAACTTTTTTAACTGATATCTTAAAGCCAAACCTTGAAATCATTATGAAAACTAAAAATTTAGAGAATTACACTTAAAAACCTTTTTACCTTCCTTTCTTGTTTTTTAAGCTTGGCTTGTAGTTCTTTCCTCTCTCGGTCAAGTTCTTCTACCTGTCGATTCAGGATGTCATCAGGGTCTAATTTTTCTAGCTCCTAAAGATAAATTTATATATTAACATTCCCTGAAATCAATCAATCACACAGTTAAGATTTAGCATCATAAAAAAATTTAAGTCAACATGTGCACAATTAAGTGCTTAAAATCTGAGAATGCTAAAGTGTTTAATTTGAATGAACAGAACTGCTTCACAGATTACAAACCAATTTCAACCTAACACCTCAAATTAGTAACCTGTATGACAAGATACAAATTTTATATTTGATGCAAAGTAAAGGCAATTAGAAGTGAAATAAAATTAATAATGAAAAAAAAAAAAAAAAAAAATTGGGGATTTATAAAGACTACTGAATTCAAAAAGATTAAGAGCAATGTTTAGTTAGGAGTGAAAATATTAGTATGTGTATATAATGCAAGAAAAATTA
This sequence comes from Mastigoproctus giganteus, assembly GCF_048544385.1. NCBI lineage: Eukaryota > Metazoa > Arthropoda > Arachnida > Uropygi > Thelyphonidae > Mastigoproctus > Mastigoproctus giganteus. The sequence goes on from NC_143585.1 coordinate 117,068,379, forward strand.
AAACAGTAACAAAAAATTAATTAATTAAATGTTTGAATTATTAACAAAAAATGGAATGAGGAGGAGGAGTGAAGATCCTCATGAGAAAATTTTTCTTTAGGCCAGGAATATTCAACTGGCAGTTCCTAGCAAATGTGACCTACCATACGATATCAAACAAAGTATATAGAATCCCCCACATTTAATTTTTCTAGTTATTAACATACTGTGCCTTAAAGCATGACATTCTGGCCTTCTCTTCACATATGGAGATTTACAAAAGTTTGTGAAAGCTACAGATCAAATTGAAGTGTTTTCAGTGTTAAATAAAAAATCATCTTAATAACAAACTAGTTCAGAAGAAATTAGTATTTTCAGAACTAAAGTTTTTAACAGATCATAACACCCATTTCTGATGAAAGATAATTTTTCATCAGAGGTTGGTGGGTGGGTGTTATGTGTACAAGTCTCAGAAAGAAATAACAATAGAATACCTCTTATATGACACAATCGATAACAGTAGTTGGTCAGTTAATCAAAAAAGTTGGTTAAAGTGGAGAACTATACAAATTTGCCTTTAAAATTTTATTTTCACACAAAACATATAGATTTACATCCACCATCAAATCAATTTTCATGATGAAAAGTGGCATTCTGCAGCATAATGAAGAAAAATTAAAACAGTAACAAAAAATTAATTAATTAAATGTTTGAATTATTAACAAAAAATGGAATGAGGAGGAGGAGTGAAGATCCTCATGTGAAAATTTTTCTTTAGGCCAGGAATATTCAACTGGCAGTTCCTAGCAAATGTGACCTACCATACGATATCAAACAAAGTATATAGAATCCCCCACATTTAATTTTTCTAGTTATTAACATACTGTGCCTTAAAGCATGACATTCTGGCCTTCTCTTCACATATGGAGATTTACAAAAGTTTGTGAAAGCTACAGATCAAATTGAAGTGTTTTCAGTGTTAAATAAAAAATCATCTTAATAACAAACTAGTTCAGAAGAAATTAGTATTTTCAGAACTAAAGTTTTTAACAGATCATAACACCCATTTCTGATGAAAGATAATTTTTCATCAGAGGTTGGTGGGTGGGTGTTATGTGTACAAGTCTCAGAAAGAAATAACAATAGAATACCTCTTATATGACACAATCGACAACAGTAGTTGGTCAGTTAATCAAAAAAGTTGGTTAAAGTGGAGAACTATACAAATTTGCCTTTAAAATTTTATTTTCACACAAAACATATAGATTTACATCCACCATCAAATCAATTTTCATGATGAAAAGTGGCATTCTGCAGCATAATCCTTCCACTGTTTTATAAATAACACAACTGATTACTGAATCACTGTTGTGCAATATAATGTAAAGCTGTATTTAGGGAATTTTTAGCTGATACATGAGAAATCATTGGCTCTGGATTGGAATTAACCTCTTCTTCATATTTACATTCATCTGTTTTCATACAATGCATATGATTTCTGCATCATTCATATCTAATTATCTACAAATTAGGGAATTTCCAACAAATGATCCCATTAGTTTATGTCTTCTTTGTGCAAATCTCTTAAACTTTTAATGCACCTTTAAATCAGTTAATAAACTAAATTCATCATTGTTTTCGTAGGTTGGAGTTCCAGTATCCTTGTCAACCCTGGACTAAATTTAGTAAACGTTTAATTCAGAATTTCATTCCATGCTACTGATATATTGTAAACTTTCATCTTTGATGTTGCTACCACTATACTGTAAATTTGTTATCTTCGATGTTGATGGCTTTTAACAATTCCATAAGGCCTATATTTTTTTTTTACAAAATGTTTCCCATGTTGTCTACTTAGACATTCTAGAACCCCATTATCCATAGGACAGAGTAGGGATGTTATGTTTGGTGGTAAAAATATAGCTTTTATGCCAAACCCATCTAAGTTACAACTGAGATTTAAAGAGTATCCAAAAAATAATAACCTTTGCAGGTATGTGAGAGTATGTAATTTCCATGAGCCCCATTCTTAATCAGGCTAGAGAGAGACTTGGTATTAGTATTAGTAGTGACAAATGATGCACAGAAGCAGCTTATGCTGCATCAGCTGGAATGGGGGGTTGCATGCCTGATCTATCTATACCCACTTCCACAACACGTGATGGTAGTTAATTCCAATAGTCAACAAATCTATGAACGAGGTTAAATTTTTGCACAACTATTTGGCAATCATCCCTTTTCAATTTATGCTTACCTCACCTTCCGTGTGCTGTCTGAGGAAGGGAAACAAAGCCATCAAAATTAGATAAACATTACAATTAGCAGTACTGTGGAATTTCATGATAATAGTACTTGTATCCTTGAGTAACCTTTTTGTGCCCTTCTCTGCAACCATTCCAACAGTTCCACATCTTTCTTAAAATGAGGTTAACAGACCAGTATGCTGTGCTCAGGAAGTATCCTGACCATTACCTTATACAACAGGATAATCACCTCCTTGTCCCTGGTAGCAAAAGTTCTCTACATCATTGACAGAAACCTCATGAAATATCCTATCAGCCTGTCTGCACTGTCCAGAGAACTTCATATCCTTTAGTTCTCTTAAATTGTACACCAACTTGAGCAATCCAACTTGAGCTGCCCATGAAGTGCCTTGCATTTATCATGTTAAACCTCAACTGCCACTTCTCAAATCCATCTGCCTAAGTTTTCTATGCCTTCTTGCAGCATAATCCTTAAAACTTGCAGTTGTATACAGTTATTCCTGTTATTATTTACCCTTCCAACCTTTCTTCGTTGGTATGAAAAGCCTAGTAGCTTCTATGATTACTTCCGTTAACACTTCCCATTTAGAATTTCCTGATGGTAACTTCATGTTGAGCACAAAGAAAAATGTTATTGTTGTTGTTATTTGGTTTTTAGGAGCATTAGCAACTAAGGCCATATTGCTCCGGGATATGCGGTGGTCATTCCCTGACCTTTCCACATCCTCTGTATTTGGTGGTGATGGGCTCGAACCCCGGTCTAAAAAAAAAAAAAAAAAAAAAAAAAGTAACTAAATGTCATCTCTTTAGAAACCTTTGGAGACTCTTATCAGAACCTTTTTAGAATGGCATAATAAGTGTATTCAATTAGGTGGCGATTACTTTGAATAAAATAAAACCCAAACCCAATTTGAAGCTACATCACTTCTTTTTATAGCACGAGTCCAGGAACTTCATTGTCACACCTCGTATGTGTGTCGCAGAAAGTGGATGTTTCTATCTATGCTGTGTGAAGGATGGTTGGATTAAAGACTCAAGGATTAGCAGTTTGAAAAAAAGAATTCAGTAAGCTAATTTTTGCTTTTGTTTAATTTCTTTAATATATTGTAAATTTCATTTTTATAATATTATAACTTTAATTTTGATAAAGTTACTTTGTCATATTTTGTAAATGTAGCAATAGTTGTTAAAATATCCACATTGAATACTTCATTCGAAGGTAACCTGACTACATTACTTGCCGCACATATCCAAGTACATGCCTGTGGCACATTCAAAAATAAATTTAGTTGCTCAACACAGCTCAAATGACATTTCTTTTGATGATAAATGGGCCTGTTGTACTGGAATCCATAGGACATTTCTTTTCTTTGTTCCAAGAAAAAAAAAGGGGGGGGAAAAACATGCATTTTGCATTTGACAAATATCTTGAAGAAATGTTTTCTTCTTAACAGCTGATAAAAAATGTGTTTTTTGCAATGCGATGAACAATGTCACTTTTCCTATAGTAGTACATAATGTCAAGTCCACATAAAAATAAAAGTGAAACCGACTTCCTTTCCCTGACTTCAAAATACAAGGAAAGATACATATACAGTACACTGCCAAAATAACGGCACCCCAAATAACGAAATATTCGAGCTAATGGCAAATTAGCTCGAATATTTCGCGTTATTATATAACATACAGCGTAGATGTCCTGCAGTGCCAAAAAAAGAAAACGGCAAGTCACAATATTTGTTTACGCTCACTATTCTGAAAGTAAATTCTGCACTCATATCACTGATTATACTGCTGTTTTACATTTATTTTAAATTAAAAACCCATCACTGTGGCTCCTAAAGCTAATAAACCTCATACAGAGGGAAAAGAAGTACAACATTAAAGCTTAGTGAAAAACTTGATATAATCCAATCTGTCAGGGTCACCCGGAAAGTTAACTCGTATATCCATGTGTACTGTGTCTGTAATTTGCATTCTCTGGTCAATTTGCCTGTTTTGCTGGATGAAAACCCCCAGTTTCTGGGGGAGGGGGAGGGATCTGCTATTTACGTCTCAGATCGACTAACTCAGCCACGGAGTGAAAAAAGTCCATAAAAGTTCCTTGCATTATCATCAACAGGATTCGAGCCTGGGCCTTTTCCATCCAGTGTGGGGAGGACGATGATGATACCACTGTGCTACCACAGAAACTAAACTTGATATAATTAAGAAAACAGAATAGGGTGTAAGCAGGAGTGTATTAATGGCAGAATATAACATTGGATCAATGACGTTTATGTGCAGATAAAAAATTTTTCATGTGCAGATAATAAAATTGCATTCTTAATCTCTCTGCTTCTTATTTAGCCGCATTATTTCTGCATTAAACATATTAAAAATAAAACTTTCTAGACAACGGAAAAATTTAATAACGGCAACTTGAATCCCCGGAGGTGCCGTTATTCTGAAAGTCTACTGTATATGTCCCTAAATTCTTGAAAACAACTTGTTTTCTTATATAGCACTGTTTATAATTCAAATAAACATAATAAATCTTCAAATTAAATCTTGACTACTATCTATAAACTAGAGCCCTGAGAAAATATAAAGAATATTCTCAGTTTTGATGCTATTTTTACCTCATTTTTCCTTCTTTTTAAGAGATACCTTAAGTGTAATATATGAAGTGACTTTATACTGTGTTACAAACCTTGTAACAACATGAAACCTGATTCCTATTACCACTGAGGGAATATTTAATATGCATTTTTCCTCCTTTTACTTGTTGACCATCTCTGTAGCAACCCACATCTTAATTTTCTACTCTCTCTCTCTCTCTCTCTCTCTCTCTCTCTCTCTCTCTCTCTCTCTCTCTCTCTGTCTGTCTGTCTGTCTGTCTGTATTTTGTGCCTTAAACATTGCACTCTGCTAATCTGCTCCTCTTTCAAATGTAAGTTACAACTATTCATAGCTACCTCTTTTTAACATCCCAGCACGTAATAATGACCACGTAGTCAGTCCTGGCTCATTTTCCATAAACCTAATGCAATTTTACATTCTTTATGACAACTTTTAAAAATGAACAAATTCTCTACAACAAATTACCCAAAATTTATACAATACCACTTTTTTTTTTTTTTTTTTTTTTTTTTTAATAATAATATTTGCATATCAAAATGAGAGCACCAATTTATAGAAGATAATGATGACTTTGCAGCATTATCACGAGAGATTTCTCACTAGTGTAAATTAACTTTGCCTAGAAGTTCATTTTGTTATACAGTATTGACTATATATGAATTATGGTAGAAGAAGGAAATCGACTTGGATTTCTCTGGAGTGGGAAAAAGGGTTGTGTTTCCAGTTTGGTCTGCTCCTTTGTCTCTGGCTGAAAGTGATGGATCCACATCTCATCCATTACCATGCAAGGGAATTTGCTGGATCTACTTGAAAATGATGCAAATGTTCACTTGACTTGAAAACTATTGCAGAGTTGATCTGCTCTCAACTTTTTGATCCATCATGCTGACACCTATCTCATAGCATGTTCAGATAAGATGCTAGCAATGTACTGAATTGTCACTTTTCTTTTTTTTTTTTTATGTGACCCCAAACAAGAGAGGTATTAGAACCTATAGTACTTAGTACCATGCTTAGGTTGGAGGTTGAAAAGACGAAAGAAGATATTTGTTGACATTGGACTTTAACTTCTGTAGATTGTAATTTTCAGAAAATATGTATGAAGGAAGGTTGTTCCAGAAAACGGCAGTTGAATGAATAAATGAGGAAGATGAAAAGTTGGTTCTGTGGGTTTGAAGTTGGACAGTAAATGGATGTTGACTGGTAGCAGCAAGTGTTAGGACTGTTTTGAAAGAGAGAGCAGGAATTATAGAAGCCAATTCAGAAGAACAGTGCCCATGGAAGTATCTGTAGAAAAGGCATGCAGCAGAAACAGTACATCTATGAGAAAGCGAATGGAGAGACTCTGTTAGAGATGAATCATTAATTAACCTAACTGCCCTCTTCTGAATGGAATCAAGAAGCCTGAGAGGGTATTGGGGGCACCACCCCAGATGTGGGAACAATATTCCATGGCAGGGCAGATTTGGGATTTATACAGAGTGAGCAACTGTTTGGAAGAAAAGTATCGCCGAGAGCGAAAGAGAAAACCAAGTTTTTTAGATGTAGAGGAAGTAATGTGCTTGTGCCAAGAGAGATTAGAAGTCAGGGTAATCCCCAAAAGAGATATATCATTTTGCCTAGAAATCGGAGTGTCACTAAAGATAAGCATAGGAGCAGAAGAATCCTTTTTTGCGAGAGATAAGACAAGACTGAGTTTTAGAAGGGTTGAAATCAACTAAGTTGTCTTTGCCCAACTGGAGAATTACCTGAAGATCGGCATTTAAGGAATTGGTAGCAGATTTTCGAGAAGTTGAAGCTGATTGAGCAGGACAAGGTTTCTCAAAATGGAAAGTGGAATGCAATGTGCTATCATCGGCAAAACTATGGATAGGATTTCCAGTCAACGGAAGAAGGTCATTAATATACAAGAGGAAAAGAGTGGGGGAAAGAACTGAACCTTGGGGGACACTGGTATTAGTGGAGAAGGAGAAGTTAGAAGACAGAGAGCCAACCATCACCCTCAGTGAGCGATCAGAGAGAAAACTGGATAACCAATTACTAAAAACAGTTGGCAAACCATAAGATGGAAGCTTGTTTAGAAGACCTTTAGGCCAAACACGACCGAAAGCCTTTGAGATGTCAAGAGCAACTACTTGGGTTTCACCAAACCTTTCCATTGAATTAGTTCATAAATGGGTAACATAAGCCAGAATATCACCAGTAGATCAACACTGACGGAATCCATACTAGGAATCGTTGATCAGACGAAAGGTTTCTAGGTAGTTTAAGACTTGGCGGTTAATTGATTTCTCCATTACTTTGGAAAGAGTAGAAGTAATTGCAATGGGACGATAACTGGATGGGAGGGATTTGTCACCCTTTTTAGGAACTGGCTGGATATGAGCAAATTTCCAAGCAGAAGGAAAAACACCTTTGGAATAAGAAAGTGAAAAAAAAAAAAAAAAAAAAGCGGCAAAAATAGGAGTAAGTTCAGGAGCACAGGTTTTGAGAACAAGTGGACAAATACCATCAGGACCTGGAGCTTTCTTAGCATTAAGATTCATCAAAATCCTTCTGATATCCTTTTGACGGAAGACCACAGGAGGCATGGAATGGAGCATGTTGGGAATGGTAGGAGGTGTTTTACCAAGATCATTAATACATGAGCTGGAAGAAAAATGGGATGCTAGCAGGTCAGCATGCCTTATCCTTGGCTGAAGTGACAACAGAACCATCTGGTTTGGACAGAGGTGGGAGCAGAGATGGGCAAAAGTTGCGGCCAATAGCTTTGGCAAGAGACCAGAATGCTTGGCTACCATTAGGGCAAGAAGCAAGTTTTCTACTCTTAGCCTATTCAAACTCTAGTTTGGACTGATTAATAACTGCTTTAAAATTGTCGCGAGCTTTGGTGTAGGCAGAAAATGAAACTGAAGAATTAGAAACAAGCCAATTATGATATGCAACATTCTTCTCTTGAACAGCCGTAGCACATTTATTGGAAAACCAAGGTTTAGATAAAGGAAGAGATTTTAAAATGGAATGTGGGATAAAGGATTCCATTCCTGCAAGAATAATTTTACTGACACAATCTGAGCAAACGTTGACATCAGAAGTTTTGAAACAGTAATCAGACCAAGGAAAAGAAGAAAAGAAGTCTCGCAGATCATCCCATTTTGCATTCTTGTAATGCCAAACAACACGAGGTTGGGAATAGCCATGAGATAAAGGTTCCATTGGAGAAGACACAATCACCAAGTTGTGATCTGAAGTGCCTAAAGGACCTCTCACTTCGACTGTGTACTTAGAAGGGTTGTTTGTGAGAAAAAGATCAAGCGTATTGGCTGTATGATTAGGATTGTCCGGTATTCTTGTAGGTTAATGAACAATTTGTGCTAGGTCATTAGTAATTGCAAAAGCCTCAGCATCTCGACCTGCTGGGTCGATGTGATAGAAAACGGAAGCCAGCTGGAGTTGTGAACATTAAAATCATGAAGGAAAATTACCTCACACTGTTAGGAAAGTTGGACTGGAGAAAGTCAAGTTGCAAAGAGAGGAAATCAAAGAGCTCCAAGTGATTAGTGGAGTTGGGAGAACGGTAGAGACAACAGATGAATTTAACACAATGAGGTAGAGAGATTTTAAGCCAGAGAAGATCAAAGAGAGGAGATTCCAAATTGCCAGGTCTCTGACAGGGAATATCAGAACGGACATATGCACAAGTACCACCTTTGAGGCGAAAGGAATCATATAGCGAATAATTTGGGCATCTGAGATGAGCAGTAGTTGAATCAACCGATAACTGAGATTCTATCAGAAAAAGTACATGGGGTTTGGCAGACTGCAGGTGGAAATGGACATCGTTGAGATTAGAATTGAGACCACGTATATTTTTGAAATGAATTAGGAAGTCCTTGGGAGGTTTAGATCTTTTCGCAGATAAGCTTGCTCTATTAGTTTGACAATTCATGGTGTATTCAATAGTAAGAAAAAGTGGGTGGGACATGCTGTATGAAGTAATGAAATTTTTGGATATGGCATACACGTGGTAAGAATATACCCAGATCCTTGACATAACGTGGCCTCAACAACGCTCCCCGCATACACACTACTCTGATTCCCTCCAGTCACTATCTGGCAGAGTAGAGGTAGCAAGATTATACACTAGCTGATCCGGAAACTTCCTAGAGAGTTACCAATAGGTTCGGTCTGGTGTACCAACTAGCGGCCGGCCTGCGAACACCGTTTTAGAGCTGTACCCTTGAAATGTAAGGAATACTGGATCTCGCCACGATGTTTATCATAACCTTAAAAGTCATCAATCATACTGCATGGAAGAGATGGGGAAGGGTTGACTGGAACTTAGCTCTAGAGACTAAACATGTGTTCCACCACTTCAAGCCTCCAATAAGCAAAGTGGTGGTATTTCATCGGTTGATGAGAGTCATCTACCACTTGTCGATCACTCAGCACCAGAACATGAGCGATGGATGTTGCAGTTCTTCCACAGCACGGGTCACCTTCCAGACTCTCCCTCCCTAACTTTTTAAAATTCTGCTGCCCACTTCTTAACCATGGAATAGGATGGGAGATCCTCCCTAAGTGTTGTAACCAATTCTCGTGAAGTGCTTTTGGCATTAGTCCCTTTATTCCCAAACATTGGATGTCTCTGCACAGTGACTGATTTGGTACAAATTTCCTCATTCACACGACTTTGTTGGCTTCAAAACGCATATTTAAAAAATAAGCATTATTGAAATTGCATGAAACGTGGTGAGCTACTATTTGAAGTGTTATACATTAAGTACAGAAATTTTTAACACAGTACCACTACCCTTTCACATTCAAACCATGAACTTTTCAAATGTTCCTCATATGCTGTATTAGTAGAATTACATTAAATGTCCAAATATTTCTCTCTCGCTCTCATTTTTTTCCCTCTCTGATTTTGTGAACTATCAATAATGTGCCTTCAATAGTAATGACCATTTTTCTTGTTCCTCTGAGGATTGCTACAAAGGGCCTTCAATGGTCTTTGCTACATTATTTTTTTAACTGCTTTGCACTTGAAGATATAAAAGTATGCACATCACCAAGTAACATTAACCCTTTGATTTTTTTAATACATTTTCACCAACAACAACAACATGCAGCCTCATGTAACAATCAAAAACCTAACTACAGAAAATTATTTCCCCTCATAACACAGAATCTGCACATGGTGTAGGTAGGTTGTAATTTTTAATTTGAAAGGACCATTTGATTACATAAAATTTTCCCACTGAAAAATCTTAACTGTAATTCAGCCAAACAATCAGCTACTTACCTCTTCTTCCATTCCTTCAAATATCCTAGCACCTATTTCTGTTTTCTTTAACTGTTCTATTTTCTCCATTACAACTTTTTTCCTTAACTCATTTTGTTCTCTAAGTATACGCTGTTTAGCCCTCTCTTCAGACTCACGTTGTATACGTTCATTTTCAGCCTCACGCAACTTCTGTTGCTTTTCTTCTCTTAATTTTCTCTCCTCTTCTTCCTAATAAGAGAAACCATAAGGATAATTTATATTTCTAATTTATGAAGAACATTTCATCTAAGCTACAAAAATAACAACTATTTTAAAATCAAAACTAATATTCTAAACAATATAACCTTCAAATAATAAAATTACTTTATACTGAAATATTCTATCAACAAAATTACACAGTGACATTCCATTAGGAAGGACAGGTGCAAAAAAAAAAAAAAAAACTCTGAAGAAACCGTATTTTCTTCTTAACAGTTAAACATGATGTTCAACATGATGAACAATATTATTTTCCTGTACCATGTAATATCACAACCACACAAAAAAAATGAAAACCTACTTCCTTTCCCTGACTGCAAATTACAAAGAAAAGCACACAATATATGTCCCTAAATTCTCAAAAACAATACTTGTTTTCTCATATGGCACTGTTTATATTCAAACAAACATAATAAATCTTTAAATTAAATCTTTACTACTATAAGCTAGAAAGCCTAATAAAATATAAAGAATACAAAATACGGGGGGGGGGGGGGAATCCCATATCTTTGTTGTTATTATTATTATTAGCCATATGGTGTATGGAAGCCTGAGGCTTATGTTGCAAAAAAAAAAAAAAAATTCCGAATTACCCCAAGAGAGAAAACAAGAGTCAGAAGTAGAAGGGAATCACTAAGAAATAGAAGAATGATGATATCCAGCTCAGGACCCTGTGTGTGCCAAGCCCATACCAGATGTGAGCACCCGCATAGTTATAAAAAAAAAAAAAAAAAAAACTGTAAAATCCATTATATTTTTAAAAAACTCTTCATTCTGCAGTCCGAAAATTTAAAAAAAAACAATTTGGCATTCCAATCATATTTCTCTTCAAGAATCCAAAGGGTGGAATTTCTCTTTCCCACTGCCTATTCATTATAGTATTATCTCACAAGTAAATGGTGTAACTTGAGCAAACTGCTCAGGAAAATTACAGCTATGTGATCGATTTCATATTGCCTGTGTGAGCCAATGACCAGATTACATCATCGCAGAAAATAAGGAAACCATTGGCATTTAGTTTAATAAATGCCACTTCAAGCCAGAAGCATTTCAATCAGGTCACCTTACAGGTGGCTGATTTTCAGACACTGAGTTTCAGAACTGAAGTCTTTCTTGATAAGAGTATCCTTTTAGAGTGTCCCTGACTAACCTTCTTAAGCTCCACAGCACCTAAGTAAGAATAAAAATTACAAATTTACTTTTCTCAAACAGATGACAACATTAGAGGCACCATTAATTAGGAGACTAGCATTCTCACAGCTTATTGATCAGCACATCCCTCATACACATTCCATTAAAAACTACTTCATTCTATTATCAATAACCTCATTCCACAATTCCACTATGTCTCTTCCCTTATTTCCATTTAAAGCAACCTAGCTAAATGTGTGTTAATATAAATGAGGTTTCATTTTTCATATTTCAGTCCACCCTCCCTGAATGTACCCCTTTACCACAACGTTCATATCACTTTATTGGGTGACTTTTCAATGCTAGAGAGGCAATAAGAGAATGCAATACTCTTGGATCTGATTATTAGCAATGACTCATCATACATTAGGAATATTCAAACAAAGAAACTAGGTGGCACTGATCGTAATATATTGACATGAGATATACTCAAAGATACAACCACTGTCAAAGCTAAGGGGAAAGGATTTTGCTTTCATAAAGATGACAACAGCATAGAGTTATCTTGGACAGTTTTTAAATTTCTTCCAGTGGCACAAACTGGTGATGTTACAAACCGCAAACTCCACATGGGATTCTAAAAAAGGCTACTAACCTTTTTATACTAAATAAGACATACAGTTCAAGGTTTAGGCCTAAATAGGGGTCAGGTGAACAGATGAGATTAGTGACACAGAAGAAAAATGTATGGGATGAATATAAACTAGCAGAGGACATGGATTCTTGCAGTAAGTACAAACTAACCTAACCTGCAATCAGGTCAATAAGGGGGTTAGGAAAGATAGGCAGGTTATGAGAGGCCCTTGGCAAAGAAAGCAAAGTAGCAAAGGGGATAGCACACTAGATAGTGTTATGTATGTGAATATTTTTACACCAATGATGTGAACAGCAAACTAATGATGATGCTGTTTAGGTTTTTCAAAGAACTAAAATATTTTGCATCTACATTCACATGTGAATGTTTTTACACTGATGAGCCAAAACATTATAACCACCTACATAATATGATGTTAGTCATCCACGTGCAGCCAAAACAGCTCGTACCCGTGAGGCATAGATGCTACAAGATTTCTAAATGTGTCTTGTGGTATCTGGTACCAGCATGTAACCAGTAGATCCTTTAACTCCTGTAAGGTCCGTGGTTGATACGCTGCAAATCGGAGTTTCTATTCCAATACAAACCACTGATGCTCGATGGAACTGATGTCTGGGGAATTTGGTGACCAGGGATATACCTGGAAGTCTTCCTCATATTCCGCGGTCCAGTCTCAAACAATCTGGGCGGTGTGCCATGGCACATTATCCTGCTGAAAGTTGGCACCACCAGAGGGGAAGACCATTTCAGTGTACCTGGTCAGCAATGATGTTTAGGTAGGTTGTAGACATCAAAGTGACCGGCAAATGGATGACTGAACCCAGGGTATCCCAGAGGCCAGGGCAATACCTGGAAGTCTTCCTCATGTTCTGCGATCCAGTCTTAAACAATCCAGGAAGTTTGCCATGGCACATTATCCTACAGAAAGATGGCACCACCAGAGGGGGAAGACCGTTGCCATGAAAGCGTGAACCTGGTCAGCAATAATGTTTAGGTAGGTTGTAGACAGAGTGCCCACACATGGATGACTGAACCCAGGGTATCGCAGCAGAACATCGCCCAAAGCATGACACTGCCACCACTGACATGTTTTCGTCCCATGATGCATCCAGGCGCCATCACTTCTCCGGGTAAACGATGCATAATTATTGTTGATGCTGTTTAGGTTGCTGAAAAAAAAACTAAAAATATTTTGCATTTACATTCACATATGAATGTTTTTACACCGATGAGCCAAAACATTATGATCACCTATCTAATATGATTTTGGTCCTCCACGTGCAGCCAAAACAGCTACCCAGTGAGGAATGGATGCTACAAGTGTATCTGTGGTATCTGGTACCAACATGTAACCAGCAGATCCTTTAACTCCTGTAAGGTCCGTGGTTGGTTGATACGCCAAAAATCGGAGTTGCTGTTAAAACACAAACCACAGATGCTCGATGGGACTGATGTCTGGGGAATTTGGAGGCCAGGGCAATACGTAGAAGTCTTCCTCAGTTCTGGGATCCAGTCTCGAACAATCTGGGCAGTGTGCCACGGCACATTATCCTGCTGAAAGATGGCACCGCCAGAGGGGAAAACCGTTGCCATGAAAGATTGCACCTGGTCAGCAATGATGTTTAGGTAGGTTGTATACGTGAGAGTGCCCAGCACATGGATGACTAGACCCAGGGTTTCCCAGCAGAATATTGCCCAAACAATGACACTGTCACCACTGGCTTGTTTTCGTTCCATGGTGCATCCAGGCGCCATCACTTCCCCAGGTAAACAACGCACACATACCTAGCCTTCCACAAGGTGCGACAAGAAACACGATTCATTGGACCAGACGACCTTCTTCCAACCACTCAAGGTCCAGTTTCGATGATCGCATGCCCATTGTAGGCACTGTCGCCGATGAACCATGGTTAGCATGGGCACTTGGAGTGGCCTGCGGCTACACAACCCCATTTTCAGCAGGGTTCAATATACTGTGTGTTGTGACTCATTACTCACATCACCAGCATTTCAATTATCGGTGAGTTGCACCACAGTCATCCTTCTGTTGCCACATACTATTCAGGAGAGCCTTTGCTCACCTTGATCATCGATGAGCCATGGTCGTCCAACACCTCGCCGGCAGTTTGTGTGTTTTCCCTCCTCGGACCACTTTCGGTAGGTACTAACCAAGGCTGATAGTGAGCACCCCACCAGCTGTGCCATTTCAGATATGCTCTGACCTAATCGTCTGGCCATTACAATTTTACCTTTGTCAAACTCACGTAAGTCCGCTGACTTTCCCACCTGAAGAACAAGAGTAACACTGATTAACAGAGCTCAGTATCAACTGTTATTTATACTGTGTCCCGACCTGTGTACGCACTGTAGTTCACCTGCAGTTCCTTCGATATGCATAACAACTCACTGATCATAATGTTTTGGCTCATCAGTGTATGTATGGGAACACCAGAAGTACACCTAGTTAGAACTGTGAGCTAAATTATTTCGTTATAACTGAGAACAAAGTGGCAGAAAAATTGGTGTAGCTAAAAGTAAATAATGCATCTGGGAAAGATCAAAGGGAAACATAAATAACTACAAAACTGTTAGCTTGACTTCTATTATAGATAATATATAATGCAGTTACTAGCTAGAGAGGTAATGGAGGATCATATAAATGAATGCAGTTATACAGAAATCACAGAATAGATGCATTACGGGAAGATTTTGTCTGACGAAGCTGACTGGCTACTAAAATGTAGTAACAAAATAAATGGATGAAATAATAATTTTGCCATCATATTTAGATGATGGCAAATCTTTTTAAATGCTTCCACAAAAAAGACTGCTGTACAAATTGGAGCAGTGTGGCATTAAGGGAATTTTACTGTTGTGGATAAAGGGATAGGCTGTGTGGCAAAAGACAAAGTGGTTATTAACAGCACTACTCTTCATGGACTAATGTTATTAGTGAAGTTCCCCAGAGTTCCAGGCCTTTATTGGTTTCAGTATTTATTAATAACGAAGACAAAGTTTAATGTCATAATCTGCAGATGAAATAAGTTTGGAAACATGGTTAATGACAGTTCTTGGCATATGCTACTGCAAAAGACTCACTTTTGTTTAAAAGTGAGTCTTATTGCAGAAAAATCGCTGAAAGGCAGAAATCACCTTTTAAGGGTACGGAAGGTGATATTGTTGTACATATTGGCAATTTAAAACAATGATATTAAAAATAAGAGATCTCAAGCTTACTTAATAAATAGAGGACATATATTGGAAAATAATGTGCCTTAAGAATAAAATTTGAAAGTGCCTGCAATTTTGTCCAGACACAAAAGGAGGAAGTAGGTTGAAAGCCCTGGCAATTAAATTGGCTATGAAGAGAATGTGCAAAGCTCATGGGGTAGAAGGCACCAAAGGTGCAGAGTACTACAGTAATTCCTCCATAACTTGCAAAATTAAAGTTAACTGTAGTCACATCATTTGTTTTCCCACATTGAAATAATTACACGTAATATCATTCCAACACCATAAAAAAAATAGTTTTTTCACGGCAGAGCCGACTAAGATTTATATATATGAATACTACACGAAAAAAAAAAAAAAAACAACCTGGATACAGCAATGGTAGGCTAATATATAAATATTAATATTTAAACAAAAACAAATGTCATTCAATCAAAAAAACAATTATATTACTTTCTGATAATTGAGGTTCTCAAGCATTTCCTTCCTTTCTTCAATAATTTTCTGCCTTTCAAGAATACGGTTATGCTCTTTTTTAGCTGTTATCCTATATGCTGCCACAATTTGCTCACGAAGTTCATTCCTTTCCACCTGAAAGAAAGGTCATATTTAAACTTTACTTCATTATGTTTATAAAATATGGAAGGGCGCGTGTGCGCACACACACACACACAAACCCCTTACATCCTTTTTCTTAATGCCTTAATTTTTAATTAAAAATTAAGTAGTAGTAGTGGCATGTGATGCAAGAAAGCAAGTTTATGAGCTTATGCAGCATTGGCCAAAAAAAAAAAGTAAAACATGAAATAAAGTCTATATTCCCATTTCCATATACAACAAAATCTACATAACAAATCTGTATAGAGTACCTACCACCACCCATAACATAAGTTTAATTTTTGAGAAATTTCTAAGGCATTCATAAGTCTGTTCATTTTTCAAGCATAAGGAATTTGAGGTGTGGTCAAATACATTCAAATAAGAAATTCTGGATAGGCTAAACATTCCGGATACCATTTTTTTTCTCTCTTAAAGCACACGAATTAGATTTAATAGTTACTATCAGCAGTGAACATACATTCATTAAATGAAGTATACCAAGTACTTCTACGTAGTAACTCATAGAAAAGTCTTACTCACAGAGTAGACTGTAAAATTTTATCATTTCAGGAATGGGGCATACCACTGGTGAAAAAAGAACATGGCCGAATATTAAATGACTGCCTTTATTATTATTGAAATATACAGAATGCAGCTCTCTTACTCTAAAAACGAGCAAATAAAAAATAATTATGGTAGGACTACTGTTTTTCCCATTACCCAAAAATTCTATATATTACAAAGAAGCCTAAATAAATAAAAGCAGCAATAATCATGATTCTTGCTCTATCTGAAATAGAGGGAGCTTAGAGATAATGCACATGGTGTACTGCACTTTATGTACAAAATTTCACTATTTTAATAAATTTTATAAATACATAAAAAACATGTGTCAGGGAACTAACTATACATCCACTGATGGACAAAAATAACAGGAATGTTATTTCCTACATGACATAAAAAAATAGGAGGTATTTTAAAGTCCACATGCACTATAAATTAAAAATATCACTGAAAACATATATCTTTATTGCAACACAGAGATCACAGAGATACATAGTTAAATAATAGTGCAGTTGCAGCTGCCCATCATGGCACAGTGGCCAGGGGTTAACAACAACATATAATAAAGACAAAGTTGCTGAATAAAACAAAAATAAATAAGAGTAAAATAATAATAATAATACCATGAACTCATGGTAACTTGTAATTAAGATATACTTAATGATGCCACTTTTAACTTAATAGTTGGCTGCAGTCCAGAAATGATGTAATTACACTAACTTGTACGTACGTTAACTTCTTTCACAACTTAAGGCTATAGCCCTAAATTAGCATTGTAAAATTGAGTATACTAAACATTGAGTGTACAGACCATTATTTACGAAATACATAAGATAAGATAAGAGTATACACTGAATTGCATACTTACATACATTGAATTGAGTAAGAGAATACATTGATGGGACTCCGGTTATAATAGTTGTGGCATTGGCAACCCACTACAGAGTATTCTATGTTCTATATTGTCGATCATGATTAAACTTATTGATGTAGACATCTAGATCCTGGATGTGTAATAACTCTGCTGAGGAAGGAACTGATCCGACAGGTGAAGGGGTTTTTCAAGAGGGCACAGCTGTGGAGTTGCTCACAGAGATCCTCCATGCACAGTTATCCCAGAAGGAGGGAGATGAGATGAGACCAGTCATGAGCTTAACCCTAATGACCAGTCTCCTTTCATCAATGAGCCAAGTGAGCCTTGGGATATTGAGTGTTTTGGCCATAGTGGTGGTTCAGAGCTGGGGAGATAGGCTGAACTTGTGGTAAGCCCACTTGAGGAGCCAGTACTTGGAGGATTTCGTTTGGTTTTTTTTTTTTTTTTTTTTAAGGAGCATTAGCAACTAAGGCCCTATTGCTCCGGGAATATGCAGTGGTCATTTCCTGACCTTTCCGCATCCTCCGTATTTGGTGGTGACGGGCATACTTGGAGGAGAACACTGATTTCGTGGTAGAGGGAGATGCAGCATAGATAAGCTGGGGAGAAACAATTGTTGAAATGTATCTGACCATGGTGAATTTGTCTGTTACATGTTGCAGATGCTGCTTACATACCCATTTCAGTCTAGCAGCTTTTGTGAGAAGCATATCTACATGTTGGCTGAACAGAATTGTTGGGTCAACTCTGATCCCTAGGTCACTATGATTTTGAACAATTGAGATGGAAGCTCCATTGAGGACTGGTTGGTTTTTGTTGGGTATTGTTTTAGCAAGAAAGCCATGGTTTCTGACTACCCAGGATTGATGCGTGGACAACAATACTTGAGGAAGGTACATATTGAAGGTACAGTTAGCCCTTCTGAGATTTGGTGAGGATATTGGTTTGCCTTAATTGGCAAAAGTATCTTTAGGTCATCAGCATATACCAGAGTATTCAACTCTTGGATAACCAGTAGAGCAATTAGGGTGGTGAAGAGGAGGCCAAATAGTACTGCCCCTTGCAGGACTTCAACCGAGATTACTTTGCAGTATTGGGAGTTATCTACAGATAGTAGTAGTGGCATGTGTATGAGCTTATGCAGCATCAGCAAGAAAAAAAAAAAAAAAAAACACCATTCCCTCCAAATGCCTGTCCAGTTCCTCCTTAAATTTATTCAACCTATCAACTTCCACAATGACGGATGGAAGTTTGTCCCAGCAATTAACCACACGCTGGCTAAAGGCAAATTTCCGCACATCTATTCTACATCTGTCTTTTCTTCATTTGAATTTATGCCCCCTTAGATTCGTAATCTGAACAAGTGGAAGGATCTCATCAGAATTCAGCGTGCTCAACACAGTCAAGGCCTTCTATACCTCAATCAGATCACTGCGCAGGTGCCTAGTCTCCAGCCACTGCAATTTGCAGAACTTAAGCCTCTCTTGGTAAGAGGATCCCTTCATTTAGATTTACTTCACTGTAGTAAATCTACATTAAATGTAGATTTACTTCACGCTCAAGTAAATCTACATCCTTCCTAAAATGAGGCCTCCAGACCTGTATGCAGTACTCAAGCCGTGGCCTGACCATTGCCTTATACAGAGGGATAATCACCTCCGTTTCCCTGCTAGCAAAATTCCTATATATCATTGACATTTTATCCATTGTAGCAACTGTACCCTTAATACCATTCTGCTCCAATTTGTACAATAGTCTTTCATGCACAACAGTGTCAAAAGCTTTCCTGAAACTCAAACAGATGAATATCAAAATTATTTTTTGCATCCAGTTCCTTTATAACCACATCATAATATCCTATCAAATTTGTCAGACAAGACTTTCCCTTAACAAACCCATGCTGTGTCTAAATTATTGCTGCAGTCTTGTCTAGATGATCCTGCAATGCATCTTTAACCAGTGACTCCATTATTTTACCCGGAACAGAAGTTAAACTAACTGGTCTGTAATTACTCGTGTCACCCTTCGATCCCCCTTTGTGAACTGGGGATACATCTGCACATCTCCAGTCTGTGAACTGCCCCTGAGTCCAAGGATGCTCTCATAATTATGGCCAAGGGTTTGCTTAGTTGCTTTGCTGCCTCCTTTAATATAACTGGATAGACCCCGTCCACCCCAGGTGCTTTTCTTATGTTTAACTTCAACAATTTCTCCTCCACTTTGCTCTCAGTTATTACAAAATCATTAGGTATCCTGCTACAATTTGATAACCTTCTGCCATTTCCAAACCTTAATAACTCCTCGTGTGTGAATATAGATGCAAAATACTCATTCAGTTTGTTTGCTATCTGGGCAGGATCATCAACAGTCGATCCATCCGCATCCATATCAAGTGGACCAATCAGATTCATCCCCTTCCTTTTAGAGTTTATATAAGTAAAAAAATCCTTGCTGTTTTTCTTAGCATCTTTTGCCAAGGATTTCTCGTAATCTGTCTTCGCCTGCCTAACCTCCTTTGTGACTAGCTTATATCTGTCAGGCTTCCGAGTCTATTATATCTGCATAATTGAATAGTTTTACTATTCAATTATGCAGATATAATAGACAAATATCTGCATAATTGAATAGTTTTACTATTCAATTATGTAGTAGAGATGTGAGGAAACCTAAGATGTCACCCCTATCTGATAGTGATTCTCTAGTAGCTTTAGGAGAGATGGCATGTGCACGGCATTGAATGGAGACTATGTCTACATAGGTGGCTGCTAGTTCTGCTCTATTCTCAAAGGCTGTGAGGATTCTGTTGGTGGTTTCTAGAAGACTGGTCACAGTTGATCTGTGTGGAAGTGCATAGCAAATGTGTAAGGTTGTTTGGCAGGATCTGCTTGGTGATGACTGGCAGCAGTACTTTTTTGTAGCAGCTTCAATAGGCAGAATGAATTTGAGATCAGCTTCATCACTGGTGTTTCACCAGTGATGTAGCTGATTTCAAATTTTTGGCCGTGGCTTGACAAGGTATTCCTTGCATTGGCATAGGAAGCAGCAGTTTCAGAGCACTGAGTTAAAAATATGCAATATAGCTTGTAGGATGTAAGGACTTAGGCTCTTAAACATAAATTGCAGGATCTCATCAGGTACAGTAGTAGAAGTTGCTGGTAGTAAGTTTATGGCACTAATCATATTAGTATGATGGTTAGCAGATTAGAGTTGAAGTCAGATGTTGATAGCTGGGGCTGATCATTTTAATTAACATTAGTGGTAAACCTGGTGATGTAATGAAGCCAGCTTTGGGAATTGAATTGTGGGGAAACCTGGAGGGGTATCTTTATACAGAACTTTCGCGGTGCGTATGGTCCTATCGAGGTAAAATTTGATCGCTTTGTATTTCTAGCAGTTAAACTTGGCTCAAGCTCACTCTTGAGAAGGCAATTTTCTCCATATTGTTCTGAGACTGCTTCCACAATTTGTGCAGGTGTTGATTAAGGTCGAAGCACTTCTTCAGGTCACAGGACCATCATACTTTAGAGTGTAGAGAGATTGTGATCTTTCTTGTGGCCATATAGCCAATACAGTTGATAAGCAGGGTGACATCTAGCTCAACATCGCATGACTCAAGGATTGAGTAAGGGATAAGCGAGGCTGCCTGAATGCACCTCGGTATGTCCAGGAATGCTGGGCTGACATGGTTTTGGTTGGCCGATTGAGAAAATGGCAATTGGACGATGGTTTAAATAGCATCAAGAGTGGGTCATGGTCAGAGTTTGAGCATTATCTCTGGGGTTTGGTCGATAGTGCAGAGTACAGAAGCTAGGATTAGGTCAAGTTGATTGGACCCACAAGTTGGGAGTTTGCTGACAAGGCAGAGGTCTGGGGTACAAAGGTGAAAAGGGAACTGCTGCTGCTGCTTTAGGTAGTCAAGTTGAGGAGGCAGACTGAAGTCGCCGAATACGACGTTGACATTAGTAGATTGAATTTGGTCCAGGATCCAATTAGCTCCTTCAAGGATGAGGTCTTGAGATAGTGATGGGGAAAAACTACAACTACTTGGAGTATGGTAGATTGGTTCTTGAATATCACAGAGATGGCTTTAAAATCTTGATTCACTTCAAATACTAGAGATCAGCATAAAAGGGTTTGCTTTTAAAAGTTGGTGGTACACCGTCCTCTCCTGTTATCTCTTGATGTAAAGGAGGAACCATATCCTGCTGGGACAGTAATTGCAATACATTCCTGGTTGATTTCTACCACGTTTCTATGATGCAGAGAAGATCCAAGTGTCCAGGTAGAAGTAACTCTAAGGTGTCGGTTTTATTTCTAATGCCATTACCTCTCTCTGGCACTTAAAATTAATGGTGTGCAATATTTCTAATTCTAAAACTTCTTTTGATCAAATGTAAATTAATTTTCTCAGCCAAGGCATTAAATAAAAGTTGTTTAATTTTTATTCCAGCTTTATAGTAGGACAATTTGGAATCCTACCTATTCAGGAGGCAATGTGTGATTAATGAAATGGTTAGTGTATATTGCAAATCAAGCAATTTTCAATCTTTCCAAACCTCCAATTTCTCAAAAACTTGAGATCTTGAACAGTTCCAAATAAAAGGCTGGCATACAAAATTTTTTCAAAGAATCAGTCATCATTCAACAGAGCAATTATGTGAACAATTATTCAAGTTTATATGAGGAATTCAATAATATGAAAAAAGATTGCTTCCTTTGTCGCCTTTTGTCCATCAAAATCTACGAGGATTTTCATTAAATTCTCTCACTGCAATTCTTTTCTTATTAAGCCTCAACTTGATTGTGACAATTTAAGATTCAAAAATTCGATGATGCAGAAGCATCTGCCTTGCCCCACAAAAGGAGCTGCTATTGCTAACAAGTTAGAATTTTTTTTTAAATTTGACAAAGAAAACTTTAATAGGATAATTTACTTCCTTTAAAAGCCACAGCAGGTACACTGCTTGCCTTTTGAATCACTTGTGAATACTCTTCTGTCAGGATTCTTAATAGATGTTTTGCATCATGGTTTTTTTTTTTTTTTTTTTCAGATGTGTGGTGCATTTACAGTGTTTCCCATTCTAAAATGCAAAACTATTGCTTTAATGCTATTGCTAAAATGCAACACTATAGGTCTTAAGTGAGAGACCTATCTCAACCTCAAGTCTTCAAAAAATTGTACAAAAATAGATGTTTTTTACTCCATGCCCACAAAAGTATACTACCAAAATTTCTACTCTCCACTACACAACTACAAAAAGATCTATGCTTACTTGTATAGGTTAATTTCTGAAAAAAAAAATAAATAAATAAAATCATCATGTTTGGCAATCTATCAACCTATGCAATTTTCTTAGTCATCCATGCTGCATTTGATACAGCCT
Organism: Mastigoproctus giganteus; assembly: GCF_048544385.1. NCBI lineage: Eukaryota > Metazoa > Arthropoda > Arachnida > Uropygi > Thelyphonidae > Mastigoproctus > Mastigoproctus giganteus. Next base: position 117,091,228 of record NC_143585.1, read on the forward strand.
CCATTTGGCCTTAGTTATATTTAAACTTATTTTCACATATCCACACAATTGTTAGCTTTCGTGAGAATTATGCTATGACACAGATTCCAATACATTCCATTTAATAACAAGGTCATCTTCTCTAAACCACTGATAGATGTCTCTCAAAGTATAATCTCTCTCTCTCTCTCTCTCTCTCTCTCTCTCTCTCTCTCTCTCTCTCTCTCTCTCTCACCTTCAAAAATCAGGACACCTTTTCATTTGCAGATAATACCATCTGCACCACTCAATCTTTCATGCAAAACAAGTGAAAGGCAAGTTTACTAGATAAAAGTAAATTTACTAGATGACAAGTTAGTGCAAAGTTCGACTAGTAAATTTCCCGTAGTCTGAGGCTTCAGCACAAAACCATTTTTAGTACTTTACTATCCCATACTGTTTGGTATCTCTCATACTGTAGAGTAAAACTTGATAACTGAATGTCACTCATTGTATCACCAGGGTGCCTACCCATCCCAATGAGAGACTTTGATTTTATTTGATTTTGATTTTACTGGTACAAAAACAACTGTGGTTATATTGCACTGAAAAAAAGTTAAAATACAAAAAACGATAGATTAAAAAGGTTATCTCAAATTATTATACCCAATGAGAGGCCAGCACGATTCAAAACGGTGCCGTCCAGATGGTGGTATCCGCTTAGAATATGTAACATTAGTCTTCTCTACTGAGGAAGCATTAGTTATTTGAGGCAACGAAATAGCAGGAAACACATTGTGAAGGCATTCAGAATATGAGATGTAACAAAAATGATGCTTTTTCGCTTACCTCAGTGTTTTACTAGGAACTAAATGATTCTTTGCAGTAACTTGTTCATCTAGTAAATTTTGCGTGTCTGAGGCTTTAAGACTCAGACTATGGGATATTCACACGGTGCACGTTCTAGACGAAGACCTTAAAACCTTTTTAGATTTTTTTCATACCATATCATATTAAAATACAGTCACATGATTAAGGCATTCAGAATATGAGATGTAACAAAAATGATGCTTTTTCGCTTACCTCAGTGTTTTACTAGGAACTAAATGATTCTTTGCAGTAACTTGTTCATCTAGTAAATTTTGCGTGTCTGAGGCTTTAAGACTCAGACTATGGGATATTCACACGATGCACGTTCTAGACGAAGACCTTAAAACCTTTTTAGATTTTTTTTCATACCATATCATATTAAAATACAGTCACATGATTAACCGGTACAGTATATATCTAAATTTTAATTTAAACATTTTCTGTATGGTATGGTACCGTACATTTATTACTGAAACAAAAGATACTTGGCTATACTCTGATTGCCAGATCATATTTTAGACAATTTTTCTATATTAGCAAGGTCATGTGCACTTCCTTCAGAAATAATAGAGTTCAGATATTTTTGCACTATCTGCAATGACATTCATAAATATAATAGGTCCTTGTATTTGGGATATAGGGTTTAAAATATTCTTCTGTTCCTTCCAATAAAGTGTGCAGTCCAGTAGGATATGTTTCTTTATCAAATCAATATTGCATATAGTGCATCATGGTGCATTTTTACCTGTGAGTAAGGTATGTTTGTCCTATTCGCAGTCTAATATAATTTCATGTCTATCACCAAGAGCTGGAATGCCACAAAGATGGTTGCTTTCTGATTTGGATTAGTTGATTTAATGTGGTTGGTTCCAAATGTTCTGCCATTTTAATCAGCATATCTGTTGTATATGAATTTTGTGATCTTGACGAGATACTTTTTCATGACTGCCACTATGTGGCACAGGATGTTTTTCAGCCTTATTAGCAACATTCTCTTCTCCACTACCAGAATTAACCATCAAAACTTAGATAGAAACCTGTGACGAATTTAGGATCTTGGTGAATTTTACTTAATGAGTGAGTGAGTGATTTTGGTTTTTATGGTGCAATGCCATGATGTGCAAGTCCAATATTTAAATATACTCAAACAGTTTACTTACAAATACCTTATATCAATATGTACAATAGCTAAAAAAAACAATTAAATTTAGATAAAAACAGAATCAGGTAAAAATATATACAATGCATATAAAAAACACATTTATACAGGGTGTGTCAAAAATATTGGTACAAACGTTTAGGGGAGGTAGGTAACATCTAAAGGAATGTGAATCGCATAGGAACCCATAACCGGAAATGTCACCGTAAGTCGGTAGACAGCACTGTTCGTCAGTTCGCAAGAGGAAAAATTTCTGGTTTACTCATTCAAGCAGTAGTCGCTGCACAAAAAGCATGTATCGATATACAAATTGTGAGCCGGCAGACATGCACCTGATGTATGGATTAGCAGAGGGCAATGGACGAGCCGCTCAACGAATTTATGGAGAACGCTTCCCAGACAGACATGTACCGGCCCACTGTTGGTTTGTACATTTGCATCAAAATTTGTACGATTATGGGTCATTTAGAGGTAACAGGAGTAGTGCGGGCAGACCACGTTCGACGCAAACTCCCACCATGGAGGTATTGAATGCCGTCCAGAATAATCCTACTACCAGCACACACTGTTGCCTCTGCCTTAGGAGTGTCTCGTTGCGGTGTACAGCATGTCTGGCACGACGATTCCTTACACCCCTTTCATCTTTTAAGGGTTCAGTTACTGCTCCCCCAAGATCATCCTGCACGTGTGGCTTTTGCGCAGTGGTTTCTCCAAGAAAGCGTTCAAAACTTGAATTTTCCAGCCTATGTTTTGTTCACGGATGAGGCTTATTTTACTCGGGAAGGCTTATTCAATCAGCACAATGCTCAGGTATAGGCTCACGACAACCCACACAGTGTGCGCCACCATGCGGCACAACATCGGTTCGGGAAAAATGTGTAGGCAGGTATGGTCGGCGACTGCCTAGTCAGCCCATACCTGTTACAATCCCGCATGAACTCCGCTAAATATCGGATCTTTCTTGAACAAGTTCTACCAGGGTTACTTGATGATGTTCCAGCAAATGTGAGACGCAACATTTGGTTTCAACGTGACGGGGCACCTGCCCATTATGGAAGGTGGGTTCGTGACCATTTGAACAGGCGTTTTGGGCATCGATGGATTGGCCGTGGTGGACCCGTTGCCTGGCCCCCACGCTCACCTGATTTATCAAGCCTTGATTTCTTTCTGTGGGGGGGCCTCAAATCTATCGTGTATGAATTGCCTGGGGAGACGGAAATGGATCTCGTGGCGAGACTCCTCTGCGCTACTGCTACTGTGAAAGAAACTCCAGGTGTGTTCGACCGTGTCCGCCAATCCATGCTGCATTGGTGTCACGCATGCATCGCGTCTCATGGTGGAACCTTCGAGCATCTGTTGTAACATCATGAAATGCATCCATCTCGTACTCCGTTGTTAATATTATGTCAAATAAATGTTTGCCACTAATTACTCTCTTGTGTCATTTCTGCTTCTTGTGCCTCTGCTACTACTTTCCTGTGATGTTTCCGATTATGAGTTCCTATGCGATTCACATTCCGTTAGATGTTACCTACCTCCCCTAAACGTTTGTACCAATATTTTGAGACACCCTGTATACATGTTTGTTATTTGGTTTTTAGGAGCATTAGCAACTAAGGCCATATTGCACCGGGATATGCGGTGGTCATTCCCTGACCTTTCCGCATCCTGCGTATTTGGTGGTGATGGGCTCGGACCCCAGTCAATCAAGAAGCGTGTGCTACGCACTGCTGCTCCTTCCCACCTGGCTACGGAGGCGCCCCCTGTATACATAAAATTTAAAAACTGTCGTAAAATCTGACTGAACGTATAAGGCTCAGTCAGATGGTTAAAAGCACTAAAACATACATGGTATGAATTTAAAAATCCAGGATGCACAATAACGATGTTTCACAGTTAAAATGAAGTCACAATGCTCTCACACAGAAGGGTCATTAGCCCTCAGCAGAAAAGTGTGTGACAGATGACTGTTTCCTGTGCAGAGCCAAGCTAGAACAACTTCCTCTTTATGGTCTCTGTTCAGACAAGGCAGCAAATGTTCGATTACAGGCTTAATCTTGTATAACTTATTTTCAGCCTGCCCATGCCAAGAGTGTTACCACTGGAAAACCAGTTTATTTCATATGACTTCTCTGCAGTCTGTATAGGGGACTAACAGACAAGAGTTATTAAGGATCACTGATTTGGCAGCATCTGCCAAATCATTTCCCATGATCCAAGTGTGACTGGGGATCCAGCAAGTGAATATCAAATTCCAATTTGGAAAAGAAAATGTTGCCTCTGCTGTACTTGGAACAAGACTGGATGAGGACAGAACCTCGTCAATGACAAACCTGCAATGAACTGAGAGACTCAGCTGGGCAGTGAATATGCCATTTGGCAGGAATCTGCTTAGATATCGTAGCAGCTGGCGAAAACTCTGCAGATCCAACACACACCTCTGACTTCGAACCAACTGTGAAGACTGGCAAGAAGTCAGAACATTCAGATCAATGTGCTGAAAATAGCTGCAGGTAGACAGCACATGGAGTAATATCCTTCCACCAATTTTAAGAGAGAAGTTTCAGACAGAAATACAAGCATGCGAGGGTGGAAGGAATTGCCTAGGTGATGGGCAACACTGTCTACCATGATGTCCAAATTTCTGAACAGCCCTTGGATACAAATACAGAAAGGAAACTTGGCAGTCTAACAAGTGTTGTACAGATTTTCACAGTGGATCACTTTAATGTTCATGTGGAGTGTCCATGACTGGCAGGTATTTCAGCTTGAGAGCATGCTACAGACGTAATTGTTTGTGGAGAAGCGACAATGATGGTTCATCACTTTTAACAGTAGATGTTCTGAAAGCACCAGTAGCAATATGAATATCCTAAGAGTGAATGGGATAAACCACTGAAAGGATACTATTTCTGACAGAGATTAACATTTGACACCCATAATCTAATTTTGATCGTACAAGTAGATCGTATACAGACAAAGTAAAGCACACTGGTGTGCAATCCAAGCAGTAGAAAGGAGAGCACGAAGAATGTTCAAACCTATCATACGCTTGGTGCATGGTTGATGAATATGATAGAGGAATGTTATCTTTTTTGTAAAATATGAGTCCCAAGAATTTTTTTCTCTGCTACTACTGGAATGGTGCTTTGTCCAAGTCTTAATTCTGGTTCGAGGATGAAGGTTATGTCTGCGACAAAAAATGGCAGCAAACAATCTTCCCTGAAGAAAACCTGAAACCATTGGCCAATGCCCAGGAGTTGGCTTGCTGCAATTGTCTCTTGATAACCCTCATGTTGCATAACTGAGAAAATATACTTAAGTCATCAACATAGAGGGCACTGTTTATGGTTGGAGGAAGTTGTTTGCTAAGAACTTCCTTGTTTGGAGTTCACTTTAATAGCAAAAAGCATAACAGTTAAAATAGATCCTTGTGGTAACTGTCTCTCTTCTCTTGACAAAAAATAACCAAAGGAAGATGGATCTGGCTCTACCTTGGAAAAGACAACCAGATAAAAAGTTTTTAATAAAAATGGGAAGGTGTCTCTTAATCCAAGGTTATAAAGGTCTTTTAAAATACCATGTTTCCAGGTTGCCAGCTTTATCATGTCAAAGAATATGGACACCAGGTGCTCTCTTTTTACAAAAGCATCTCAAATAGATGTTTACAGTCTAACTAGGTGGTCCAAAGTGGATCTGTTCCTTCAGAAGCCACACAGAATGTGGGAGAGAAGAACATTTGATTCCAAGTCCTAGAAAAGACAAGTGTTGAACATTCTCTGCAATATTTTGCACAAACAGTTAATCAGAACAATACTTTTTTTTGGAAATTTAGGATCCTTTCCTAGCTTAGCAAAAGCAAGGACTGTTATCTTGTGTCCAGTGTCCAGAAACTGCTCTTGAAGGAAGATTCTGTTGTATTCAGGTGACCCATAAATTTTGGTGAAAGGTGTTTCATCATTTTATAATGGATGTCATCTGTTATCTGACAGTGCTTGTCTTCATAAGGATGAGGCTGTTTTCAGCTTGTGGATGGTAAATGGCCCATTATATTTGTAAATACCCTTTGAACTTTTGAGTTTTCTGTGCGAGTTTTTCCTAGCTAAGTATATAGAGAGCAATGGGTGTAAATAACTCTTGGTGGTATAATCATTTCTGTTTGAGAGATGAACCATTTCTTGGCAGTCTCTTTAGCATATGTTGACTTATTGCTATTTATTGATTTAACTGTTTTTCTGGCATACAGGCATGAGATTATCAGCTCTGCATTCAGTCACTGTATTTCTTTTTCTTCCTTCCACCTCTGGCATGCTCAAGGGTATACAGGGTGCTGTCCTTTACAGTTAATGCAGGTGGGTTTTGTAGGTTTTTACAAGATGTAATTTCATGGTCATTTGCACCGCACTGGACAAGGGCATTATGGCAGGCCATTTGCTAATGTCCATATTTTGCACTTAAGACACCTTAACAGGTTTGGAACACATGGGCACACTGTGCAGTTCAGATAAACAGCTTTAATCTAATTAGGAAATATTTTTGTATTAAAAGTAAGGATGAGATTCCCCATCCCTACATATGAACATACCCTTTGTAACTGTCACTCCTTGGTTTTAAGTTCTGACAAGATTTCTTCCTCAGACACTTCAAGATCCCATTCCAAGATTATGCCTTGGAATGAGTTGAATGTCTTGTGGGGTATTACTCTAATTGGTATTCCCCCAATAGATGTTGCAGGGAGTAGTTGTTAGAGGTGCCAATCGGTTTTAGTTTTATTCTAACAATGTCAGCAGAACAAAGCTGTTTAACCAATTTGGGCAAGCCTGCTAGCCCTTCCAAACCCTTCTAGATGAAGAATGATATCCTTTCTATGGGATTTTCATTGGTGGAATGAACAATCGGGCATCAAGGTGTTGGACCTAATGTATCTTGGGTTCTAGGTCGTTTTGCTGAGGCAACATTTTCTGATTCATTGTTATAATTTTCTGGTAGGGACCTTGTTGGGGTACTAGAAGAATTTATATCATCAGGCAGCCCCCCCCCCACCAAAGAGTCAAAATGGGATGCCCACTACCTGTCAAGCAATAAATGCACTCAGGAGTGAGATGGCAGAGCTAACTGGACACTACACCCACACTTTCCACCGGCCAGAATCCTGTCTCTCAGACTATGAGAGTATGGGGCATGGCATCGCCACAGATGACCAACTAGCAAACCAACTAGCCGATTGATTCTGGCCAGGCCATTTCTAGATGCATCTCTGAACGGTCAGGTTACTTGTCCATCCTTGCAGACCATCTGCATCTGAATCTATCATGGTTATCATGCACCCACAAGGCAAAGGACTCTTCAAGCAGGACAATGCACATCCCCACAGAGCAGTGGTGACTAGCACATGGCTCAAAGAGCATTCTGCAGATTTTAAAACCATGGAATGGCCTCCCCATTCACCGGATATGAACCCTGTGGAGCATCTTTGGGATGCTATGGAAAGGTCCGTTCAAGCTTTGGATCCTCCACCCAGGAATATGACAGAATTATGAGCAGGGCTGCAACAATCGTGGATGGAAATACCTGTGGAACACTTTTGTGAATTAATAGACCAATGCCTCGCTGTGTGACTGCCCTTATCAGAGCAAAAGTTGGAGCTGCCCATTACTAGGTAGGTATCCCATGATTTCTATCCACTCAGCATATTTTATATGCTTGTTTGGTAGCTGTAGCTTCCACAAGGAGATCTACAAAAATTACCTTTTTTTGGAAAACTAGCATTCTCCAAACACTCTTGAATAACAAAAGGTGAAGGCTTACGAATAGACTGTCCAGATGTTGAGTGCAATACAGGCTGACCTCAATTAATGCGATTAATTCATTCCACAAGCACATTGCGCAAAATGGAAATGCATTAATTGAATATAACAATCGATAGGAAAAATTATAATTGGTCTGTGACCATCAGGAATGTCCATAAAGAATTTTAAAAATACCTTTTAAATAACTTTAACTGTATACCACGTTTTTCCATGGTAATCTAAAAAAGATAATGAAAACAATTATACAATTTAATGTTTATTGCAAAAAATACAATGAAGAAACTATTTGTTATGGAAATATTTGAACAGTGCTGGCTTTCTTTTTTTCATTAATCAATTTCCAATAATCGACAACAATCTTCTCTAGGCCTGGGCAAAATAAATATCACAGAGAACCTCAAACCAAACTTGTGTTTGAGGTTTTCTGTGATACGAAATATTTCATCTAGTTCTTTTACTGGTATATAAAGGGTAACATTTTCATCTGGCTCATTTAAAAATTAGAATTTTTAAATGCACGTCTGCAGGTCACTTTATTAGTGGGAGACAAACAAGCAACAAGTCTCCTTACGATGGTTGAGGGAACACAGTGAGGCAGGCAGCGGGCAAATGCTTTTTATTGCCAGTCCAACCCGTGGTAAGCTTACTTCGCAATTCAAATCATTTTCAACTATCACATAAAAAAAAAAACGATCGCCTTAACTGAAAATTTGCAATGTGTAAATTGGTATAATTTTTTCAAATAGCAGTAACTGAAATGAGTATTAATTGAACTCGCGTTATGCGAGGCCTGCTGTATAAGAAAAGCTGGATATGTCCATTTCAGTTCTGATTTGGTCTCACGCTTCTGCCTTTCCAGGGGTCATTATTTTTGCAGATTATACTGATAGCTGCTTCTGCAGGGAGATTTGTGTTCATTTGGCTCCCTTCAGCTCTGGAGATTTACTATTCCTCGAAAGTTAAATGGCCCTGATATAAGCAGGCTGTTTGTTTGGGGATTTATTAGGCACATCGACAACTATGGCTATAGTGTGGCATACATATGGTAAGTGTATATGCTTATAAGGGGGCAAGAGCAATGCCACCAAAGAGATCCAGCAGCTAGTTAGCATTAGTAGAGGCATTTGATGCAAGAAAGCAAGCTTATGCAGCATCAGCCAAAAAAAAAAAAAACCACTTCTACTACACCCCTTTGTTCGTTCGAAATACCTGTCCAGCTGAGCCTTAAATTTATTTAGGCTATCAACTTCTACGACAAGCAATGGAAGTCTGTTCCACCAACCAACTACCCGCTGGCTAAAGGCAAATTTCCACGCATCTGTCCTACATCTCTTTTCTCAATTTGAATTTATGCCCTCTCAGGTGATTATTCTGAGCAAGAGGAAGAATCCCATCAGCATTGAACATACTGAAACCATTCAAGGGTTTATACACCTCTATCAGATCACCTCGCTAGTGGGTAGTCTCCAGACACTGTAATTTGCAAAACTTAAACCCTTCTTTGTAAAAGCACCCCTTTGTTCCATTCACTAATCTTGTTGTCCTTCTCTGTACTCGTTCCAGCAGCTCTACATTCTTTTTGAAATGAGGCCTCCAGACCTGTATACAGTACTCAAGGTGTGGCCTGACCATTGCCTTATGCAAGAGAATCATCACCTCCTTATCCCTGCTAGAACAATTCCTGTATATCACTGACAATACACCATGGCTACTCTTGTAGCCCGTCTGCACTGCTCAGAGAACTTGATATCTGCCTGCACAACCACGCCCAGGTCCCTTTCATTCTCTACCACTGTCAGTGTAGTACCACAGAGCTGATACGTTGCTCTGGGGTTGCTGTTTCCCATATGCAGTACTTTACATTTGTCAATGTTAAACTTCATTTGCCACCTCTCAGCACATTTGCTCAACTTTTCCAGATCCTGTTGCAGAAGCATAGTGTCAGTAGTGACCTTGACAACCCTACCAACCTTTGTATCGTCTGCAAACTTGGACATTAAGCTTGATATACCATCATCAATATCATATATAAATACAGAAAACAATAATGGACCCAACACTGAACCCTGAGGGACTCCACTAATAACATTCGGCCGCGATGAGCAGTGTCCATTGATTACGACTCTGTCTTCTCCCCTTCAACCACCCCTTTATCCAAAACAGCAATTTGCCTCCAATGCCACACTGCTGCAATTTGTGCAGCAGTCTTCCATGTGCAACAGTATCAAAAGCCTTTCTAAGATCCATGTACATAATATCAAAGTTATTCCCTGCATCCAGTTCTTTTGTGACTGCATCATAGTATCCAATCAAATTGGTCAGGCAAAACTTCCCCTTAACAAAACCATGCTGTGTCCGAGCTATAACTGAAGTCTTGTCTAGATGATCCTGCAGTGCTTCTTTAACCAGTGCCTCCATTAATTTTCTTGGAACAGAAGTTAAACTCACAGGTCTATAATTACTTGTGTCGGCCTTTGATCCTCCTTTGTGAATTGGGGTCACATTTGCACATCTAGAGTCTGTGGGTACCTCCGTTGAGTCCAGGGAAGCTCTCATAATTATGGCTAAGGGTTTGCTTACTTCCTTTGATGCCTCCTTTAATATAACTGGATAGATCCCATCCACCCCAGGTGCCTTTCTTATGTTTATCTTCAACAATTTCTCCTCCACTTTACTCTCAGTTATTACAAGATTCTCTAGCTTACTGCCAGAGTTGAATACACCTCTGGCATTCCCCTCGCTGAATAACTCCTCATGTGAATGTCGATGCAAAATATTCATTTAGTTTGTTAGCTACCTGAGCAGGATTACCAACAGTTGACCCATCGATATCAAGTGGACCAATCTGATTCATCCCCTTCCTTCTAGAGTTTACATAAGTAAAGAACTCTTTGATGTTTTTCTTTGCATCCCTTGCCAAAGATTTCTCATAATCGGCCTTCGCCTGCCTAACCTCCTTTGTAACTTGGTTACAGATCAACTTGTATCTATCATAAGCTTCTGCGTCACGTGTTAATTTGTATCTGTCCCATGCATTTTTCTTCTCTGCCATATGTCTCATTAGTTCATCTGACATCCATTTAGGCCTAAACCTTGAACAATATTTCTTAGTTGGTAAAGCCTAGTAGCTTCCAAGATAAGTTCTTTGAATGCTTCCCATTTGGAATTTGCTGTTGGTAACATCATCAGTTGGTCCCACTGTATAGAATTTAAGTACTGTCTCAGACCACTGTAGTTGCCTTTACGAAAGCAATAACCTTTCCCTTTACCCCTAATGGTAGTTACCTCTTTGATTAAGTCCCACTTCAGCACACTGTGATCACAGCACCTAGTGGTTCGTTTATCTGCAGATTCTTAATGTATGAAGAATCACTACTGATAATCAAATCAAGAGTATTACTCTCTCTAGTTGCCTCCCGAACATGTTGATTTAGAAAACAATCATCCAATAATTCACAAAAGCCTTGTTAGTGTGTGAATGACCAGCCCATAAATTCCAGTCTATATCTGGGAAATTAAAATCCCCCATTATAAGACTCTCTGATGTACTGGCCCACTTTATTCCCTGTACAGTTTCTTATTATATGCATCAGAGTCATTAGGCCTATAGCACACTTCTACTCTCAATTTTGATCTCCCAATGCTTATTTCACACCAAACTGACTCGACACTGCACTGTCCAGCGATGTCGAATGGCTTCACTTCCTTGGATTTTACATGTTTCTTAACTAGTAGCATAACTCCTCCTCCCTTCCTATCCTTTCTGTAGATGTTGTACTCCCTAAATTCCAGTTCTGCATTCCTTATATCAGTGTGACACCACGTCTCTGATATCCCAACAATATCTGCCTTTGATGTTTTGAGCAATATCTCAAATTCATCAAATTTATTTACTAAACTCCTAGCATTGGTGTACACGTAAGTATACATGCACCTGTTTCTATTCTTGGCTACCCTAACACAACCCATGTGTTTACTCTTACCACAATCTCTCAGCAGTGTCTGAAATATCCTGCATCTTGTTTTTCAGGTTTCTGCTCATTCCAATAGAAGCAGTGCAAGAATTACTTTCACCTCTGCCAGTGGCTTCTGTTAATCTATTAGTCTTTGTATTCCCCCCCCAAAAGCTAGCAGTTTTCCGACCCACTTAACACTGCCTCGATAGCATCAGCAAATATTCTTGCACCCTTTCTATTTAAGTGTATCCAATTCCTGTAGAAGCAGTCTCTCCTGTTAACAAGTACAGTCCAGGCTGAAAAAAATTCAACCCCTTGAGCCTTGCACAATCTTTCCAGGGCCAAAGTGATCGACAAGGCTCTCATCATATACTCCCTCCTATCGTGTCTGGGCAGAATTGCAGACACTTTCAAATTCAACCCTAACTCACAGATTTTTTTCAACAGTGACCTGTACTTGTTAAGTAATTCTGCCGGTCTCCTACTCTTGATATCATTTGTGCCAACGTGTACAACTATATCACCTTTTGTGCCCTTAAAAGATGATATCCGCTCTACAACATCATCAACCTTTGCCCCTGGCAGACATACCCTGGTCCTGTTCCACACAGGACCAGGGATACTAACCACAATAACAAGTCCTGTTATTGTGGTTAGTATCGTTAAAAAGAAAATAAATATTAAAAGGGGGCAATTTTCCTTTCTACAGCCCATTTACCTTATTTCCCCATGTATAAAATGCACTCTTTTTCTAAAAATTTGGGGTCTAAAAACTGGGTGCGTCTTATACAGTGGTTGTGGATTTTTTTACTTGCATTTCCCTCTTTTTCGCGCTTGTTGTCTTTGCGCTCATTGTTTCGCACTTGTTACCAGGATATTAGGTTACGTTTTGCCATGTTCTGCCCAGAAATGGCTCAGAAAAGATTTTCTTACAGTGCTGAATTCAAGTTAAAAGTGATCCAGTTTGCAAAAGTGAATGGAAATTGTGCTACTGAACATAAGTTTGGTCCTCCTCCAACTGAGAAAACAATCCGAGACTGGCTACGGGAAGAAGAAACCCTACTGAAAACGACACGGCAGAACAAGGCCATGAGAGGCAAGTTCAGCAAAATGGCCTGATTTAGAGAGGAAATTGAAGATATAGATTGAGGAGCAAAGTGCAATTGGAATTCCTGTGTCCACAAAGATGGTTCAGCATGAGGCAAGAAGTTGTTGTTGTTGTTATTTGGTTTTTAGGAGCATTAGCAACTAAGGCCATATTGCTCCGGGATATGTGGTGGTCATTCCCTGACCTTTCCACATCCTCCGTATTTGGTGGTGATAGTCTTGAACCCCGATCTAATCAAGAAGCGTGTGCAACGCACTGCTGCTCCTTCCCACCTGACTACGGAGGCGCCTGAGGCAAGAAGAATTGCTGATGAAAAAGATGTTGCTGATTTCAAAGGACACAATAGGTGCTTCAGGTTCATGAAACAGAATGGACTAAGCATGTGTACATGCACCAGACTTGCCCAAAAGATGCCTGAAAGCTATGAGCAGAAGGTCCTTGAATTTCATCGTTTTGTCATTCAATGTCGGAAGACACATCAGTTTGAGTTGGGACAGATTGCAAATATGGATGAAATCCCCCTGCAATTTGATGTCCCAAGTAACAGAACTGTTGATAAGAAGGGGTGAAAACTGTAACTGTGAAGACAAGTGAACATGAAAAGAGCCATTATACAGTTGTTCTAGCTTGTAGTGCTGGCGGAACCAAGCTGCCTCCTATGCTGATTTTCAAACACAAAACAATGCCAAAAGAAGACATTCCTCGAGGAGTGATTGTCCACGTTCACGACAAGGGTTGGATGGATCAGGATGGGATGAAGATCTGGTTTGAGAAAGTTGGGAGCAGGAGACCAGGTGGGCTCTTACGCAAACCTGTCCTATTGGTGCTTGATCAGTTCAGGGTACACATAACAAAAAACACAAAGAAAATTGCTGAAGAGCAAAAAACAAAACTTGCCATCATACCTGGAGGCTTGACATCCCAGCTCCAACCACTTGATGTCAGCATTAACAAATACTTCAAAGCTGCCATGAGAGACGAATGGAACCAATGGATGAAGTCTTCTGGGGACAATCTGACACCAGCAGGAAGAGTGAAGAAACCAACTATAGGAGAAGTTTGTACCTGGGTGAAAAGATCCTGGGATAATATCAGGATTGAGATCATTGTCAAGTCATTTAAGAAGTGTGGCATTTCAAATGCCATAGATGGAACTGAGGACGAGGTTCTTGACCTCATCTGTGTCATCAGACACAGATGAGGTCAAGCTAATGGATGGGAGTTTTGAAGTGATGAGGAGTTATATGAATTTTATGATGAATAAAACTTGAGTTCAATAACTTCATGTAATACGTTTTTTTTTTTTTTTTCAAATTTCGGGCCCCAAAATTAAGGTGCGTCTTATACATGGGAGCGTCTTATACATGGGGAAATACGGTACTTCTTATATCAAGGGTGTCTCAGAAACATAACAGAAAAAAACAACCACCAACAAAATAAGTATAGAAGTATCAGTTCTCTATAGGATTGCTAGGTCAATCACTCTGAATAATGCTTAGCACTTGGAATCAGCATTTTTCTGCTGTGGATTTCTATTAGATATTCTGTTAGACATCAACTGACTTTGACTGCTTCAACAAAGATTATTACTGACTTTACCCTCTTCAGAAATATTGAATCAAATTGTTGTTCAAACAATGACCATACTATCTAAAGCTGATTGCCCAAGCATTTACTAAGATTGAACAAAATCTTTGGAAATGCGCTCAGAGAGCCAAGCCGACTTTTTATTTTTTTGCACCTGGCTGAATATTCTCTCACACTCAGCAGCATTGCTATGAAGATTAACAAAATCTGTCTTCCTATTTTTTTAAAAATATTTACTTATTTTATTTGACATTACATTACTCAAATATTTGGGATCCTAATGACAGGCTTAAAATATGCTTGAGTTTGAAAAGATTAAACGAAGAGACTTTTCAAATGCAACAAAATAATTCAACAAAACACATCCAACAAAATAAGTTCAGTAATCTGATATAGAACGAACCCATGTAATATATAGCAAGGATGTCTCAGAAATTTAATAGAAAAAACAACCACCAACAAAATAAGCTATAGAAGTATTAGTTTTCTATAGAATTGCTCTATAGACTCTACAGAACTGCATAAAAAAAAATTAATAAAATAAATATAATTTCTTACATTACGCTCTGTTATTAAACCTTGCTCAAGGTTTAATTATAAAGTCCAAAAAAAACAAGTTCCTGAACTTCTTTATGCATGCCATGTCACATGGGGTGGGGGGGAGAAACAATTTCCTAAATCACTCCACTGCACAACCAGAGCAATTAGATTTAAATATCCCATAGCATTAAGCTTAATAGTTTAAAACTTTTACAGATAACGCTGTTTAAATAAAATGGTTTAGTGAAGTCTACAGGATAGGATTTATGATTACAGATTTCAGCCAGTAATCAGAAATCATATGCTATAGAACTCCTACTTTACACAGCAAAACTTTGTTTTTATACATCTGTTAAAAACACCACTTTTGTTTTTTTGAGAAAGAAAGAATAGTAAATATTTTGGGAGGTTATGGTATTGATTATTCTGAATAAAAAAGTTCATATAAATGTGTCCAATTCTCAATGGATATAGAGATACAGCTGTTTGAAAGTCGAGAGCACAAACCCATTACAACCGTGATTAAAGAACGATAAATGACCTATTGTTTGTATTTATTGACTTTACAAATGATACAAAACACAAATAATTAACAATTTTTTTACAATTCACAATAAATGTTCAAAAACCCCACAGCCAACCTGAATGCACTTTGCAACTCTTGTGGTAATATGGTAATATGAAGTGTTATTCTTCTGAAGTCGTCTTAGCATTCCTTTATGAGGGCAGCAGTATCCAAAATGCAAGCGAGCAATTCATCTCTTGTATTCATCTTTTCATAACTCCCCACAAACAAAAATCTAATGGAGACCTTGGTGGCCAATGAATGGGACCACCACAGCTGATCCATCGTTCAGGGAAAATTCAATTGAGATAGTGAATCACCAGATGGTATAATGTTCTGGAGCTCTGTCACACTGAAAGTACATACCAATCCTTGTTGCCAAGGGAACATCCTCCAATAGTAGTGGAAGTTTGTTTTGCAGAAATTCTAGGTAAACGGGGCCTGCAAGATGCTTTTGTAACACAACAGGCCCAATCAACTGATTGTTACAGGCCCAATCAACTGATGATACCGCACCATACATTTACAGAGAAGCTATGTTGAAAATTTGTTTCTACAGTGGAATGTGGATTTTCGTCTGACCACCTATGAGAGTTACGGGTGTTGTTGATACTGTCACGGGTGAAAGTAGCTTCATCGCTGAACAGTATTAATGGAATTAATCTGCGATTAGCATTTACCCACTGGCAAAATTCCAATCGCTGGGCATCGTCTCCTGGTTGAAGGTGATGTACCCGCTGCATGTGAAAATGGATACAAGTCATACTCATGTAATGTTCGCCATACTGTTGTCTGTGGAACACCAATATGCATAGAAATTCTTCGTGTGCTAATAGTAGGACTACGTTCTACCGATTGAAAAATGTGTTCCATTTCATCCACATTTTGCTCATTTGCATGTTCAGAAGAAATATGAGCTGGGAACTGTACCAGGCTCATGCAGTTTGGTGTAAACACTAGTAAATGCTCTTGAATCCGATATTCTGCAGTTGGGAAACCGTCGACAGTATTCTCTACAAGCAGCAGTAGCACTTCCACCACAAAAAATGTAGACAAATACCAAATCGACATATTCAACATGCGTGAAGATGTGCGGCATTCTTAACAACACTTCTAACACCAAAGAGCATCAGGTTATAACTGCTTCTTGGTCACATCTGATTCAGGGAGTTGTGTGCACCAGTTTCAAACCGCTGGACTCCATATCCATTAAGAATTGGACACATATTTATATGAACTTTTTTACTCAGAATAATCAACACTATAACCTCCTAAAATATTAATTTTCCTCCTGAATCACCCTGTATGAACGAATGTTTAAATTCTTACAAGTAGTACAGAGCAACAGCAATTCTGTTAATTTGACTGGAATATTAAAATTATTTAAATAAAATAAAATTCAAATTTCATGTTTACATATTAATCTATAAATATCAAAAGCAAATTATGTGTCTTTGAAACACACACACACACACACACACACACACACACACACACACACACACACACACACACACACACACACACACACACACACACACACACACTTTAGATGCACTATAAATAATGCTATGCTCATACCTTTACTTTTTCTGGCTGAATAAGTGATACGGCTTTGTTCAGTATAGAATGAAGCATTACTAGTTGATTCCTAATTTGTTCACTTGGCATACTTTGTAGATGAGGGCCTTCAACCACTTCTTCACGCTGTGAGACACTCAGTTCAGAACCAAAATGAAGACATGCACGACGGTGATCCACTCTGACCTAATCGTTTCAGAATAATATTTAATATAAAAGAAAACTCCATGTGGGGAAATATTTATGATCATAATTGTCTGTAGCAATGAATATAACAGGGTAGTTACGGTGAAATTGTCTGTCACAAGGCCTAGAACCAAAAAATTGTTTATCACAAAGATTTAATGGAAACTGAAAATATTATTCAAATCATGTAGAAAATAAAAATCACAAAAAAGCAACTTAAAAATGGTGTGTACTATCCCCTGTTATATATTAACTCTGCTTTTAGTAATTTTTAACACAATAAGAAATAATATATTAAGATGTAGAGGAAGTGAGGTAAAAAGAATAAAATGCAGTTTCCTTAGGAAATTAGAAATTCAATTCCTAAATTTAGTCATGCCATATTGAAATCTGTTTATTATTTTACCTCAAATAAAACACAAGAAAATTAATACTTTATTATACTACTTTTACATCTACGTGACTATGTGTATGTACGCAATGTTTTTGTAATGCTGTGTTTGTTCTATTATTGTTAATGTAATAAATAAATTGTTTTTTGTGTAGAATTATGAAATATAAAAAACAAGTAAAATATATTAAAAAACATACCTAAAAAGCAGAGTAAAAAAAAAATGTTAAAATATTAAAAACTATTTTTCTCAAAAAGCACTTTCCCAACAAAAAAAAAATAAGAAAAAATTGGTACATCTATTAACCCAACTGTCACAATCACAACAAAATGATTACTTCAAACAAGTAATTTGTAATTATCAAGCATCTAACCTGCCCAGTCCAGCCTGTAGCTGAGACTGCCAGTGACCAAGATACACTTGGAAATAATTCTGGGGATGGGTGTTTCAGGGCAGCATAGGAGGATGAAGCATACAGTGAACGAGTAGTTCCCGGTGCCCAGAGTTTTCTTTCGAGGGGGTTTGTTTTTTGACAAACAAGATGTGGTTCACATGGAGTTTGTGTGTGGGGGGCATCCATTTGTGTGTGTGTGTGTGCGTGCGTGCGTGCGCACTTCGGGGGCTACAGAAACACTTCGCTAAGTGAAGGCACAAATTTCAGGGAAAATGCAGCTGGTTTTTATTCTACATCGGTGTCCCTGCCCATCCTGCTCTTGTTGTAGAGCATGGCATTGTGTAGATCAGCCATCCACCCTGCTCTCTTGGACTTGCCCTTTTCCTGGGTGGGTCTGCCATTGAGGAGGGGAGATTTCAGGTTGTTTACAATGTGGGGAGAAGCGTGACTGCCAAGTTCGCTATTTTCTCTATACAGAATATTTGACTCTTTGAGACAAGAAGGAGAAAAAGTGAGATCTGCAGCCTACTTTTAAACTTTTAATTCTCTTCTATTCATTCAATGATGAAAATATATTTAGAGATGGCTTTATGATTATAACTGAATCATTTGAAGCCAAGAGAGATATTCTATAAGAAACAATTTATTTGTTGGCATAGTAGAATTAGACAAGGATTTAACTAATGCCATTAACTATACCTATAATGTAAGAATGAATGACAAAACAGAATAAAAATGTAAAGAAAATGCCAGATCTGTTCAGAGTTATTAAAATATATATCTACCTAAATAAGAGCTGACAGAGAAAATTAAATCCAAAAACCTCTTAGCCCTTTTATTAGAGGCAGAGCTAGAACAGGTAAAACATCTACAGTCATTCCTCGATATAGTCCATGACAGTTGTGTTTCTAGAAACCGTCATGCAATGCAAAATCATAAAATATAAGTAATATGCCTCATGGGAAAAATAGGGTAAGGTGCCAACCACCCAAGACTGAATGCACATTTGTAATCCAAACATCACTAAACACAGTAAATAATCGTAATAAAAGAGTTACATATTTTATTACGATTATTTATTTTTACGTAATAAAATAGTGCTAATGCCTTTGCTTTTATCATAAGCAAACAGATAACAGACGTTCCATCTCTTCCAATTCTGTGTCTTGATTTAATGTCATTTGTTACACCAGGTTGTTCCTGCTATATAAAATTGCTTTTATTTTCTCTGCATTCTGTCTAATTGTTCTTTAAGGTTAGGTTACGTTATTTCCTAACCTAACCTTAAAGGTTAAGTTAGGAAATAAGGTTTCCTAACCTAACCTTAAAGGTTAAGTTAGGAAATAAGGTTTCCTAACTTTGTCTGTCAGATCGACATGTCAATCAATATATATTGTTCTTGACTTCTACTGCCATTACCAATAACACGCACCATCTGTTTACAGAGAATGTATTTCACATTTATTAAGTAAAACGGACCCTAGCCAAAAAAAATCTGGCAAATTCGGCATACTTATAGAAATACAATTATTAACAATACAAATTTCTCATTCACATTACAAATCAACTGTACTGTGCAATCAATGGTCATCCCCCAGCTACAGCACAACAACCTGGCAAGTAGGCTACAGTAGAAACCAAAGAAGAGATACCACAGATGAGCACACAACCATCACATCCTAGAGATTGATCATCGCCGGTATTCTCCAAAAGGCAAAGAGTTCAACGAACAGCCATCTCCCAGCAGCCAGAGAACTCAACAGAAGTTACTCATATTAACCAGAAAAACCAAGCTGGAAGGTGTTATTGCAGGATCAAATCCAAGAAAAACAACTAAGGCTTCTTGCCAACTGCGTTGGCAGGAGCACAAGTGGACACCCACCCAATTAAGGAAACAAGAGTACCAACATCCTGTCCAACTAAGAACAAAGAATTTTCTTTGTTCTTAGTTCCAACAGCAAAGAATTTTCTCTGTTCCTATATAAAAAATAACATACTGTTCATGTAAAGAAGAGGGTACAGTTCACCAATTCATCCATTATTCAACCTTAACTCTTCCAATTGCAAAAGTATATTTCTTCTCAAGAAAATTGAATTTGCAAAATTTTGAAAGGCAATGAAATTTTCCCTTGTTTTAATAAGTAATGGCTCAATCCCATTCACCAGACGAGTTACATTATCAACATTATTCAATAAATCCAAATTGCCATATTCCAAACAATTAGACACAACATGTTCCCAGATCACCACACGTACAGTTACATCTTGCTACAATTCCAAGACTATTCACAGTTTAGCAAAAAATGATCCATGACCTGTTAGTAAGAATGTACAACATAGATTTGGTACTAACCAGATTGGTTAAATATAATTCACACCATTAACACAAGGGAAAAATTTGAATGTTATTCTACCTTTTTCCAAACAATTCCATCTGTTTTGCATTTTTGTAAAGGAAGCTCCCAAATCCTCTTATTTTCGTTTCTCAAGTCATTTAAAGTGTTAATTTCAATGCCCAGAAACTCGGATTTTATACCTCTTCTCAAATAAAAGGATAGGCTTCTAAACACTAACTACAAATCAAGTGGCATTTTGCTAACTAACACTTGCAAGGCTTCTGTGGAAACGTTCTGCAGGCCATAACCATTTTGAGTAACATAACTCAATGTATAGAATAGAGCTTTCTGGTGTTGCTTACTTTGATTGCATGGCCAACCCAGATTGATGCACAATACGTAACAATCGGCATAAAAATGCAATCATAAATCAAATGGAGTGCTTTCCCCTTTATCCCACATTCCACCTGCATTATTCTTTGAGATCATCGTAATAAATTTCTTCACTTTCTCTGATATATAATTAATATGCGGGATAAAGATCAAGCCACTACCAATACATATTCCCAAGTATTTAATCATTACCATCTGCTGTAAGGAAATACCATTCAACCTTACGAGCGGGATCTACTAAGAGCCAATTTACCCTTCAACATCATGATTTTAGTTTTGGATGTAGAGATTGTCAACCTACATAAATTACACCATTTGCATAATTTGTTCAATATAAAATCAGACCTCGTTTCAAGCTCCTTTCTGGTGTTTCCCGTGCACAAGTTTTACCATATTATCTGCATAAGCTATTGTGTGCGAGTGGTCAAATTCTCTCTTGAGCCAATCTTCCAAAACCAAGTTCCACATTAAAGGACCAAAGATAGATTCCTGCGGACAGCCTCAAGTCACACAATGCATAATTGATCCAAAATCCAACTTAACTGTAACTGTGAGATCCCTAAAGTAATCCTTAATTATAGAGAAAATATTAAAAGAACATTTAGCCATGCGCAACATCATCAGTACACTGTCCCTACTAATGGAATCAAAAGCACCTGCAAAGTCTACAAAAATTCCCAAGGTATATTTATAATTCGATTCCCCGAACATTGCAAACTAAAGAGTGAAGTGCATCCTCAGTACCTACACCAGGACAGGAAGCAATGGAATAGGTCTATATGAAGCAGGTGAACTGGTTGGCTTGGTTGGAGATTTTAGAATAATCCTCAGCAGTGCATCCTTCCAAGGAGACGGAAATACACCATCTCTTAGACAGTTATTAAAATGTTGTAACAATTCGTTTGAATAAAGATTAGAAAACTTTTTGTTTTCCTCTCACTCCAGTACGTTCATACCTGGACATTTATAATTTTTAATGGACTTAACAGTGAGAAGTTCATTATGGTTAAAGGGTAATTCTTCAATGTCATTACCATACAACCCATTCAACGCCTGCATATGACAATGTTATCGATCAACACATGGGTTAACAGCTATGTTATCGTTACCTATAAGGAGATCTAAGATTCCACTCATGGAATCTTCCCAACTACACGACTCAGTGGTGTCCTTGCCAATAGAATATATAACATCAGCAGCTGTTCCCAATTTGCCAGTACAAATTTTATAAACCAATCCCCAAGGGTCATTATTTCCTACTGTTTTCACCAACGTTTTCCAGCATTCATTTTCTGTTTAGCGATAGCATGGACATACTTATTACAAAGACTTTGATAGACAGTGTCTCTAATCGAATAACTTCCAAGCACTTTCCCTGTATTTGCTGTTCTGAAATTGCTTCCTAGCCTTATTAACTTGTTTTTTCAATAGAGTAAGCTGAGGTGTCCAACCACTTAATTGGTCTATGTTTTATCTCTTTCCATTTCATAGCAGTTACACATGCATCATAGATAAGTATTTGCAAAAACCCCATAGATCTCACCTGTCAGGTTAGACAACTCAGAGATAGCAATCATGGCCCGCTGAAGACTTCTCTCAAAGTTATCCCAGTGTGCATGCTTAACAGAAAAGTGCCACAATTGATTCAAGACAACACTGTTTTCCCCTATGTGTACTGATTTCATAAAATATCACATGATGATCACTCAATACCCAGTCAGATTTGACTTTCCATCCACAAACAAATCTAGCAGCAATTGAGTTTGTAAGAGTTACAAATCTATGTTTGATTCACCATTTACTGTCCAAAAGGTGGACTCCTCCCCGAGTTGATTTGGTTGTGAACTATATGCTTCCGCTCTGCTTTCATATCATCTAAAGCCTTCCCTCTATCATCAGTAGTGCCACTGAATCAAAGTGAACTCTTGGCATTGCAAACAATATAGACAAATCTAGTTTATCAAGAACACTATCCATATAAACTAAATAGGGCCAAATATCAGAGTTGTATTTAAAATATATTGAAACAAATACAAATGCACCAACAGTAGACTGAATGTTAACACAAACCACATGACTGCTATATAAGGATTCAATTTTGGTTAATACTAAATCAGAATTAAAAGCAATTATTGCAGTTCTCACTTCTGGACAAGGATTATACATGAAAGGGGATAACCAACTATCTTATCATTCACATAATAAGGTTCTGGGATGCAAGCAACATCGATATTTTCTCATTGACATACAGCAGATGAGAATACGGTGCATTCAGCTGCATTGTTTTCAAACCTTTAACATACTTATATTGTGAGAGTACCAATTTGAGTTACAGTAATTCGGACTATTGGTCATAGTTATGAAATGAATCAGCCAAACGCAGTTTAATTAGTTTAAGTACTCTTTGATTAACCCTAGGGGCTCACATCTGGTGAGTATGGGCTTGGCACACACAGGGTCCTGAGCTGGTGGATATCATCATTCTTCTCTTTCTTGGTAATGCGGGAATTATTTTTTTTTTGGCTGGTGCAGCATTATTATTAGCTATATGGTGCACCATATAGCTAATAATAATAATAATAATATTCTGGACACTTTTTGTCACGAACAGAATGGTCTCCCACGTGATTTCTAGCAATACAGTTTGAACACGCAGCCTCTTTGTTCATGCCCCTGCAATTTTTATATGTATGGCCTTTCTCAGCACACTAGCAGCATATAGTGTCTGTCATCTACATGTTTTGGTAGTAGGACCAAAACCCTGTCAATTATAAGATACAGTCAAAAGATAGAAATCATTTAACCTGTATGACATAAGTCCAACAAACAAGCGCTGCTGTTGCATTAGAAACATTCTAATTCTTTGTGAAACCTCCAAAATCCAGTTATTCCCGAAATCACTCATTTCTACTTATGAAGCAAATAGTGACCTCAACAACCATCTCCTCATTCATCAATCCCAAATGCAAAAGATTTTTCTCATACATATTACGTAGAAGATCATCCTTCTGAACTTCCTTACTAACATCATACAAAATTATATATATTAACTTCAATATATAAATTAACTTCATTCCAGGTCTTTGGGGAAATCCAAGCAGTGTCAATTTGTTCGCACTTTTTTATTTCTTCTATGTCTTTTTTAGTTTACATCTCTAAAACAATGCCACAATCAAATACTTTTCTTACTTTCCATATCATGACCCCTCTAAACGAGTTTCTCATTTCCTTATTCACAGCAATTCAGACATCTTCACTACTTTTAAGTACAGAGTAGTCATTAGCTTGAATTAATAAAACATAGGTATGCATACAGAAAGGATAGACAGCGAGGAGAGGTTATGCTATTAGTTAAAAAACACAAAATCAAAGGAAGTGCATCCAGTTGACATGGGTGGATAGTGTAATGCTGAGTCAGTTTGGTGTGACATAAGCACTGGGAAATCAAATTTGGGAGCAGGAGTGTGTTATATGCCTAATGACTGATGAGTACAACAAACTGTGCAGAGAAATTGAGTGAGCCAGTAAATCAGATTGTCTTATAATGGGGGATTTAACTTCATAGATATTGACTGGAACTTGAGGTTGATCACTTGCACACTAGCAAGGCTTTTGTGGATTTATTGGATGATTATTTTCTACAGCAGCATGTTCGAGAGGCAACTAGGGGGAATAATACTCTTGATCTGATTATTAGCAGTGATTCTTCATGCATTAAGAATCTACAGAAAAAAGAACCACAAGGTGGCAGTGATCGGTGTGCTGACAGGGGGATATACTCAAAGATGTAACTACCATCAGGGGGAAATGGAAGGGTTTCTGCTTTCATAAAGGTGACCAGAGTGGTCCCAGACAGTTTTTAAATTCTATACAGTGGGATCAACTGATGATGTTACCAACAGCAAATTCTAAATGGGAAGCACGGTGATGTTACCAACAACAAACTCTAAATGGGAAGCTACTAGGTTTTTTTGTCCTAACCAAAATATAATGTTTAAGGTTTAGGCCTAAATGGATGCCAGATGAACTAGTGAGACTCGTGGCAGAGAAAAAAAATTCATGGGATGCATATAAATTATCAGGACAGACAGATGCATATAGTAGATATCAGATAGTCTGTAAAGAAATCACAAAGGAGGTTAGGCAAGCAAAGGCAGATTATGAGAAATCTTTGACAAAGGATGCAAAGAGAAACAGCACAGACTGCTTTACTTAGGTAAACTCTAGAAGGAAGAGGATAAATCATATTGGTCCAATCGATATCGATGGTTCGATTGTTGATGATTCTGCTCAGGCAGCTCTCAAATTGAATGAGTATTCTGCATCTACATATACAAACAAAGAATGTCTGTAGGGAGGTGGAGGCCAGAAATTTATCAACCTCTGGCAGGCAACTAAAAGATTAAAGTGGAACAGAAATTGCTGAAGTTGAACAAAAGAAAAGCACCTAGGGCGGATAGAATCTATCTAATCATATTAAAGGAGGCAAACCCTTAGCCATAATTATAAAAGATTCCTTGGACTCGGGGGCAGTCACCATGGACTAGAGATGTGCAATTGTGTCCCCCAATTCACAAAGGGGGTTCAGAGGGGTCAGTTTAACTTATGTTACAGGGAAAATAATGGAGGCACTGCTTAAAGAAGCACTGCAGGATCATCTAGACAAGACTTCCATTTTAGTTCAGACAGAGCATGGGTTTTTTTAAGGCGAAGTGTTGTCTGACAAATTTGATTGACAGTACGGCATTAAGAATAAGTTGCTGCTATGGATAAAGGGATGGTTGAGTGGGGGGGGGGGGGGAAGAGAGAGAGAGAGAGAGAGAGAGAGAGAGAGAGAGAGAGAGAGAGAGGTAATCAATAGACACTGCTCTTCTTGGACTTATGTTGTTAGTGGAGATCCCCAGGGTTCAGTATTCACTCCATTGTTGTTTTCTGTATTTATCAATGATATTGATGAAGGTATATCAGGGTTAATGTCCAAGTTTGTAGATGACACTAAGGTTAGCAAGATTGTTAATGACAGTAATGACAATACACTACTGCAACAGGATCTAGAAAAGTAAAGCAGATGGGCTGACAGGGAACAACCGAAGTTTAACATAGACAAATGTAAAGTAACTGCGTGTGGGTAGCAGTAACCCCAGTAATATATCAACTGTATGGTACTGCACTCAGAGTAGTGGAGAATTAAAAGATCCTTTTTCATATCACCAGGTCTTCATATCTGACTGCAATTATGCAGTCAGATATGAAGATTTTAATTGATTGATGCAGTCAGATATTAATTGATTTCTCCATTACTTGAGAAACAGTAGAAGTAAGCACTATAGGACAATAATTGGATGGAAGGATTTGTCACCCTTTTTAAGAAAGGCTGGATATGAGCAAATTTCCAAGCAAAAAAAAAAAACCTTTGAAATAAGAAAGTGGAAAAAAGCAACATAGAACAGGAGTGAGTTCAGAAGCACAGGTTTTGAGAACAAGTGGAAAAATACCATCAGGACCTGAAGCTTTCCTAATATCAAGATTGTTCAATATATCCTTTTGAATGGAGTGTACTGGAATTGATGGGTGGTGGTTTACCAAGATCATCAATACTCGAGTTGGAAGAAAAATAGGATGATAGCAGGTCAGCTTTGCCTCTGGCTGAAGTGGCAATAGCATCATCTGGTTTTGACAGAAACTGGAACAGAGATGGGCAAAAGTTGCAGTCAATAGCTTTGGCAAAAGACGAGAATGCTCAACTACCATTTGGACAAGAAGCAAGTTTTCTACTCTTAGCCTGTTCAATTACAATGAACAGGCTAAAAGTAGAAATTGTACTTTTAGGCAACATTATTTTTAAGTCTTAGCACATTTATTGGAAAACCAAGGTTTAGACAAAGGACAAGATTTTTGGGTGGAGTGCAAAATAAAGGATTTCTTTCCTACAAGAATAATTACACTGACACAATCTGATCAAACATTGACATCAGAAGATTTGAAACAATAATCCAACCAAGATAATGAAGAAAATAAATCTCACAGATCATCCCATTTTGCATTCTTGTGATTGCCAAACAGGCGGTTCAAAATGACCATGAGAGAAAGGCTCCATTGGAGAAAAGACCATCACCAAATTGTGATCTGAGGTGTCTAGAGCAGGGTTTTTCAAGTATGCTCTGCCACAGATATCTGGGGCTCTGCAAGGAAATTTCATAATGTTAATATTTTTTTCTAAACCTATAAAATTGAATTAGAATATGCTGTTAATAAAAATAAAAAGTAAATTTGGCCTTTGCTGAGTGACCTGTGTTCGGTCCGGTGCACGATCTAGCAGCTGGCCTGTGAACACTGTTTTAGAGATGAACCCTAGAAATGTAAAGAAGACTAGATCTCACAATGATGTCCATCATAACCTCAAACGACAACAATCATGCTGCATGACGGAAGAGATGGAGGTTGCCGGAGCTATGCTCTGGAGACTAAACATGAGTTCAACCACTTCAAGCGTCCAATAAGCGAAGTGGTGGTATTGCACCACTTGAGTCATCTACCACCTAGTATTGCCTGGTAACACAGACGGTAGCATTCCTCAATGTGATGGAGAAGGCATACCTCAACTCCTGCTTACATTGGTTTGCATCTGGGTGGGCACCTCCAGTGTGCTGTGTGCCGTATCTGCACATGAGGAATATACCCAGAATTGCTACCGGTCCCAACAACATGAAGGTGCAAGTAGAGGATTTCACAAGCTGTCACAGACCGACGAGACTTTGCCAAAATTATGACCACTTAACTGGAGCGTCACCCGAATATCTATTCCATCAGTGTTTTAGATTCCCAGGTAACGAGCACAGCTTGATACGAGAGCATGCCTGTGACAGCCTCAAGGATCAAATGCAGTATGCAAGTGTCACCCGACCACTGCCCCACATAATGGATAATCATCCCCCCACCCCTACCGGCAAAATTCCTGCAAATTACTGATAAAATCCCATTATCCTTCCAGGCAGCTTGTCTGCCCTGATCAAAGAGCTCCATATCTGACTGCACAACCAGCCCCAGTTTCCTCCCCCCCTACGCTGAGTGCAGTACCACACAATTGATACATTACTCTGGGACCACTGTTAGCAATAGGTAGTACTTTGCATTTTTAAATGTTACACTTCAATTGTCATTGATCAGCCTATATGCTTAATTTTATTTGATCTTGTTGCAGTGGCACACCATCATTAACTACCCTCCCTGACAACAATCATGAGTACAAATGACTTGAATGAGTACAATGAACAATTGTACAGAGAAATAGAGTGGGCCAGTAAATCAGAATGTCTTATAATGGGAGATTTTAACTTCCCAGATATTGACTGGAACTTGTGGGTTGGTCACTCACACACTAGTCAGACTTTTGTGGATTTATTGGATGATTGTTTTCTGCAGCAGCATGTTCGAGAGGCAACCAGAGAAAGTAACACTCTTGATCTGGTTATCAGCAGTGATCATTCGTGTATTAAGAATTTGCAGATAAAGGAACCACTAGGTGGCAGTGATCACAGTGTGCTGATGTGGGATTTACTCAAAGAGGTAACTACCGTCAGGGGTAAAGGAAAGGGTTTTTGCTTCCGTAAAGGGGAGTACAGTGGTCTCAGACAGTTTTTAAATTCTGTACAGTGGGATCAACTGACGATGTTACAAACAGTAAATTCTAAGTGGGAAGCATTCAAAGAATTAATCGTGGAAGCTACTAGACTTTATATACCGATTAAGAAATATCGTTCAAGGTTTAGGCCTAAATGGTTATCAAATGAACTAATGAGACTCGTGATAGAGAAGAAAAATGCATGGGATGCATATAAATTATCAGGTGACGCAGAAGCCTGTGGCAGATATAAGCTAGTCTGTAATCAGGTCACAAAGGAGGTTCGGCAGGCGAAGGCAGATTACGAGAAATCTTTGGCAAAAGATGCTAAGAAAAACAGCAAGGATTTCTTTACTTATATAAACTCTAAAAGGAAGGGGATGAATATGATTGGTCCACTTGACATCGATGGTTCGACTGTTGATGATCCTGCTCAGATAGCAAACAAACTGAATGAGTATTTTGCATCTACATTCACATGTGAGGAATTATTACAATTTGAAAATGGAAGGTTATCAAATTGTAGCAAGATACTTAATGATTTTGTAATAACTGAGAGCAAAGTGGAGGAGAAATTGTTTAAGTTAAACATAAGAAAGGCACCTGGGGTGGATGGGATCTATCCAGTTATTTTAAAGGAGGCGGCAAAGCAACTAAGCAAACCCTTAGCCATAATTATGAGAGCATCCTTGGACTCAGGGGAGGTTCCCACGGACTGGAGATGTGCAAATGTGTCCCCAATTCACAAAGGTGGATCGAAGGGTGACACGAGTAATTACAGACCAGTTAGTTTAACTTCTGTTCCGGGTAAAATAATGGAGTCGCTGGTTAAAGATGCATTGCAGGATCATCTAGACAAGACTGCAGCAATAATTCAAACACAGCATGGGTTTGTTAAGGGAAAGTCTTGTCTGACAAATTTGATTGGTTATTATGATGTGGTCACAAAGGAACTGGATGCAAAAAATAATTTTGATATCATATACTTGGATTTCAGGAAAGCTTTTGACACTGTTGCGCATGGAAGACTACTGTACAAATTGGAGCAGAATGGTATTAAGGGTAAGTTGCTACAATGGATAAAAGGATGGTTAAGTGGGAGAAGACAGAGGGTGGTAATCAATGGGTGCTGCTCTTCGTGGACTAATGTTATTAGTGGAGTCCCACAGGGTTCGGTGTTGGGTCCACTGTTGTTTTGTGTATTTATCAATGATATTGATGAAGGTATATCAAGCTTAATGTCGAAGTTTGCAGATGACACAAAGGTTGGCAGGGTTGTTAATGACAGTAATGGCAGTGTGCTACTGCAACAGGATCTAGATAATTTGGGCAGATGGGCTAAGAAGTGGCAACTGAAGTTCAACCTTGACAAATGCAAAGTACTGCATATGGGTAGAAGTAACCCCAGAGAAATGTACCAACTGTGTGGTACTACACTTAAGGTGGTAGAAAATGAAAAAGACCTGGGAGTAATTGTGCAGTCAGATATGAAGTTTTCTGAGCAGTGCAGACAGGCTGCTAGGCAGGTCATGGGGTTTTGTCAATGATATATAGGAATTTTGCTAGCAGGGAAAAGGAGGTGATTGTCCCTCTGTATAAGGCAATGGTCAGGCCACGCCTTGAGTACTGCGTACAGGTCTGGAGCCCTCATTTTAGGAAGGATGTAGATTTGCTTGAGCGTGTACAGAGAAGAGCAACACGAGGGGAATGAAGGGATTCTCTTACCAAGAGAGGCTTAAGTTCTGTAAATTGCAGTGGCTGGAGACTAGGCACCTGCGCGGTGATCTGATTGAGGTCTATAAGGCCTTGAATGGGTTGAGCACGCTGAATTCTGATGGGATCCTTCCACTTGTTCAGATTACCAACCTACGGGGACATAAGTTCAAATTAAGAAAGGACAGATGTAGAATAGATGTGCGGAAATTTGCCTTTAGCCAGCGGGTGGTTAATTGCTGGAACAAACTTCCATCTGTCGCTGTGGAAGTTGATAGGTTAAATAAATTTAAGGAGGAACTGGACAGGCATTTGGAGGGAATGATGTGATTTTTTTTTTTTTTGTTTTTGGCTGATGCTGCATAAGCTTCTACACTTGCTTTCTTGCATCATGTGCCACTACTACTACTACTACAAACCTTTGTATCATCTGCAAAGTTAGAAATTATACCTCCTGATATACCTTCATCAATATCATTAATAAATACAGAAAACAACAATGGGCCCAGCACCGAATCCTGGGGTACTCCACTAAAAATTAGTCTACGATGAACAGTGTCCACCGATAAGTACTCTGTCTTCTCCCACTCAACCATCAATTTAGCCATAGCAGTAACATGCCTTTAATGCCACACTGCTCTCATTTATACAGCAGTCTTTTATGCATTACAGCATTGAAAGCTTCCCTAAAATAGTGTGATATCAAATTATTTTTTGCCTCCAGTTCCTTTGAAACTATCATATAGTATCCAATCCATATAGTATCCAATTGGTCAGACAAGATTTTCCATTAAAAAACCCATGCTGTGACTGAAATATTAATGCACTCCTGTCTAGATGGTCCTACATTATTTCTTTAACCTGTAACTCCATTATTTTCACTTGAACAGAAGTCAAGCTAACAGGTCTTTAATTACTAGTGTCACCCTTTGATCTCATCTTTGTGAATCGGGGATACATTTGCTCATCTCCAGTTCATAGAGCCTTCCCTTGAATCCAAGGATGGTCTCATAATTATGGCTAAGGGTTTGCTTACCTCCTTTGCTTCTTCTCTTAATAAAATTGGATAGATCCCATTCAGCACAGGTGCCTTTCTTATGCTTGACTTCAATTTATCAACCACTTTCCTCTCGGTTATTAAAATCATTTAGTTTCCCATTAAAGTTTCATAAAAATCTGGCATTCCCTTCCTAAAGAATTCCTCATGTGTGAACGTAGATACAACATACCTATTCAATTTCAGCAACCTGAACAGGATCATCAACAGTTAAACCATCGACATCATGTGGACCGATTTGATTCAGCCTATTCCTTCTACCTAATATAAGTTAAGAAGTCTTTGCTGATTTTCTTGGCATTCTCTGGCACACACTTCTGTTAATCTGCCTTGTCGTGCCTAACATCCTTTGTGACTTGAATGAAGACCAGTTTATATCTACCATAGTCTTTCGTGCCACATGTTAATTTAAATACATCCCATGCATTTTTCTTCTCTATCATGTATTGCAATAGTTCATCCACTTGGGTCTAAGGGTTAACAATATTTCTTAGTTGATATGAAAGGCTGAGCAGCTGCTATGGTAATTTCCATGAATGCTTCCCAAGTAGAATTTGTTATTGGTAACAATATTGGTTGGTTCCACTGTATATAATTTGCATAATTTTTCCATATAGTGCCATTTCTCACCAGTGGCACCTTTTGAAATTTTCACATCATTCCTTTTCATGGTGTCTTACAATTTTCTTTTCTAAATTTAATTAACCACTTTTCTATCCATAAGCCTTTAAAATATAACCACAATGAGTGCTTATAGTTTAAAACCTTTACCAAATGAAGAGCATTTTTCTCCTCTACCTTGTGTTGCAATAGTTCATCTGACATCCAATTAGGTCTAGAGGTTAAACAATATTTCTTAGTTGTTCAACCCTTACTTTTTTGAAGATTAACTGCACAAGGCATAATGTTATGGATTGATTTTAACTATATAATAAAGCATAGTTTACCCATAAGTTTAACTACATAAGTAGTGTAAAGGCATCATTTAATTTTATCTCATATTGTGGCTACCTTCACAATGAAGACTAAATGCCTTGCACATTTAGTCTTCAAAATATTATTATTACCTACACCATTTGACATCTCTCATATTGTGGAATTAACTTCACAACCATGATGGCATATTTGAATTACCAGCATACCTGCCCGCCAACCAATGACGGGCAGGTATACTTTTTCCATACAGTCCTCCTTAGAGTATGATGGCTTCACTGCTGACGAGGCTACTAGGAGACGGTCGTGTTCAAAGCCGCTAAGTGGATTTTTCTTATTTATTGATTTGAAATTATTGTTTTTCTAAAACTTTTGATTTAAATTTAGTAGTATAACATTATTTTGTGATTTTCTGATTAATTTGCAATGGTCAGGCCACGCCTTGAGTACTGCGTACTCAATATAATTAATTTGGTGTATTTATTCTTTACTCGGCCTTGTAATTGCATAAAAGTATCGGTAAGGGTTTCCACGTGTTTCAACTCCGCTACCGTTCGTAACTTTCCCGCTTTGTGATATGATAGTTATATGCCGTACTAGATAGCGTTACTTGAACTTTGTTAGCAGTTAAATTGTACATTTAAATAAATACATATAATGACTTAGATTACAAACGTAATATGATTAATTATATTTAACATAATTAATTATAATTAATTAATAGAATCATGACTCAGACCAGAGCAGCAAAGCAAAAGGCTCAAGCTAATGGAAGTGCTGTGTCTCAGAGCAGAACTGAGGGGGGCAGTTGTCCTCTGACTCAGCCTTATAAAATGCACTGTTTGCTTGATGTTTGCAGAGCAATCGGGTACGGGACATGATACTGCCAAGGGGGATGTCTTTGTGTGTGCGCGATGCAAGGAGTGTATCGATATCAGGCAACAACTCTGCGTTCTTGTGGGACTATATGAGAGCTTGAAGGACAGGGTGGATGCCCTCGAAGAAACTAAATTGAGGGGCCCATCAAGCTCTCAGCTGCCCACATCAACGCCAGAGCTTGCACTTGGGCATCGCGTGACACAGAGACAACCCCCAAGGCAGAATGCGCTGGTCCCGAAGGAACTAGTAGTTGTTGGTGACTATTGACAGTGAAACGGGGAACATGCTTTGTAAAAAAGATAGGTGGAACAGGACCAGGGTATGTCTACCAGGGGCAAAGGTTGATGACGTTGTAGAGCGAATATCATCTTTTAAGGGCACAAAAGGTGATATAGTTGTACACGTTGGCACTAATAATATTAAGAGTAGGAGACCGGCAGAATTACTTAACAAGTACAGGTCACTGTTGAACAAAAGCCGAGAATTAGGGTTGAATTTGAAAGTGTCTGCAATTCTGCCCAGACACGATAGGAGGGAGTATATGATGAGAGCCTTGTCAACCAATTCGGCCCTGGAAAGATTGTGCAAGGCTCAAGGGGTAGAATTTTTTTCAGCCTGGACTGTACTTGTTAACAGGAGAGATTGCTTCTACAGGGATGGGATACACTTAAATAGAAAGGGTGCAAGAATATTTGCTGATGCTATCGAGGCAGTGTTAGGTGGGTCGGAAAACTGCTAGCTTGTGGGGAGACAAAGACCAATAGATTGACAGTAGCCACTGGCAGAGGTGAAAGAGATTCTTGCACTGCTTCTATTAGAATGAGCAGAAGCCTGAAAAACAAGATGCATGGTATTTCAGAGACTGCTAGGAGCCATTGCGGTACAAGTAAACACATGGGTTGTGTTAGGGTAGCTAAGAATAGAAACAGGTGCAGGTATACTTGCGTGTATACCAATGCTAGGAGTTTAGTAAATAAATTTGATGAATTTGAGGTATTGCTCAAAACATTGAAGGCAGATATTGTTGGGATATCAGAGACGTGGTGTCACACAGATATAAGGGATGCAGAACTGCAATTTGCGGAGTACAACGTCTACAGAAAGGATAGACAGGATAGGAAGGGGGGAGGGGTTATGCTATTAGTTAAGAAACACATAAAAACCAAGGAAGTGAAGCCAGTCGACATCGCTGGACAGTGCAGTGTTGAGTCAGTTTGGTGTGACATAAGCATTGGGAGATCAAAATTGAGTAGGAGTGTGCTATAGGCCTAATGACTCTGATGAGTATAATAAGGAACTGTACAGGGAAATAGAGTGGGCCAGTAAATCAGAGAGTCTTATAATGGGAGATTTTAATTTCCCAGATATTGACTGGAATTTGGGGGCTGGTTACTCACACACTAGCAGGGCTTTTGTGGATTTATTGGATGATTGTTTTCTACATCAGCATGTTCGGGAGGCAACTAGAGGGAGTAATACTCTTGATTTGATTATCAGCAGTGATTCTTCATGCATTAAGAATCTGCAGATAAATGAACCACTAGGTGGCAGTGATCACAGTGTGCTGAAGTGGGATTTACTCAAAGAGGTAACTACCATTAGGGGTAAAGGGAAGGGTTATTGCTTCCGTAAAGGCGACTACGATGGACTGAGACAGTATTTAAATTCTATACAGTGGGACCAACTGATGATGTTACCAACAGCAAATTCAAAATGGGAAACATTCAAAGAACTTATCTTGGAAGCTACTAGGCTTTACATACCAACTAAGAAATATTGTTCAAGGTTTAGGCCAAAATGGATGTCAGATGAACTAATGAGACATATGGCAGAGAAGAAAAATGCATGGGATACTTACAAATTAACACATGACACAGAAGCCTATGATAGATACAAGTTGATATGCAACCAAGTTACAAAGGAGGTTAAGCAGGCGAAGGCAGATTACGAGAAATCCTTGGCAAGGGATGCAAAGAAAAACAGCAAAGAGTTCTTTACTTATGTAAACTCTAGAAGGAAGGGGATGAATCAGATTGGTCCACTTGATATTGATGGGTCAACTGTTGATGATCCTGCTCAGGTAGCTAACAAACTAAATGAATATTTTGCATCGACATTCACACATGAGGAGTTATTCAGCAAGGGGAATGCCAGAGGTGTATTCAACTCTAGCAGTAAGCTACAGAATCGTGAAATAACTGGGAGTCAAGTGGAGGAGAAACTGTTGAAGATAAACACAAGAAAGGCACCCGGGGTGGATGGGATCTATCCAGTTATATTAAAGGAGGCAGCAAAGGAAGTAAGCAAACCCTTAGCCATAATTATGAGAGCTTCCTTGGACTCAGGGGAGGTACCCATAGACTGGAAATGTGCAAATGTGACCCCAATTCACAAAGGAGGATCAAAGGCTGACACAAGTAATTATAAACCTGTGAGCTTAACTTCTGTTCCAGGAAAATTAATGGAGGCACTGGTTAAAGAAGCACTGCAGGATCATTTAGACAAGACTTCAGTTATAGCTCAGACACAGCATGGTTTTGTTAAGGGGAAGTCTTGCCTGACCAACTTGATTGGATACTATGATGCAGTCACAAAAGAACTGGATGCAGGGAATAACTTTGATATTATATACTTGGATCTTAGAAAGGCTTTTGATACTGTTGCACATGGAAGACTGCTACACAAATTGGAGCAGTGTGACATTGGAGGCAAATTGCTGCTATGGATAAAGGGGTGGTTGAGGGGGAGAAGACAGAGTGGTAATCAATGGACACTGCTCATCTTGGACTAATGTTATTAGTGGAGTCCCTCAGGGCTCAGTGTTGGGTCCATTATTGTTTTCTGTATTTATAAATGATATTGATGATGGTATATCAAGCTTAATGTCCAAGTTTGCAGACGATACAAAGGTTGACAGGGTTGTCAAGGATACTACTGACACTATGCTGCTGCAACAGGATCTGGAAAGGTTGAGCAGATGGGCTGAGAGGTGGCAAATGAAGTTTAACATTGACAAATGTAAAGTACTACACATGGGAAACAGCAACCCCAGAGCAACGTATCAGCTCTGTGGTACTACACTGACAGTGGTAGAGAATGAAAGGGACCTGGGGTGGTTGTGCAGGCAGATATGAAGTTCTCTGAGCAGTGCAGACGGGCTGCAAGAGTAGCTCATGGAGTACTGTCGATAATATACAGGAATTTTTCCA
Source organism: Mastigoproctus giganteus (assembly GCF_048544385.1). Taxonomy (NCBI): domain Eukaryota; kingdom Metazoa; phylum Arthropoda; class Arachnida; order Uropygi; family Thelyphonidae; genus Mastigoproctus; species Mastigoproctus giganteus. The sequence goes on from NC_143585.1 coordinate 117,127,475, forward strand.
GCAGGGATAAGGAGGTGATTATTCCATTGTATAAGGCAATGGTCAGGCCACACCTAGAGTACTGTGTACAGGTCTGGAGGCCTCATTTCAAGAAGGATGTAGAGCTGCTGGAACGAGTACAGAGAAGGGCAACAAGATTAGTGAATGGAACAAAGGGGTGCTCTTACGAAGAAAGGCTTAAGTTTTGCAAATTACAGTGTCTGGAGACTAGGCACCAGCGAGGTGATCTGATAGAGGTGTATAAAGCCTTGAATGGTTTAAGCATGCTCAATGCTGATGGGATTCTTCCTCTAGCTCAGAAAAATCACCTGAGAGGGCATAAATTCAAATTGAGGAAAGACAGATGTAGGATAGACGTGTGGAAATTTGCCTTTAGCCAGTGGGTGGTTGGTTGGTGGAACAGACTTCCATCCCTTGTGGTGGAGGTTGATAGCCTAAATAAGTTTAAGGCTCAGCTGGACAGGTATTTTGAACGAACAGAGGGTTGAAGTGGAAGTGGGTTTTTTTTTTTTTTTTTTTTTGGCTGATGCTGCATAAGCTTGCTTTCTTGCATCAAATGCCTCTACTAATGCTAATGCTAATAATAGTAGTCTCCTCTATTAGAGAAGCATTGTTTATTCGAAGTAGTGCAATACCTGGTATCTCGTTGTGGAGGTAGCCACAATACGAGATAAAATTTAATGATGCCTTTACACTACTTATGTAATTAAACTTATGGGTAAACTATGGAGTATTTACACTAATATTATATAGTTAAATTCAATCCATAGCATATTATGCCTTGCACATTTAGTCTTCAAAATATTATTATTACCTACACATTTTTCGCATCTCTCATATTGTGGCATGAACTTCACAACCGTGGTGGCATGTTTGCATTACCAGGGTAATGCAAACATTTACATTCAGTTACAAGCTCCGCAAAAACGATAAGTGTTTGCCTTTTATTTACATGATTGTTGTTTTATATTGTACTTAATACGTAGTCATATAGTTATAGTTACGCTGGTTATTTTTTATTTTAATTTAGATAAAGAGTTTTTGTGGATTTTACTTACGATAGGTAAAACCGTTATTTTTGTTCGATTTTTGTAGCCATTGTTTTTGTATATAGGGAATTCAAAGTTTTTGTAGGGAATTCAAATTTTTAATTGAGGTAGCTAGGTAGCTCTAACGCATAATTATATAGTAATACGCTTCACTGTTTCTATTTCATAGTTTCTATTCAAATACTACTGACATTTAATTTATTGATTTTATTAATTTAAACTACCATGCCCCGAACTAGAGCAGCAAAGCAACGGGCACAAAGTGGCAGGAGTGTTGTGACTCGGGGGAGAACTGAGGGGGCGATTCTCCAACGCGTCACAGCCTAAAAAAATGTGCAACTTGTGAAATGTTTGCCGAACTCTCTGGAACGGAATATGATATTGCCATGTGGGATGTCTTTGTGTGTGCGCGATGTAAGGAAATCAGGCGACAACTCAGTGTTGTTATGGGACTATATGAGAGTTTGAAGGACAGGGTGGATGCCCTCGAAGGAAATAAATTGAGGGGCCCATCAAGCTCTCAGCTGCCCACATCAACGCCAGAGCTTGCACTTCGTCATCGCGCAACACAGCGGCAAACCCCAAGGCAGAATGCGCTGGTCCCACAGGAACTATTAGTTGTTGGTGACTCTATTGTCAGGGAAACGGGGAACATGCTATGTAAAAAGGATAGGTGGAACAGGACCAGGGTATGTCTGCCAGGGGCAAAGGTTGATGACGTTGTACAGCGAATATCATCTTTCAAGGGCACAAAAGGTGATATAGTTGTACACGTTGGCACTAATGATATTAAGAGTAGGAGACCGGCAGAATTACTCAACAAGTACAGGTCACTGTTGAAAAAAAGCCGAGAATTAGGGTTGCATTTGAAAGTGTCTGCAATTCTGCCCAGACACGATAGGAGGGAGTATATGATGAGAGCCTTGTCGATCAATTCGGCCCTGGAAAGATTGTGCAAGGCTCAAGGGATAGAATTTTTTTCAGCCTGGACTGTACTTGTTAACAGGAGAGACTGCTTCTACAGGGATGGGATACACTTAAATAGAAAGGATGCAAGAATATTTGCTGATGCTATCGAGGCAGTGTTAGGTGGGTCGGAAAACTGCTAGCTTTCGGGGGATACAAAGACTAATAGTTTAACAGTAACCGCAGGCAGAGGTGAAGGTGATTCTTGCACAACTTCTATTAGAATAAGAAGCGACCTGGAGCGAGGGGTGTTGGGGGTTTCAGGGACGGATGGCAGTCATCCTGGAATAGTTGGGTATATGGGATGTGTTAGGGTAACAAGGAATAGGCATAGGAGCATGTATGCTTGCATGTATACCAATGCTAGAAGTATAGTAAATAAATTTGATGAATTTGAAGTGTTGGTCAAGGCATCAAAGGCGGATATTGTTGGGATAGCAGAGACGTGGTGTCACAAAGATATAAGGAATGCAGAACTGGAATTTGGGGAGTACAATGTGTACAGAAAGGATAGACAGGACAGAAAGGGAGGTGTTATGCTGTTAATTAAGAAAAACATAAAATCAAAAGAAGTGCATCCAGTTGATATAGATGGACAGTGCACTGTTGAGTCAGTTTGGTGTGACATAAGCACTGCGAAAGCAAAAATAAGAGTAGGAGTGTGTTATAGGCCTAATGACTCGAATGAGTACAATGAACAATTGTACAGAGAAATAGAGTGGGTCAGTAAATCAGAATGTCTTATAATGGGGGATTTTAACTTCCCAGATATTGACTGGAACTTGTGGGTTGGTCACTCACACACTAGTCAGACTTTTGTGGATTTATTGGATGATTGCTTTCTGCAGCAGCATGTTCGAGAGGCAACCAGAGAAAGTAATACTCTTGATCTGGTTATCAGCAGTGATCATTCGTGTATTAAGAATTTGCAGATAAAGGAACCACTAGGTGGCAGTGATCACAGTGTGCTGAAGTGGGATTTACTCAAAGAGGTAACTACCGTCAAGGGTAAAGGAAAGGGTTTTTGCTTCCGTAAAGAGGAGTACAGTGGTCTCAGACAGTTTTTAAATTCTGTACAGTGGGATCAACTGACGATGTTACAAACAGTAAATTCTAAGTGGGAAGCATTCAAGGAATTAATCGTGGAAGCTACTAGACTTTTCATACCGATGAAGAAATATTGTTCAAGGATTAGGCCTAAATGGTTATCAAATGAACTAATGAGACTCGTGTCAGAGAAGAAAAATGCATGGGAGGCATATAAATTATCAGGCGACGCAGAAGCCTGTAGCAGATATAAGCTAGTCTGTAATCAGGTCACAAAGGAGGTTCGGCAGGCAAAGGCGGATTACGAGAAATCTTTGGCAAAAGATGCTAAGAAAAACAGCAAGGATTTCTTTACTTATATAAACTCTAAAAGGAAGGGGATGAATATGATTGGTCCACTTGACATCGATGGTTCGACTGTTGATGATCCTGCTCAGATAGCAAACAAACTGAATGAGTATTTTGCATCTACATTCACACGTGAGGAATTATTACAGTTTGAAAATGGAAGAAGGTTATCAAATTGTAGCAGTGTGCTTAATGATTTTGTAATAACTGAGAGCAAAGTGGAGGAGAAATTGTTGAAGTTAAACATAAGAAAGGCACCTGGGGTGGATGGGATCTATCCAGTTATATTAAAGGAGGCGGCAAAGCAACTAAGCAAACCCTTAGCCATAATTATGAGAGCATCCTTGGATTCAGGGGAGGTTCCCACGGACTGGAGATGTGCAAATGTATCCCCAATTCACAAAGGAGGTTCGAAGGGTGACACGAGTAATTACAGACCAGTTAGTTTAACTTCTGTTCCGGGTAAAATAATGGAGTCGCTGGTTAAAGATGCATTGCAGGATCACCTAGACAAGACTGCAGCAATAATTCAGACACAGCATGGGTTTGTTAAGGGAAAGTCTTGTCTGACAAATTGGTTATTATGATGTGGTCACAAAGGAACTGGATGCAAAAAATAATTTTGATATCATATACTTGGATTTCAGGAAAGCTTTTGACACTGTTGCGCATGGAAGACTACTGTACAAATTGGAGCAGAATGGTATTAAGGGTAAGTTGCTACAATGGATAAAAGGATGGTTAAGTGGGAGAAGACAGAGGGTGGTAATCAATGGGTGCTGCTCTTCTTGGACTAATGTTATTAGTGGAGTCCCACAGGGTTCGGTGTTGGGTCCACTGTTGTTTTGTATATTTATCAATGATATTGATGAAGGTATATCAGGCTTAATGTCGAAGTTTGCAGATGACACAAAGGTTGGCAGGGTTGTTAATGACAGTAATGGCAGTGTGCTACTGCAACAGGATCTAGATAATTTGGGCAGATGGGCTAAGAAGTGGCAACTGAAGTTTAACCTTGACAAATGCAAAGTACTGCATATGGGTAGAAGTAACCCCAGAGAAACGTACCAACTGTGTGGTACTAAACTTAAGGTGGTAGAAAATGAAAAAGACCTGGGAGTAATTGTGCAGTCAGATATGAAGTTTTCTGAGCAATGTAGACAGGCTGCTAGAGCAGGTCATGGGGTTTTGTCAATGATATATAGGAATTTTGCTAGCAGGGAAAAGGAGGTGATTGTCCCTCTGTATAAGGCAATGGTTAGGCCACGCCTTGAGTACTGCATACAGGTCTGGAGGCCTCATTTTAGGAAGGATGTAGATTTACTTGAGCGTGTACAGAGAAGAGCAACTAGATTGGTGAGGGGAATGAAGGGATCCTCTTACCAAGAGAGGCTTAAGTTCTGCAAATTGCAGTGGCTGGAGACTAGGCACCTGCGCGGTGATCTGATTGAGGTCTATAAGGCCTTGAATGGGTTGAGCACGCTGAATTCTGATGGGATCCTCCCACTTGTTCAGAATACGAACCTACGGGGACATAAGTTCAAATTAAGAAAGGATAGATGTAGAATAGATGTGCGGAAATTTGCCTTTAGCCAGCGGGTGGTTAATTGCTGGAACAAACTTCCATCTGTCGTTGTGGAAGTTGATAGGTTAAATAAATTTAAGGAGGAACTGGACAGGCATTTGGAGGGTATGGTGTGATTTTTTTTTTTTTTTTTTTTTTTTTTTGGCTGATGCTGCATAAGCTCCTACACTTGCTTTCTTGCATCAAGTGCCACTACTACTACTACTATTTGCACTACCCGCCCACTGACGAGTAAGCCAACACGCCCCGAAATGGTGCCATCTGGGTGGTGGTGCCCACTGAGAATAAATAGCAGTAATCTCCTCTATCAGAGAAGTATTGTTTATTCGAAGTAGTGCAATACCTGGTATCTCGTTGTGGAGGTAGCCACAATATGCGATAAAATCAAACGATGCCTTTACACTACTTATGTAGTTATGGTGTATGTACACCAATATTATATAACTATTTTATTACAGAAATATAGGTTATAGGAGGTGTGGCAATAAAGTTGCCAGACAGGTGCTATTGAAGTGATTTTTGATAAGATAAGTTTCAAAATAAATGGAGGTGATATGTTGTAAATCAAAAGTTCCTCCAACAAATGGTGGTACAGAGATTGTCCAGTAGTCTGACAGGCTAAAAGTAACAACCAGTTTCATTAGTAGCATTAAAGTTCCATGTCATGATTTTGCAATGGAGCAACGAACAAATACCAAATTTTGCTTTAAACTGGGAAAGTGTGCAACAGAAATATTAAGTAGTATCAGCATGTTTGAATGGTAAAAGCAGTTTAAAGACCAAAGTGAGAATAATCATGATAACTCACAAAACAGGAATCTGTCAACCTCTTAAAATGAGGACAAAGTTGCAAAAGTTTGGGACATTGTGGCCAAGAGACCATCATTTGACCCTCAAAAAGATGACTAGTAAGTTGGATATGAATAAGCAGACTATGCATCAATTTCTGCATGAAGATTTAGGGAAAAGGAAGGCTTGTGCAAAATGTGTGCCACACAGTCTCATAGATGAGCAAAAACAATGAAGAGTGTCATCATGCACACTCTTCCTCCAGACTTGTCAAGGCAATCCAAATTTCCTTGACTGTATTGTCACTGGAGTGTTGGGTGTTTTGGTACAACCCAGAGGCAGTGTCAGAGCATTAAGTGGACTTCAAAATTGCCACCAAGGCCCGAAAAGTTTTGTTTACAGAAGCATGATCAAAGACTATGCTGATCACGTTTTTGTGACAAATTGGGGGTTTACAAATTCATTCACAGGGAATTTGTACTGAAAGGGAGAGTCAATGCTGCATTTTGCATACGGGTACATTTGAAGCATATTCCCATGTGAGTCTACAAATTCAAGAGAAAGACAGCTGGTTCCTGTTGAACAACAATGCCCCACCCATTCTCCACTTGTGAAGACATATGTGATGAAAACATGCCATTATCCAGATCAACCTCCACCCTATGCTCCCAATCTAGCACTAGCAGACTTGTTACCCTTTTCTAAGGTGAAAAATGCCCACAAAGAAAAGATATTTTTGGCTAATGAAAAACGTAACTGCCAAACTATATCTCTGCTGATGCCTTCACTGACTCTTTTCAGAAACTTTTAGAAAGGTTTAATAGAGCATTCAATCAGGTGGTGATTAACTTTGAATAAAAATAAAACCATTTATGAGGTCCTTCAACTTAACTTCTTTTTATTACACCAGTTTGGGAACTTTACTGCCTCATTTCTCTTAAATGAAAAGTATTTATAATCTAAAACAACAAAATTATTTTTAAACGCCAATGTTTATTTTTATTTAAAATACTTAAATAGCTATTTTCCATTGTAATAAATTAGGTAAAATAATTATTTAAGCAAAATTTTCAATGTTTCTAATTACACAGAGTAAATTCAATAAATCATTATCATCAGGAATGAAACGAGTGACAAAATTTTACCTGTAAGTCATTTCTACGTGCAGCTTCAACTACCATGTTCTCCAAATAAAATGGGGTTGCAAATGGTGCAAGCTCTAACAATCTTGTGAATTCAATAGTCTGATACACTTGTGAGACCTACAAGAAATGTGTAATGCTATTAAACATTATTTTAAATGTAGTAGATATTGAAAAAAATTTAGAAGCAAACTTTATCAAGTTAGGATTGTCAGGCAAATGAATTTTTAATAACTGCATAACAAAATAAACATTATGTGGGCAGTGATGGAGCTTGATGGCTGGTTTGGTTTGGTTTGGTCATTTCAGATCATGAGCCATTCAGATATCTTGTGGAGGGAGAAAAGCAATTTATAGTTTAATTTCTGAAATTAGAATTATGACCAAGAAAAAGCAGTTCAGTTCCCCTATCCAACAAAAGGAATGACACAGGCAGCCATTTTTATTGTAATCATGATTTTTAAACAAATATGAAAGAAGAAAAATTCCTATATTCTGAAAAGATTGTTATTTTACATTGTTTGCCCTCCACTCTTGCTTTTGTCCTTTACAAAACAACTGAATTTATTCACGTTAATTTAAAGTTACTAATATTATTTTTAACCCTCTGTCAAGTGGGATTATATCAATCCCCAGAACTAAATCCCAATTTTTAAAAAGCAAAAAAAATTTGGGCAATTCAACTTTTACCACTGAAAAAACAGATTGCACCATTTCATTTTTACCACTTAATAGTCATGAAGCTTGATGTATATGAGTTGTACGTTAAAACAAATGCTGTATTTATTATGTATAATTGTACATGCCTTCTAAAGAGAGAATATCCATATTTTGAAATATTATTAATGTTTAATCCTTGTAATCCATACAAAAAACAAAACATTTTTCTCTTCTAGTACTGCTGCAGATTCAGTGAACTTCGTAACGTGTCAACTACTATCGCTAATTGCAACTATGTAAGCTGGTCACAGACTGACTGCCAGTGACCAATTAGATGTTACTTTAGAGCACTGTAAAAAAAAAGAGATGCTAAAAGAACAGCAAAAACTTTACCATCATGGGCTCATTACAAAGAGCAGATGACAGTGGTGTATGCCTACCTGCCTATCAAATCACAGATGAATGAATCATTTTTTGTCTGATTTCATAGGCTGGTATTCTAATTCGCTAAATGACATTTCCTTTTATTTAAATCATATTTCTGAAGACATTACTACATTCAATAAATATGCAAATTACCAAACAAGACTGAATTTTAACCATCATCATCAGAGTTTGTTCAATGACCACGTCTGCAACAGCCTTTTTTACCCTAGATCAGTGGTGTCCAACCTACGGCCTCCAGGCCACATATGCGGGGGCCATGAAACAAATCTAACTTTTAAGTATGGCCCCTGTATGGTTAAAGGTTGGACACCACTGCCCTAGACGATACCCATCAGTATACTATAGAACTTATTGTGAAAATTCCTGCAGTTGGAGCTGGTTCTCCTTCCACATGTTTATAGCCATATAACATGGCATTTTTTTTATTTTATTTTTTTTGCAGCCCATCAGCAACAGCAACGCAATGTGAAGTATGTGCAAAGAGCATACTTAGATTTTTTTTGTTCCTCTATGCAAGGCCACTGTTATAAAAATTTCACGAGTGCAAGTTGGGTGTGTGTCATTCCTACTATTTGGATTGGTTCTTCTGAACATGTTAGGGCCAAGTTTCATGGCAAATTTTTGCTGTCTACTTTGCTTGTCAGCAACAGCAAAGCAGTTACAATTAATGGTGTCGAATTATTAGCAACAACCGCAGAGAAAACCCATACTCGAACTTTTGTTCATGTATGTAGAAAATCTACTTGGTGTTTAATTAAGAAGTACACAAGTCTCACATTCCAACTGGAGATGATTTTCATCCAAAGTCAGTTGCACTTACATTTGGATAATATGACTTCATTGTCACTACAAGTAAATTTGACTGATGGTCCAAGACGATAAACCCAGAATCAAAATAAAATTTTTCTCCACAAATAAGTGATTTTAATCAATTATTTTTTCAGAATTTTTTGAAAGTTAAAAAAAAAAAAATCTTATTTTTTTTTTGTTTTCAGTGATGAAAAGAAAACAAACAAAATATAAGAGAATATGTATAACCATACTTTTTTTTTCTCTCTTCTCTTGAACCCACTCTTTGCTTTACATAAACTCATTTTGATTCACAAGATTTTTTTTTTTTTCTTTTGACTGAAAATTGCTTAATTCAATCATTTCACTAAATATTTAAACTTTGTTTGGCAGAACAGCAATAGAAAAGTGTCAGTAACAGCAAAAACAAAACTCCAAACTACAAAACTGATGGACAGGTGGGTACTGTAGCATTCAGTGGAGTCACTAAATGCAGTTAATATTAAACAAATATTCTAGAAAACACTATAGCGTTTGGGGGACTATTTGGATTCTAACAAAACAAAAACAAAAAAAAACATATCACATATTTCCACATTCAAACTGAACAGTGAACCTGATAAATTTTTTTTTTTTAGTAGATAGTTGTGTATATACGACAATACCTTGCACTGCACTGGTAATTGGTACTGAAACTGTTCCATCTTATGTGAAACCGTGCTGATTGAGGTATAATTATAATGGGTTTTAATTGAATGTGTACTAGAGAAACAGTACATAAACAAATTATAATAAATTTATAAACAATTTGTGCTTGATAGCCAATTAAAAGGACTTGAAACAAAAAAATATTGCAAAAATTTTATTAATGAATGGCAATGTTATGAAAGATGAGAAAAAAAGCTTTATTAATTTTGGTATTTCAATAATGAAGTCTGAAGTTTCTCTTCTTTTTTCCAGAGTACAAGTCTTTGTAGCATCAAATCCCATCTTGTAAAATTTGCCTTATCTTGATGGTAATTTCAATATTCATAATTGCCTCACAGGCCATGTCATCCCCCCCCCAAAAAACTTTCTCTAATTCTTCTGTTGAAAATTCTTTTGGTGCAACTTCATATTTGCTTTCCTCTTCTTCATATGCAGTTGGCTCATCAATTTCAAAGAGAGTTGTGCCATCTAAGTCAATTCCAAAGTTTCAAATCCCAAGTCTTTTCCGATCTTCACAATGTCTTCGGGATTTGCTTGAACTTGCGACTCAAAACCAGTGAAATCATTTGCCAAATGGGGTGAAACACGATGCCAAACAGAACGCATGTTGTTCACAATGATTTCTAGCCAAGATGCAGATATATCTTCGATTGCATTTAAAGGGGTAAAAAATAAATTCTGAAATTTATTTTAATACAATACAAAGATATTAAATAAGCTTAGTAGCATTCGTTAGCTCATTTTTTAAAAAATTTAAATAGTGATTTTTACAATTTACGACTCTCCGCTCATACCTGTGTTGGCGACATTACGTTGAACTTCCCAATATTTTATAGATCAATACGAAATCACGTAAGGCACACAACGTAAAACTAGATAGTGTAATATGTAGCACTGTATTAGGAATCTGTTAGCTTAGTATAGAATTATTAATTAATCAATAAAATTTATTAATTTTATAAATTTCATTGTTAATTAAACTGTATTTAAATGGAAATCATGATGAAGACTAGCTGCAAAGCAAAAATCACACAGTAGCAGGAGTGCTGCGGGTCGGGGGAGAAACGAAGGGGGTGATTCTCCAACACATCAGTCTCAAAAAATGTGTGAAGTGTGAAATGTTTGTGGACGTTTTGGGAACAGGACATGATCTAGCCATGGAGGATGTCTTTGTGTGTGTGTGTGTGTGTGTGTGTGTGTGTGTGTGTGTGTGTGTGTGTGTGTGTGTGTGCGCGCGCGCGCTAAGTGCCTAAGGTGCAAAGAAATTAGGCACCAATTAAGCATTCTGATGGGTGTCTATGAGAGTTTGAGGAGAAGAGTAGATGCCCTCGAAGAAATTAACATGAGGGGCACATCAAGCTCTCAGCAGTCCAACTCAACGACAGAGCGCACTCCTGTGCAGCACATAATACAGAGGTAGTCTCCAAGGCTGAATGTGCTGGTCCCACAGAAACTAGTTATTGTTTATGACAATACTGTCAGGAAGATGGGGAATATATTATGCAAAAAGGATAGGTCGAACGGGACAAGGGCATGTCTGCTAGTGGCAAAAGTTGATGAGGTTGTACAGTAGATATCTTTTAAGAGCACAAAAGGTGATATTTTTGCACACGTTGGCACTAATGACCTTAAGAATAAGAGATCTAAGATATAATTAGTAAGTACAGGTCAATATTGAAAGAAAAAGAAAAAAAAAACAAAAGGCGAGTTTGGGTTAAATTTGAAAGTGTCTGCAATTCTGCCCAGACACAATAGGAGAGAGTATATGATGACAGCCTTGTCAACCACTTCGGCCCTAGAGAGAATGTGCAAGGCTCATAGGTTTTTTTTTTTTTTTTTTTTTCCTCAGCATGGTCTGTGCTTGTTAACAGGAGAGCTGCACAAGGATGGGATATACTTAAATAGAAATGGTGCAAGAATATTTGCTGATGCTATCGAGGCAATGTTAGGTGGGTCGGAAAACTGATGGCTTAGGGGGTTTCACAAACTAATAAATTAACAGTAACCATAGACGGAGGTGGAAGTAATTCTTGCACTGCCTCTATTAGAATGGGCAGCGGTCTATAAAGCGAGGTACTGGAGATTTCAAGAACTGCAGGGAGTCGTCTTGGAACAAGTAATTCCTTGGATTGTGTTAGGATAACTAAGAGAAAGAACAGGTACATGTACACCAATGCTAAGAGTATAGTAAAAAAATTTGATAAATTTGAAGTGCTGGTCAAGCCATCAAAGGCAGATATTGTTAGGATAACAGAGACAAGGTGTCACACAGATATAAAGGAATGCAGAATTCAAACTTAAGGAGTACAATGTGCACAGAAAGGATAGGAAGGGAGGATGGGTTATGCTGTTAGTTAAGAAACATAAAATCTAAGACAGTGCATCCAGCTGAAACTGGTGGACTGCGAAATGTTGATTGGTGGACTTATGATTATGATTTTATTGGCGCATTAGCATTTAAGGCTATTATGCGACATTGGTGGACAGTTTTATTCAGTTTGGTGTGTTATTGGACAAATGACTCAGATGAGTACAATGAACAACACTGAAAATAAAGTGGGCCAGAAAATCTTACTGTCTCATAATGGGGGATTTTAGCTTTCCAGATATTAATTGGAACTTGTGGATTGGTCACTCGCACACTAACAAGAATTTTATGAATTTACTGGATGATTGTTTTTCCACAGCAACATGTTCGAGAGACAACCAGAGAGAGAAACACTCTCGATCTTATTATCAGCAGTTATTTTTCATGGATTAAGAATTTTCAGATAAAGGTAACACTTGGTGGCAGTGATCACAGTGTACTGATGTGCGATTTACTTAAAGATATTACTGCTATCAGGGGTAAAGGGAAGGGTATATAAATGGGACGCATTCAAGGAATGCAATTTCAGAAGCTAGTAGGCTTATTGTCTCAACTAAGAAATACTGTTCAAGGGCCTAAATGGATGTCAGATGAACAAAACTCGTGGCAGAGAAGAAAAACGCATGGGATGCATACAAATTATAATGCAACCCGGAAGCCTATTACAGATATAAGCTAGTAATCAAGTCACAAAGGAGGTTAGGCACGTGAAGGCTGATCACGAGAAATCTTTGGCAAAGGATGCAAAGAAAAAGAACAGACTGCTTTGCTTATGTAAACTCTAGAAGAAAAGGGATGAATCAGAGTGGTCCACTTGATATTGATGGCATAACTTTTGCTGATCCTGCTGAGATCGCTGACAAACAAGAATTTTGCATCTACATTCACACATGGGGGATTCTGTAAGGAAGGCGAGGACCAAAGTTTACTAAACTCTAACAGGGAGCTAAATGATTTTGTAATAAAACAAAGGAAAGTGGAGCAGAAATTGTTGGGAAGTTAATCATAAGAAAGGCAACTGTGGTGGATGGGATCTATCCAGTTATACTAAAGGCAGCAAAAGAAGTAAGCAAACCCTTAGCCATAATTATGAGAGCATCCTTGGACTTAGGGGATGTCCCCATGGACTGGAGATGTGCAAAGGTATCCTCAATTCACAAAGGGGATCCAAGAGTGACAAAAATAATTACAGATCTGTTAGTTTCCCTGCTGTTCCGGGTAAAATAATGGAGTTGCCAGTTAAATAAGCATTGTACGATCATCTAGACAAGACTGCAGTAATAATTCAGACAAAGAATGGGTTTGTTAAGAGGAAGTTTTCTGACCACTTCGATTGGACACTATGATGTGGTCACACAGAAACCTTACATAAAAAAATAATTTTGATATCATATACTTGGATTTCAGGAAAGCTTTAATACTGTTTCACATGTAAGAATACTGTAGAAATTGGAGCAGAATCGCATTAAGGGCAAGATGCTGCCATGGATAAAGGGATGGTTGAGTGGAAGAAAACAGTGTTAATAAATGGACACTGCTCTTCATGGACTAATGTTATTAGTGGAGTCCCCCAGGATTCGGTGTTGGGCCAGTTGTTGTTTTGAATATATTTATCAATGATATTGAGGGAGGTATATCAGGCTTAATGTCCAAGTTTGCAGATGATACACAGGTTCAGCAGGGTTGTTATTGACAGTAATGACAGTATGCTACTGCAACAAGATATAGAAAAGCTGGGCAGATGGGCTGAGAAGTAGCAACTGAAGTTTAACATTGACAAATGAAAAGTACTGCATGTGAGTAGCAGTAACTCCAGATAAATGTGCCAACTGTGTGGTACTACACTCAGGCTGGTAGAGAATGAAAAAGACCTGGTGGTAATTATATAGTCTGATATGAAGTTTACTGAGTAGTACATACAGACTACCAGAGCAGCAAATGGGGTCTTGTAAATCATATATGGAATTTTGCTAGTAAGGAGGTGATTATCACTTTGTACAAGGCAACGGTCAGGTCACATCTTGAGTACTGTGTACAGGTCTGGAGGCCTCATTTTAGGAAGGATGTAGAGTTGCTAGAGTGAGTACAGAGAAAGGCAACAAAGAGATTGGTGAGGGGGAACAAAGGGGTGCGCTTACCAAGAAAGGCTTAATTTCTGCAAATTGCAGCATCTGGAGAACAAAGCACCTGCGAGGTGATCTGTTTAACGTGTATAAGGCCTTGAATGGTTTGAGGAGGCTCGATGCTGATGAGATTTTTCATCTTGCTCAGATTACGAACCTGAGGGGAGCACAAACTCAAATTGGGGAAAGACAGTTGGAGAATACACCGATGAGCCAAAATATTATGACCACCTAACTAATATGGTGTTGGTCCTTCCAGCAAGGCATGGACGCTACAAGATTTCTAAATGTGTTTTGTTTTGTCATATCTGGTACCAACACGTAAACAGCAGATCCTTTAACTCCCGTAAGGTTCGTGGTTGAGACACCGCAGATCGGAGTTGCTGTTCCAACACAAAACACAGATGCTTGATGGGACTGATGTCTGGGGAATTTGGAGGACAGGGCAATCAATACCAGGATGTCTTCCTCATGTTATGCAAATCAGTCTCGAAAACAATCTAGGAAGTGTGGCAAGGCGCATTATCCTGCTGAAAGACAGCACCGCCAGAGGAGATAATGCAGACATACCTGGCTGTCCACATGGTGCAACAGAAAACGTGATTCATCAGGCAGACGACCTTATTCCAATCACTCAAAGTCCAGTTTTGATGCTCGCGTGCCCGTTGCAGGCACTGTCGCCTGTGAACCATGGGCACTGCGGCTATTCAGCCCCATTTTCAGCAGGGTTAAATGTATTGTGTGTTGTGACATTACTCCCATCACCAGCGGGTTGCGCAAAAGTTGCCCTTCTGTTGCCACGTGCCATTCGGGATAGAGCCTTCGCTCACCTCGAGTATCGATGAGCTGCGGTCGTCCAACACTTCGTCAGTGGTTCATGGGTTTACCCTTCTTAGACCACTATCGGTAGGTACTAACCACGGCTGACCATGAGCACCCCACCAGCCATGTTGTTTCAGATATGCTCTGACCCAGTCGTGTGGCCATTACAATTTAGCCTTTGTCAAACTCGCTTCAGTTCGTTGCCTTTCCCATCTGAAGAACAAGAGTAACACTGATTAACATCTCAGTAT
Source organism: Mastigoproctus giganteus (assembly GCF_048544385.1). NCBI lineage: Eukaryota > Metazoa > Arthropoda > Arachnida > Uropygi > Thelyphonidae > Mastigoproctus > Mastigoproctus giganteus. The sequence goes on from NC_143585.1 coordinate 117,142,569, forward strand.
CATGTGTTTTTTATAATGTGGCCCCACCTGCAGTTGCTTCGATTTGCATAACGACTCGCGGATCGTAATGTTTTGGCTCGTCGGTGGTGTAGATGTGCCTAGTTGATTGCTGAATAGACTTCCATCTGTTGTTGTGGAATATGATAGCTTAAATAAATACAACGAAGAACTAGACAAACATTTCGAAAAAATGGATGGGTGTTATTGTAAGTTTATTGTTTATTTGGTTTTTTTTTTTTTAGGAACATTAGCAACTAAGGCCATATTGCTCCGGGGATATGCAGTGGTCATTCCCTGACCTTTCCGCATTCTCCATATTTGGTCACGGGCTCAAATCAAGGTCTAATCAAGAAGCATGTGCTATGCACTGCTGCTCCTGCCCACCTGGCTACGGAGGCGGCAATATGGGAAATGGTGTTGGGGTTTTTTTTTTTTTTTTTTGGCTGATTCTGTATAAGTTTCCTTTCTTGCAGCATATGCCTCTGCTAATGCATATATTTTTGCTTTTATTACATAAGTAACTATTTTAGAGCATTCTGATGTTTTTAACCATACTAAAATATGCCATTTTTAATGAAACTATTTACATTTTAAATCCAGAGAATGGGTACAGCAAAATTTAAAATACTATTAAATTAATATATATATATATATAAGCTATATATATGCATTTTTAAATGTTGAGGAACATAACACAAAATTCTGCAATAGTTATAGTTTCTGAATAGAGAACATTTCACTATTCAGAATTAATTCAGAACATTTCACTAATAGAGAACATTTCGCTAGTCACGGATAGATGCAACATTCTGTCATGATTATACAATTACCAAATAGTAACTTCTGGAAGCTTTATAAGATAAACTTTAAATCAAAAGTATAATGTAACATATAAACCAAAACCCTATCTTGCCTCTTTAACTGCTTTGCTTCATTCTACTCTAACACAAGCATGATGTCAATGGATGCAATACAAATACAGTCGAACTTCCCTATAACGAATTCGATAAATCCAGCGAAAAAATTCGTTATAGAGAAATTTCGTTGTACAGAGAATATCTTTTTTATTAGAAATTGTTATCTAATTAGAAAATGAATCTATATTTATTTTTAATGTATTTTATTTCAAAAACTATAAGTTATATATTAAAGTTATTTGAATTATGTTTATGCAATTTTTGCCGTTAAGTATCACAAATTAAAAAAAAAATCTGTAATTTTCATTTGCACAGTACAATTAAAAAATTGTCTGATTCTCAAAGAAAACCTCACATTTATTTAGAGCATTAAAAACATTATCAGGAACATTTTCACAAAACTGTAGACCCATAAGAACCGTTTTAAAATCATGAATCGTTTCTTTGCCAGTTTGGCTTTTCTACGGGTTGTTCTGATCAGTCTTCAGCATCATCGTTAATTTCTTCGTGATCACGGGTGCATCTAACACTGTTCAGCAGTATTTCATCTTCATTTGGATGTTCTGTTGTAGTCAAATCTTGATCTACATAAACATAACTATCCAGTGTTATTTCATTTTTGATGTTTCCGGACGATTCTAATAATGTCAAAAAGTTTTTCAATTGTGAAAGGGGCAGTTCATCTTGTTCGTCCAGTTGTTGTTCGACTTCTGTATTCAATGCAAACCCCGCTTTCGAAAAACAATTTTTAATGGTGTATTCAGTGACATCGTTTGTCCAAACTTTTGCCAGTTCAGAGATGCAATTTCTAAGTTTAATTGTAACCTCCAACTTTCTAATAACACATTGACAATCTTCGTTATTATTCTCTTTCGATAATGAAATTTAAAATTTTTAATAATGCCTTGGTCCATTGGCTGGAGTTTTGATGTTACGTTTGGTGGTAAAAACAATAACTTCACACTTTTAAGTTTGGCAGAAATACTGGCAGGATGTGCCAAACAGTTGTCACTTACCAACACGATTTTCCTTTTTTATTTTGTTATACACTTGTCTAGTTTTAATATCCATTCTTCAAAAATATCACTTGTCATCCATGCTTTTTTTTTATTAAAGGTGTAGTCAACTTCCAAAGATTTTGTGCCCCTAAAATATCTTGGGTTTTTTGATTTTCCAATGACCAACTTCACACTAATTTTTCCCTTCCTGTCATATTTGCTCCAACTAGCACAGTGATTCTTTCTTTGCTTTATTTTCCGCCAAAACATTTATCTTCCTTAAAAGCAAGTGTTCTATTCGGTAAACATTTAAAGAATAAACCCATTTCGACAGCATTAAAAAATCCTTAGGTTCATGTTCTTCCAAAATCTTCTTTAAGGTATTGTTCCTCCAACTGTTGCAATCTTCTTCGCTTACATTAACACTTTTCCACAATTCTGTGTTGCTTCTTAAATTTATCTAAATACCCAGTGCCCACAAATTCTGTATGTCCAAAGGCACTATGCAAATTTCAGAGCTTGTTGCTTAATTATTGGACCCAATATTGGTATATTCTTTTTACGTATCATTTGCACCCATTTTTGAACAGCTTTATCAACATCTTCGTATATACACAACTTAATTCGCTTCTTGTCTGCTCCTCCTTCAATTGCATTTAAAATTGATTCTCAATTTTTTTAAATCGTAGATAAACTGCTTGCAGGTGTGCTATTTCTCCACAATATCTTTTTTCTTAAAACCCTGATCAATATCATGAAGAATCTTTGCTTTATCATTAATACTTAAACACTTTCTCTTCTACATTGTTTCCGTAAAAATTACTCGACTGCAGCTCTTGCCGATACGAACACTGCAAACTTCGCTGTGCTGGCCACATAGTGAATTGTTAATACCGCCTACTTAATGACGTTCGCTTGCCAATTCAACAGTATCACATGACCTTTCCTATCAATCACTTTGAAGAGACATATGACTTTGTTAATTTCTTTTATTCTGTTTTCATTCATATATACACGAAAGAAAATTTATGGTTAATGTATGCTGTATGTTACTTTTGAGAAGGAAAAAAATACAAGAGCATATAGCCTGTGACTGATGACAAATTGTTCTAAAAGAACAAAATTAAAAAAAATATATATCATGAAAACCATCTACTGGGAGTCCAGTTAGATGAGAACGGATATATCATATAATGATTGAGAGGAAGGTCACATGGTACGGTTGAGGTGAGAAGCGAATGTAACTCAGTAAGCGTTACTAAAAACCAACTAGGATACCATTCTATGTATTGCCGCCGCAGCACGCTAAAGGTTTACCACAGCGAATTTCGTTTTCCCTTTAGCCAACATCAATTTACAAGTCTCCCCTATTTATTGTAAAGTTTATGACCACTTCCAAGAAAACCCATTTGGATTTATAACTGTAACAAAAATGAAACAAAGATCCTCCACTCAAACATATGGCCACAACTGTTCACTAAAAGGATGATTAATTCCAGATGCTAATGCACAATTTCAGAGGGAAGGAGGCCATATGTTTGAGTGGCTGTTTAGCAGTAAATGCTTGAAAATATTCAAAAACGCTTTTACTAAATTTTTTAAAAATTCGCTATAGAGAGACTAACACTTCGCTATATGGAGTTAATTTTACATGTAATTTCGTTTCAAGGTGCAATGTTTTGCGAAAAAATTTGTAATATAGAGAAATTCGTTAAATAGAATTTCGTAGTAGAGAAGTTCCACTGTGTGTGTGTGTGTGTGTGTGTGTGTGTGTGTGTGTGTGTGTGTGTGTGTGTGTGTGTGTGATATACACGTGTGTGTGTGTGTGTGTGTGTGTGTGTGATATACACTAATGTTTCAAGGATCTCATAAAGAGCAGAGCAGCAGTTATATTTTTACATAAGAAATTTTTGGGCAAATTTTCTTTAGCGAGAGTTACTAAATAAGTCTATTTCAAGATATTGAGAAGGGTAAATTTTTCAATGGGCATATGATTTGAATAGGAATGAGGAGTTTTATCTTCAAAAATATGGAGCATCTCTATTATCACCAAGGTGTAATACCCAAATGCAACCTCAGAAGAATATCATACTGAATCTCTGAAGTTATCTAAGCTTACCACATCCTTTCTTTCTCTTTCTAGTAGGCTTTTAAAGATAAGGTGCATGCTTACAAACTATTCACGACTGAAGGGTCCATAGGTTAGTACTTTTTCCAAATAACACAGTTTAACACTGTGCCTCAACATGTTGATCACTTTCTTGCAGGTACAAAAGTTTACATACAATGGACATGTGCATGCAGAAAAACCTTTATATTACCTCTCCCTAAAGAGCAGAAATTACATTCTAATTTTTTCATTTTCTATCACCCTAAGTGTAATACCAAAGTTGGTACATTTCTCTTGGGTTACTTCTACCCATATGCAGTACTTGGCATTTGTCAATGTTAAACTTCAGCTGCCACTTCTCGGTCCATCTGCCCAACTTTTCTAGCTCCTGTTGCAATAGCACACTGCCATTACTGTCAACCCTGCCAACCTTTGTATCATCTGCAAATTTTAAGCCTGATATACCTTCATCAATATCATTGTTAAATATACAAAACAACAGTGGGCCAAACACCAATCCCTGGAGGACTTCACTAATAACATTAGTCACTAATTAACATTATTTTAGCTCTATAAACCATTGGTTGGAGTTATTGAAGAAGATTCTGATGCAGAAGGCCTCTTTTTGTTCTGATGCTAAATTAAATAATGAGTTAGCTTTAATTCCAGGCGATCTTAGCCAGTAGCCATTTTTTTTTTAACTGATATCTCAGTTAAAAAACCCTTTAAATCATTCAAGCATGACAGTGGTAGGCCAACTGGATGGAGGTGCAACAAATGATGTAGAATCGTAAGTTTCACAAGGTGTAAAATGTTGGTGCACATTTAGCAAGTGCATCGATGACTAAAACTGATGATTTGTTTAATGTATCCAGAGCCAGTGTATAGAAAGTGATGTGTGCAATCACCAGGTTTGGAAAAAACAAAATCTGATAGGATGAATTGAGGAAGAAAATTTGAAGCTGACTGACGTAACTACTAGACCCTGAAAAGGATTTTTAACACTAGAAAAAGGGTACAGTGGTGTAAAGAACACAAAATCTGGAACACTTGATTGGACACATCAATTTTCAGACGAATCATCATTCACACCTTTTCCAACATCAGGGAGAGCTTACATTTGCCAATGCAATAGGAAGCAAATCGTCCTGACTGTCTTGTGCAGTCGTGAATTATCAATAATGGTTTGGACAGCGATATCTTTATATTCTTTAGGTCCTATCATCACCATAAAAGGGAAAAATTACTGCCACTGACTGATTACCACAAATGATGCTATATTTTAAGATAATGATGCTCAAATATAAACAGACAGATGTGTGCTTTGGTTGGTTTGAAGAGAATGAAATTGAGGCTAAATTTATTGAGTTACTGGGCTGCTGTGGATTGTGGAGAGTGAGAAGATTTCTTCCACCTTTGCTGATAACCCAAGGAGCTTAAAAGGTTCCTCCATGAAGAATGATGTAACATTCCTCATAAGACAGTTCCAGATTTATTTCAATCTGTTCCACATAGAATTCAAGTTGTTTTAAAAGCAAAGGGTGGCTCAATGCCACCTTAATGCATATCTGTAACTCTTATAACAGGTGTTTCCATTATTTTGTATACACACTTAATTCTTGAACACCATACAGTACAGTGCATCCTATCAACCAGAAAATAGTTGAACAAAAGTTAAAACTACACAAAATCAAATAATGAGTTATATTCAGTATGTTCTCTATAGATATCGAAAACAGACTGAACATATCACTATATGTGTGTGGATGGATCCAACCCAAAATATCCTGGAAATGACCACAATCAACATCCACACAATGAGATATTGCTGCTGGTACAAAGTTAAGTGCTGCAATATCTCATTTCTTCTGACCCTGTGTCATGAGGATTATTCAGACTACATTTCCCTTTAATAACTTCCACTGAAAAAAAGACTGGAGAAGCTACAGTAGCACTGAAAAAAATTGCATCACTTCATTTTTTAGGTTGATTTCCTTATACTGGCAGCTAATCTTTTAGAAAAAGCTGAAAGAACAAATAACCAATAATAACACAATATAAAACTATTAAATGTTGAAAAATTTTATATTAAAAAAATAAAAAGAAATAAGTACTTTTTTCCCGAAATAACAGCATGTTTCTTACAGTTCACAATATAATAATTCTATGAAAGCAGTGAATTTTTTTTCTCTCAATTCTTTGTTCATACTAGGATTACAAAAAAAAAAAAAAAAAAAAAAAAAAAAAACACACTAATATTTCATTGGCCCACCCATTGTGTTGATGACTGCTGCACATTATGTGCATCAACTGGATAAGGTTCTGAATGTATTCCCAAGAAATCTGATGGCACCAAACACTGATTAATGTCTCCTGCAGCTCTTAAGTGTTTTTGGTTTCTTTTGCATTACTGAAACACCCATTTTGTCCCAAAAATTTTAAAACAGATTGAGGTCTGGACTTTTCTGAGGCCATGTTGTTGCGCAAATTCGTTTATCCTTCAACTGTTTTTTTGCACCTGTGAACAGTGAAGACAGCAAATTACATTTTACTTTTAATTACATTTATTTAAGCAGAAGTGCAGTGTTTCAATAATTTAAAACTAGCTAATTTTATGAGGTAATACTTAGTTTTGGCTCTATTACATGGAACAGAGTCGTCCTTAAAAATGCAATTGGCAATATCTCCACATGTTCTCTAATTGTAGGATGTCCTTGTAGACCTCAGCATTCACTGTACCCTTCACAAATTCATCTATGTGAAAAATAGCCCACATAATTTGAAATGCAGTACAGGTTTCACTGTGGAGAAAATCCAGTCAGGATGAGATTCCTCCCCTCTTCTACATCTAATGAATTTTGATTCAGAGAAAATAACACATTTCCACTAATACTCAGAACATCTAGCATGCTCTTTTGCCAACTTAAGATGATGATCTTTTATTTTTTCCATCAAAAGTTACATTTTTTCAAATGTTATTTTCAAAATAACAGCTCCTTCGGGATTCAAGATTAGTTTTTTTTTTTTTTATTTTTCCTTATCTAGAAAGTGTTATTTTTAATGTATTTAATACAGAAATAATGAGGCCAAATTAGAAATAGAAAGATTAAGAATGCAATTTTATTAACTGCTTATAAAAAAATGTTGACGATCCAATATTGTATGCCATTAATACACTTCTGGTTATGCCCCGTTCTATTTTCTTTATCATATCAAATTTAGTCTGCACGTGTAGAACAGCCATATTGTCACTGTCCTTCCCACACCAGGAGGGACAGTCCTAGGTTTGAATCCCGTCGATGATGACGCAAGGAACTTTTATAGGTTTTTCACTCCGGAGCCAAGTTAATGGGTCTCAGGAGGAGATAGCAAGGGTTTTTTCCACTTTTTCGTCCAACAAAACAGGCAAGTTGAGCAGAGAACACACGCAATTTACAGCCACAATACACATGGGTATATGAATTAACTTTCCAGGTGACCCTAATGTAATAGTTTGGATTATATCAAGTTTGTCACTAAGTTGTAATGTTGTTCTTTTCTTCTGTGTATGCAGTTTATTAACTTTAGGAGCCACAGTGAGAGGTTTTTAATTTAAAATAAATGTAAAACAGCGGTACAATCTATGATATCACTACAGAATTCATCACTTTGAAAATGTGAACTTAAACAAATACGGCAATCATGTGTCTTGCCATTTTCTTTTTTTCGGCACTGCAAGGTATCTGTGCTGCATGTAAACATCTGATCTCAATGTGCCGCTATTTCGAATGTGCCATTATTTGGGGTGTCGTTATTTCGACAGTCTACTGTACCCCAATGAGAAAAGGGATGTACATACTACCTGTACCTGCCTTTACTCTTGTATCCTCCTCCCATGCTGTTTTGAGATCTGTCAATGTGAATCTTCTGTTTCAAATGCACAGATGGACCAGATATCTGTTCTGCACTGCAGAAGATATTCGTAATGTCCACTTCCTTTCTTTCTGTTTAGACCTACTTTCTAATTCGCTTAACAAACGTGCCACTGGTGACTGATTACAATGAATTGTTTTGGCTATTTCATGCACAGAATGTTCCTCTGCATTGAATGCTGTTGTTTGTTTGTTTGTTGTTTTTTGTGGTTTTTAGGAGCATTAGCAACTAAGGCCATACTGCTCCGGGAATATGCGGTGGTCATTCCCTGACCTTTCCGCATCCTCCTGTATTTGGTGGTGACGGGTTCGAACCCCCGGTCTAATCAAGAAGCGTGTGCTATGAACTGCTGCTCCTTCCCACCTGGCTACGGATGCGCAACACATTGAATGCAGCAGCAACTTTTCCTACATAGCATTAATTGAAAAACACTTAGCTATTGCAAAGCAGAGAACTGGGTGTGTGACATATGCACTGTATTTATACTGCAGCTAGGGTAATTCAATTGCATATGGCGCATAACACAATCTAAGAGAAGAGAGCTTGCTACAGATGCATGATGCAATAATGCTATTACAAAACATATGATATATTGCCAAATTTCACAGAAATTCTGTGAATTTTGAGCATCAACATATATCATCAACTTGAGCAGGTCCAGTCTACAGCAGATTCCCAATCTTTTGTCACTCAATTCACACTAAGTTAAAAGGCGAATATTAATGGCACACAGAAACAGTTATTGCCATTTAACTCAATGGAATTTTTCTTAATCTTGCAGCACACCGGTGGGAACCAATAGTCTACAGCAGTGGTTTTTAACTGGGGTGCCACAAAAACATTTTTGGGGTGCCGTGTAATTTGGGTTTAATTATATATTTTATATATTTTTTAAATATATATTATTATATATATATATATATATATTTTTAAATTTGTATATTTATTTCATTATAAAAAGGTGTATGGTATCCACTGTACTGTATGTTTTTAATTTTGTGGTGATCTATAATTGATCTTTATTTAGTACCTCTATATAAAGAATAAAATTATTATATAGGCATATATTAAAAGGTCGAAAACCACTGTGTTAGGATTTTCTTTTGGCCTAGGGGTGCCGTGAAAAAGTTAATGGGACACTAAGGATGCCATGAACAGAGAAAGTTTGGGAACCTCTGGTCTACAAATTATTTTTATCCCGGATTTGAATGTCATTTTCTAGGTCTGTCTGGATATTACCTGACATTACCACACCTGGATATTAATCCACCTGTGTCAATGCTGGATGCATACAAAACTTCATATGAGCTCTACTAAATATTAACAATTTTGTGGATTTTCTACCTTGTATGAAATTATTATTAAAACTAAACTTATTCTGCAATAAGTAAAATGATAAAAGAAACCTCCTTTACCTCTTTTAAAAGCCTCATAATGGTAATATCCTGAAGGGTAGGTGTATACTGTTTCAGTTCTGGACAATCTTCCCACTTGCTGATAAAATCAAAGCACTGAGATACCCGACAGCATAACTTTAATGGATGGAAATCAGCTTCTAGCCAACGATAAAGATCCTGAAGTTGAGATGGTGCAGCCTGTATCACTCCAAACCTCACCTATGGAAGACACAAACTCAATGCTTAATGAACACTTACTTTGTTATTATTTGGTTTTTAGGAGCATTAGCAACTAAGACCATATTGCTCCGGGGATATGCGGTGATCATTCTCTGACCTTTCCGCATCTTCCATATTTGGTGGTCACAGGCTTGAACCCCGGTCTAATCAAAAAGCGTGTGCTATGCACTGCTGCTCCTGCCCACCTGGCTAAGGAGGTGCCGAATACTTACTTTGTGTGAAAGAATAAACAGAATTATTTGTCATCATCCCAACAACTGGACTGCAAGCTTTCAGTTAAGTTCACAACATTTTCATGAAAAGGCCAAATACCTTTTTTTTTTCTTTTTTTTTTAACTGGTAAGGATTCAAATTTTATTCATTGAATAAAACTGAATACTGAATTGTCAGCAGTTGCTGACAATTGCTTTATTCATGAAGCAATTGTCAGCAGTTCCACAAAATTCTAGGCTTTATTCATGAAGCAATTGTCAGCAGTTCCACAAAATTCTAGGAACTGAAATTGCACAGATCAAAACACCATGGAAAATATGTTAAAAGTTAAAATGCCACTGTGCAGTAAATATCAATGATGAAACTATAAATTTTTGAAAAGAATGAAAACATTTAAAGTTTGACAACAGTAGTACACAAGAGAAAAAAAAAAACATTAAATTATTCATTTTATTTCATTTAGAAGAAACACTCTCATTTAGATTCAGATATAAATTAATAAGTGTTTTTGGGAATAGGACAAATAAGTAAAACAGTGGTTTGCAAAATATAGGATAAGTTTGATAAATAATTCCAGGTGGGTAATAACACCTTTAGAATATAAACTAGTAGCTCCAAGAGTGGCTTGAACAAAATGAAACTGATACTAAAGAATCTAATGTTCAATTTCTGCATTTGAATTTCCCAGCATCAATCAATGATTTTTAGATACAAATCTCGCAAGTATGGATTAGTGACCACAAAGTGGCCTCAAATATTGCCTGAATATTATATAGCATTGCCCATAGGCTATTCATTTTTATTTATTATTTTTATGCTTAAGTATTATTTTAAAGTATTAATATAAGATATCAACAGACTGATTTCATCGCTTTCAAACTGGCTATTAACTAACAAGTACTACATAAAATACTCATGTTAGTTATACTAATGTACAATTATATTTTTCATTTTTCTTTCAAGGCGGGGAAGAAACGCTTGAATATTAGGATGAGATGGGAAACATAATTGGAAAAAATTGTGAAGGACAAGATCAAAATTACCAGTGACTGCTACTACCAGACAAAACATTCCCAGAAGAAAATAGCAAAACTGAACTAAGAAAGAACTAAGAAACTGGACAAAAAAAAAAAAGTAGTCTTTCTTAAATAAAAATTACTTCAAGCATCATTACAGGTAGTTCCTGTGCTCGTAAAGCACAAATTCATTTCCCATAGACATAATGTTAAAAACAGGGATTACATTCTCAACAATAAAATTTGTCCATAGTAATGTTAAATAAAGGTCAACAAAACAATAGTTTATGCTTAAACAATGATTTATTTATCCAAAGAAATGAAAACAGCCTTTAAAATTATGCAAAGAAATTATTTATGACATACAAACGTTAAAGAACGTTTATCCTTCATCATCATCAATTAAATGCATACTCGTTGATGGTTCTTCACTCATTGTTGGCTTGGCACTCGGTTTGTTGGAAGCACAAGGAGTCTTCTTCGAAAATGCTTCAAGAGTCATTTATGTCCAAGACAGTCTTCTCTTTTCTTTATAAATTTCATAATAGAATGCATAAGAATTTTTTTTAAATCTGTAGCAACTTTTCTAGTGCACTCAAATTTTGAATCTTGACTCGAAAATCTCAATTGCTTTTTCTGTGTGTTGAAAAGCTTCATCAAACCCCTTGAGAGTGAAGGAATGAACAGGAGTTTCAGCTGTTAAATCTTCTTCCTCAGCTTCTTCACATTTTACCATTTCAAGGTCTTCATTTGTGAACACTCCATTGTGTGCTTGAAGCAGACCAGTGATGTTGTTGGTAGAAACCTTAAGCTGCAATTAGTTAGCAATATTAAACCACTTCTGATTCACTTTGTATGATCTCTGCTGGTTCTTGAAATCCTTCAAAATTATTAATAAACTGATGAGTTTATTCCAAACACCCTTCATGTTCTTGTCCGAAATTTTGTCCCAGGATAGTTTTATTATTTTGATTGAATCTGAAATATGGAATTCTTTCCCAAATTCTTTAAGAGTTGGACCTCTCTCCTTATCTCTGCCTGAACAAATAAACGCACGCAGAGTAGTAATGTATTATATAACTATGTGCATGGTTTGAAATGTCGTATTTATGAATGTTTAGTATTTATTTATCACAATTAACGTTCATACTTGTTATATGAAAAAAAGTCGTAAAGTGGGGACTGCCTGTATTGAAAATTCTTCCCAAGACTTCCTCTGTACAGATGCATTAATAGATATGTCTACAGCCCACAAATTCATATTTATCTTCATTTTTTTTTTTTTTTTTTCTAAATGGCTTAAACAATTTCAGAAGCTACTCCGATCTCTAGACCATTGCTAACAGAGAAGGTCAAACACGTAATGCTACAAGTGTATATGTGATTGTTTAGAATAATGGCAAGCAACCTGTCCCACCATATAAGCTACTTTAAAAATAACCAGGGTCCTTGAGATCAATTATAATTTTTTTTTTTTTTACAAGTGTATAATGCAAAATACAGCATAATACACAAGGGCCCAAGGGTTTTTTTATGAAAACCCCAAACACGATAGGTATAAGAACCTATAGTACTTAGTACTGTGCTTGGGTTGGAGGTTGAGAAGATGAAAGAAGATATTTGTTGACATTAGACTTGAACTTCTGTAGACTGTAATTTTCAGGAAATACGTATGAAGGAAGTTTGTTCCAGAAAATGGCAGTTGAATGAATAAACGAATAAAAGATGAAAAGTTATTTCTGAGAGTTTGAAGTTCGACAATAAATGGATGTTGGCAGCACAGGTTCGGACCATTTTGAAAGATAGAGTGAGAATTATGGAAGCCAATTCAGAAGAACAGTGCCCATGGAAGTATCTATAGAAAAGGCATGCAGCAGAAACAGTACATCTATGATACAGCGAGCGGAGAGACTCTGTTAGAGAGGAGTCATTATTAACCTAACTGGCCTATTTTGAATGGAATCTAGAAGCCTGAGAGAGGTTTTGGGGGCACTGTCCAAGATGTGGGAACAATATTCCATGGAGGGTGGATTTGTGATTTTTACAGAGTGAGCAGCTGTCTGGAAGAAAAGTAACGCCGAGAGCGAAGTTTTTTAGATGCAGAGGCAGCAATATTTGTAATGTGCTTCTGCCAAGAGAGATTAGAAGTCAGGGTAATCCCCAAAAGAGATATATCATTTTGCCTAGATATCGGAGTGTCATCAAAGATAAGCATAGGAGCAAAAGAATCCTTTTTGCGAGATATAAAACAAGACAGAGTTTAAGGATTGAAATCAACTCAGTTGTCTTTGCCGCACTGGAGAATTGCCTGGAGATCGGCATTTAAGGAATTGGTAGCGGATATTCAAGAAGTTGAGGTTGATTGAGCAGGGTAAGGTTTCTCAAAATTTGCCAAAACTATCGTTGGCAAATACATGTGCTGCAAATACTGCAGAATTTGCAAATACATGTGCTGCATACAGGTTTCCTAATGGCAAGAGTTGCTACTCATTGCTTTACCCATTGTTGGAAGGAGTTATCACACACATTGGCATATTTTTTTGACCATGGAAAGTTTGTTTGTTGAAAAATAATGTGCTTCTTTAAATTACAGCACTGCATTAAATCTTGTAACCTAATTCCTACTGGTCTGTTTTCTTTAAGTTTACTGCTAAAAAAGATGCATTATACTTAAATAGGTATGGCTGTATAGGATGAATTGGCTGACCGTGCTTTTTCTGCATAACTGGGTAACAAAATTTTCCTCTCTGGTTTCATGTTTCTGTCCACCTCTCTCTCTCTCTCTCTCTCTCTCTCTCTCTCTCTCTCTATATATATATATATATATATATATATATATATATATATACACATACACAGACATGAGGATGGGCAGAGGATGTTACAAATGCTCCTGGGGCGATCCTTAGGATGCAATACAATGGATAGTGTCAAGTCAAACAAGTACACTTTTTTTTGGACAGATTCATATCACCATAATCCATGTGAGATCTGATTAAAGTTCAATAAAAGTGAAGGAGAGTGTATTGATTGGCACCTTATGTTGCTACAGATTATACATTGAAGATATTAGTGTTTTTTTTTTACACAAAAAAAAAAAAAAATAAAGTTTAACTTACTATCCAATACCAGACCTAGGAATCTAATAAACGTATAAGTAGTAGGATGTCCTTTTTGAGTTAAGTGTTTTAAGTAGGTTCAGTGCAGATTTATTTTTCTACTTCATTTGTGATTTTTAAATCGGAAATAAGCAATAGCCATTACAGAATGTCCAGAGATCAACTTTAACTGAAAAAACCTACATCTGAGACTCTGAAATTCATATTTTTTGCCTGACATCAAATATGAGGTAGAGCAATACCCTGCATAGCACTGATAATTGGTACTGAAACTGTTCCATGTTATGTGAAACCGTGCTGATTGAGGTATAATTATAATGGGTTTTAATTAGATAGTATGAATCAGAGCTGTAATACTCAATATGTTCTACGTTGATAATAATATTAGTAAATAAATAAGAGGAGTATACCTCAATATCATACGTGGAACACTTCCGTATGATACCCTCCAGAAATTAAAACGGAAAAAACGAAAAAACTGACAACTTACCGGTACATTAAAGTAAAATATAAATAATTAAATAATCAATTTAACACAATTCAAAACAATTAAAATTCAAATTAACGCAATTAAAAGAATCTAACGAAAATATTCAAAACGAATTTAAATCAAAAAATTTCAGGCATAAAACAACTATCACTGGCGACATCACGTAATATTGTTAAGCTTGCCTTAAAATCTCGATATTCGGATAAACAAAAATACCTTTCCCAGGTTAGGAAGCTTCGCGATAAATTAAAAAATTATCTACATCCGAACGATTGGTCTGTATTGAAGACCTCCATAGATTTGCGACGGGAAGCACAAGCCTCAGAAATAAAAAACAGAAGGAAGGAAAATCGTTTTGAATATTTTCGTTAGATTCTTTTAATTGCGTTAATTTGAATTTTAATTGTTTTGGATTGATTATTTAATTATTTATATTTTACTTTAATTATTTATATTTTACTTTAATGTACCGGTAAGTTGTCGATTTTTTCGTTTTTTCCGTTTTTATTTCTGGAGGGTATCATACGGAAGTGTTCCACGTACGATATTGAGGTATACTCCTCTTATTTATTTACTAATGGGTTTTAATTGAATGTGTACCAGAGAAACACTCTATAAACAAGTTATAATAAATCTATAAACTTTTTGCACTTGCTAGCCAATTAAAAGGATTTGAAATAAAATATTGCAAAACTTTTATTAATGAAAAAGTAACATCATGAGAGATGAGAAAAAAGGCTTTATTGTTTATTTAGGTATTTCAATAATAAAGTCTAGTGAAGTCATCTCTTCTTTTTCTCAGAGTACAAGT
The DNA here is from genome assembly GCF_048544385.1 of Mastigoproctus giganteus. Lineage (NCBI taxonomy): Eukaryota > Metazoa > Arthropoda > Arachnida > Uropygi > Thelyphonidae > Mastigoproctus > Mastigoproctus giganteus. The sequence continues at coordinate 117,157,792 of NC_143585.1, forward strand.
CTTTGTATCATTGAATCCCATCTTGTAAAATTGCCGTATCTTGATGCTACATTCGACATCCAGATCTCCATTCATAATCACCTTGCAGGCCATGTCAACCCCCCCCCACACCGAAAAACTTTCTCCAATTGTTCTGTTAAATTCTTTGGTGCCATGTCATGGTTATCCACTTCAGAGTTATTTTACTCTTCATATGCAGTTTGCTTGTCAATTTCAAGGAGAGTTACATCATCTAAATCATTTGCATGTGAGGCAATGCAGTCACATACATTGGCAGTGTCCAAAGTTTTGAATCCCAAGTCTTTTCTAATCTTCACATTGTCCTCGGTAATTGTCTGAATTTGCGATTCAAAGCAAGTGAAATCATTTGGCAAATGGGGAAAAACATGCTGCCAAACAGAACTTATGTTTTTAACAGTTTGTTTGTTTGTTTGGTTTGGATTTTATTGGCGCATTAGCAACTAAGGCTATAATGCGCCAAGACCAGTGTTTTTAACAGCAATTTCTAGCCAAGATGCAATATCTTTTAAATCGTATTAAAGGAGTGAAAAAATAAATTGTGAAATGAAAAGTTTGAAAAGCTATCATGTCATCTCGCCAGGATGGAATTAAGAATACTGAACGATGTTGCACGTTACTATTGACACACGTGCATGTCAGACAATACAGTTGACACCTCAGTATATATGTACACGTACCTGGGCTACGACAACACAGCATATATGTACATGTACCTGGGCTACGACAACACATATATGTTGTCGTAGCCCAGGTCGACAACACACATACACGTACCTGGGCTACGACAACACAGCATATATGTAAAGTACATGTCTAGGTTATTGAATGAATTTTAACATGTAGAGTAAATCTGACTTAAACTTAATTGAAAACCGTGTTATAGTGAAAGCCATGCTGTTTGAAGCTGTACTAAGTGAGGTATTGCTGTATTCTATACCCTCAGAAACGTCTACTGTATTTGAAATATCCTGTAAGATGTTATTGATCCTTACTGCAAATAGTGTTGAAACTTAAAATCCCTAGGGAACACCAACTTCCTATAATAACTGAGGAAAGCTTACAACATAGTTTAAAGGTGTGCAGATCTCACAGATGATACCAAACCACCACAAAGTGACAAAGGCCTTTTCATATCAAACTTATCACAACTAAATGTTAATTTGTAACAAACACATTTGTGATATTTAATTCTACCTTAATAATCAAATTGTTTCTTTCCACTGTTTTTAGTTTGCTGGAATGAAACATTATGCATAATTGCTGAAGAAATCTACGCACATGTTCCAGCAAAAGCATTGCTATCTCTTTCTTCAGAGGAAGGTATGTATAAGCAAAATATGAGTTTTGCTCATACATATATCTGTTAACTAAACAGATAGTTACCATTTAGAAGTTGAATTTCTTTCCAAATCTGCAAGCATCTTCATTTTAAATTATATTGGTGACAAACTGTGTCTGAATCCTTTTATCTTAATTGTTGTGCTTTAATTTTATCTTCCTACAATTTATAAGCTTAGTAGTAGTGCAATATTTACAGTAAACATTCCATGCTTCATTCTCTCCCCCCCCCTCAACATTTTCTTGTTCTGTTGCAGGCATCATTTCTTGTAATCTGTCTTTGTATAGTGGGTGAAGATCGATGGAAAGTTTTATATGATACGGCTCCCTATGCAGTAATATCGGTGGCATTATCTATGGAATGAGTTTGAATTAAATCAATATCAAACAATATACAAAATACTGGAAAGTAATCATTGTTATGCAGATCATATTATCCAGTGCCCACAAGTCTATATTCTTGGTTCTAGATTATAAGAGCAGATCAATATATGGAAGAACTATTGCCTGTGGGAAAATAATGATTAATACACCAGAGTTTAGTACGGTCAGATTATATATATACACACTATTGCTAGAGTGACCATACATCCCAGTTTAGCTTGGACAATCTTGAATTTTAAACTGTTGTCCCGGATTTTAGTACATGTCCTGGATAAAAATATTTTTATTTCAACTGTATATTTTTTTAATGGTTTATTTTTATATACCATAGAGATTAATTAACACTAACTTCCTAAGTGTTGGCCAGGGAATTTCTGGCTTCCAAGTTACTTAATAATAGAATTATTCACAAATATAGAATCTTACGTAAACAATAAATCTATTACATAACCAGACAGTGAACTAGCAAACCATATGGCAGCCTGTGAGCACCTGGAGAAGGCTTATCTTATCTATAATAATTAATAAAATAATTTTAATTTTCAGCCATGTCAACGAAAAAGCACTTTTAATGAACAGCAACGTGTGGAATTTCCATTTCTCAAGTTGATATCTCCTGATTGTATTTTCTGTACACAATGTTTGTCTACATTTTCAATATCTCAATGGGGTCACAGTGATATAACAGATCATATAAAAAGGAAGAAACACAAAACTGTACTGAAGACTGTGGTTGCTTGTTCAAAGCTCATGAATTATTTTCAAAACACTGAACCCGAAAATGACGGACTTGATTGTGCAGCTACAAAAGGCACTTTCGTGTATCACTAAGTGAAGTACGATTTTTCATTTAGATCCAGTGATTGATCATCTAAATTAACCTCGTTGATATTTAACTCCAGATTTTCCTGTGCAAAGACCAAGAGTGAAGCAATTGATGTCCATGTCTTGGCTCCGTTAGCAGAGGAAGAGCTACGAATGGAGTTAAATGGTGTCAGTTTCATTTCTATGTCATTTGATGCTTCAAATAGAAAAGCAGTTAAATTGATTCCAATAATGATTCATTATTTTAATTAAAGAATTGGAATTAGAACTACTAGAGGTTTATTCTGTTAAAGCTGAAACATCAAATATTATTGTAGATTCTATTCTAAAATCAATTGAAAAATTTAATATTGTCGATAAAGTTATGTTTTTGTGGTGGTGGTAGTAGTAGTGGCATGCGATGCTAGAAAGCAAGTGTATGAGCTTATGCAGCATCAGCCAGAAAAAAAAACAACACACCATTCCCTCCAAATGCCTGTCCAGTTCCTCCTTAAATTTATTCAACCTATCAACTTCCACAACACATGGAAGTTTGTTCCAGCAATTAACCACCCGCTGGCTAAAGGCAAATTTCCACACATCTATTCTACATCTGTCCTTTCTTAATTTGAATTTATGCACCTTAGATTCGTAATCTGAACAAGTGGAAGGATCCCATCAGAATTCAGCTTTCTCAACCCATTCAAGGCCTTATACACCTCAATCAGATCACCACGCAGGTGCCTAGTCTCCAGCCACTGCAATTTGCAGAACTTAAGCCTCTCTTGGTAACAGGATCCCTTCATTCCCCTCACCAATCTTGTTGCCCTTCTCTGTACACGCTCAAGCAAATCTATATCTTTCCTAAAATGAGGCCTCCAGACCTCTACGCAGTACTCAAGGCGTGGCCTGACCATTGCCTTATACAGAGGGACAATCACCTCCTTTTCACTGCTAGCAAAATTTCTATATATCATTGACAAAACCCCATCATGACCTGCACTGGCAGCCTGTCTGCATTGCTCAGAAAACTTCATGCCTGACTGCACAATTACTCCCAGGTCTTTTTCATTTTCTACCACCTTAAGTGTAGTACCACACAATTGGTACGTTTCTCTGGGGTTACTTCTACCCATATACAGTACTTTGCATTTGTCGAGGTTAAACTTCAGTTGCCACTTCTTAGCCCATCTACCCAAATTATTTAGATCCTGTTGCAGTAGCACACTGCCATTACTTTCATTAACAACCCTGCAAACCTTTGTATCATCTGCAAAATTCGACATTAAGCCTGATATACCTTCATCAATATCATTGATAAATATATAAAACAACAGTGGGCCCAACACCGAATCCTGTGGGACTCCACTAATAACATTAGTCCACGAAGAGCAGCACCCATTAATTACCACCCTCTGTCTTCTACCACTTAATCATCCTTTTATCCATTGTAGCAACTTACCCTTAATACCATTCTGCTCCAATTTGTACAATAGTCTTCCATGCGCAACAGTATCAAAAGCTTTCCTGAAATCCAAATATATGATATCAAAATTATTTTTTGCATCCAGTTCCTTTGTAACCACATCATAATATCTTATCAAGTTTGTCAGACAAGACTTTCCCTTAACAAACCCATGCTGTGTCTGAATTATTGCCGCAGTGTTGTCTAGATGATCCTGAAATGCATCTTTAACCAGCGACTCCATTATTTTACCCCGAACAGAAGTTAAACTAACTGGTCTGTAATTACTCGTGTCACCCTTCGATCCCCCTTTGTGAATTGGGGATACATTTGCACATCTCCAGTCCGAGAGAACCTCCCCTGAGTCCAAGGATGCTCTCATAATTATGGCTAAGGGTTTGCTTAGTTGCTTTGCCGCCTCCTTTAATATAACTGGATAGTTCCTATCCACCGCAGGTGCTTTTCTTATGTTGAACTTCAACAATTTCTCCTCCACTTTGCTCTCAGTTATTACAAAATCATTAAGTATGCTGCTACAATTTGATAACCTTCTACCATTTTCAAACCTTAATTCCTCATGTGTGAATGTAGATGCAAAATACTCATTCAGTTTGTTTGCTATCTGAGCAGGATCCTCAACAGTCGAACTATCGATGTCAAGTGGACCAATCAGATTCATCCCCTTCCTTTTAGAGTTTATATAAGTAAAGAAATCCTTGCTGTTTTTCTTATCATCTTTTGCTAAGGATTTCTCGTAATCTGCCTTTGCCTGCCTAACCTCCTTTGTGACCTGATTACAGACTAGCTTATATCTGCCATAGGCTTCTGAGTCGCTTGATAATTTATATGCATCCCATGCATTTTTCTTCTCTGTTACGAGTCTCATTAGTTCATTTGATAACCATTTAGGCCTAAACCTCGAACAATATTTCTTAATAGGTATGGAAATTCTAGTAGCATCCACGATTAATTCCTTGAATGCTTCCCACTTAGAATTTACTGTTGGTAACATCGTCAGTTGATCCCACTATACAGAATTTAAAAACTTTCTGAGACCACTGTACTCACCTTTATGGAAGCAATAACCCTTTCCTTTACCCCTGATGGTAATTAAATCTTTAAGTAAATCCCACATCAGTACACTGATCACTGCTACCTAGTGGTTCCTTTATCTGCAAATTCTTAATACACGAATGATCACTGCTGATAACCAGATCAAGAGTATTACTCTCTCTGGTTGCCTCTCCAACATGCTGGCTGCAGAAAACAATCATCCAATAAATCCACAAAAGTCTGACTAGTGTGTGAGTGACCAACCCACAAGTTCCAGTTAATATCTGGGAAGTTAAAATCCCCCATTATAAGACATTCCGATTTACTAGCCCACTCTATTTCTCTGTACAATTGTTCATTGTACTCATTCGAGTCATTAGGACTATAACATACTCCTACTCTTATTTTTGCTTTCACAGTGCTTATGTCACACCAAACTGACTTAACAGTGCACTGTTCATCTATATCAACTGGGTCCACTTCTTTTGATTTTATGTTTATTATTTGTGGTGATAACTCAAATACTAACTTTGGTGGTGTAGAACATCATGGAACAAACAATGTTGTGAACAAATTAAGAAACTTCCTGAACACAGACTTGCATGGAATTGCTTGCGCATATTATTCATAATTGTGTAGAAACAAGTTGTGATACTCTCCAAATAGAATTGGAAGCTTTAGTTGTAAAAATCTCTAAATATTTTCACACATATACAGTTAGAGTAACAGAACTACAACCTTTCTATGAAGAGGCTGATGTTAAGTATAAAAATTCTGCTTTGAAGCCGTGCTAAGCGAGGTATTGCTGTATTCTATATCCTCAGAAACATCTACTGTATTTGAAATATCCTGTAAGATGTTATTGATTCTTACTGCAATTAGGGTTGGAACTTTAAAAAAAAAAAAATTCCTAGGGAATGCCAACTTCCTAGAGAGCATGGCAAAACATGCTTTCTTTCCTTGTTACCTGTGACAAACAGAATTTTAGAAACATTTACTTAACCAAAGTGCTCTAGGTTAATTTTAAATTTCTTAAAAGATGAAAATGCTAAATTTTGGTTATTATTTTTTCAAAGTCAGCTTGAAAACTTTAATCAAAGCATTGAGTGAATAAATATCTCAGCTTCCAAAGTTTACCACCAATTGCTGTTATAAAAATCTAAACTTAAAAATAGAAGATTATTAGTTGGTTCCTACAAAAGCAAAAGAGAGGAAGTAAACAAAAAAAAAAAAAAGTATGAATTCTAATATTTTCCAAAACATCATTTGCCAATTCTATGATCGTGCTGTAGAATACCTTGAACTGAGGGAGAAATCATCTCATGGTACTTCTGTTTTTCACTGGGTAAATTTGTTTGTATTGCCTGAATGGAATGTTGTTGAGATTTCTTACTGTTTTTCTGAATCTAAATATGAGGAAAAGTTTTAAAAAATTGTAAATAGAGACAAGTTATTGGATGAATATTGTCTTGTAAAAAAACAGTTTGTGGAGGAAAAGCTACCAGAATGGAGACAACAAAATAGTTCTTGTGAAAATGTTTGGTTAGAAATATTTACACATTTCAAATCCAAGCTAATTTCTATTGACAATATGCCATTTGGTAGAATTTGCTCCATGTCTGTCAGGAACGTTGGCTCCAGTAGAGTATTTTCACAACTAAAAATGTTGTGGTGTTTAGAAAAAAGTCAATTTAATGTTTCCACGATATCAAAGTTGTTGATTACAAAACGTAATTTTTCTGAAGACCACAGTCAATTCTATGAAAAGTAAATAAAAAAAATAAATTAAAAAAACCATTACCATACTTAAAAAAATTTCCACATAAGAGAAGTATGAACGGTGCACAAAAAGGTGAAAATAAAGATTACATGTTTCTAACTGCAATGTATCAAATATTTCCTAGAACTGAGAAATTTTTCTTTAATAAATTTTTTTTACAAAAGTTAAAAATTCAAATTTATATAATTTTGTGATTTTAAATCATTAATTCATATAAATATTAACAATTAAAATTAAGAAGTATGCTATATTTAAAATGTTCAGCATTAAATATTTTCTTATTTGATTCTGAAATACTAAAATTCTTGGAAGAAACAAATTTTGCATTTTAACTAATGCACTTGATTTTTTGTAATGCTTACCACTGAACTAACCAAAAAAAAAAAAAAAAAAAAAAAACACCATTCTTTTCTTTTATAAAATCTGTTCACATTATGTGAACAGATTTAATGTAACTTTATTATCCCACCTTTAAAAAAAATTATAAATTTGATTCGTTACGTATTTTGTTGCACATTTTTAAAGTTAAATTATTTATTAAAACACTAAATAAAATTTTATTAAAATACTCAAAATTAGAAAATAATTTACAAAAGGTGCATAAAATTAAAAAGATGCGTACACTAATGTTGTTCCAATTTTGTCCCGCATTTCCTTCTTTCAAACAGTTGCACTGTCCTGGATTTTCTTATATGGAAACATTTTGTCCCAGTTTCACCCAAAAGTATATGATCATCCTAATTAATGCTCACTTTAGCTGCCCTATTTTATTCATTTGTGAAAATATCTACATCTCATTTTTGCATTATGGGTGATTTTAATATCCATTAAAATCACCCATAATGCAAAAATGAGATAGAATCTGAGTGATAAGTGTGCAGCACAACTCTGCATGATGATAAATATTGTTTATTGTGTGGCAGCTGCAGTTCCTAGTAGGTTAAAAATTGGGTGCCCAAGCAAAATATAGAATCAGATGTAAATTTTTCAAGACTTTTTCATATAGGAAAGAAAATCAATATTAAAAATAAAATTAATAAAATGCACATTATGAAGTGTATTTAAATTAATATAATGCTATATAGCAAAAGGAGAACAGAGAGAGACCATATCACGGTCAAACTGTTAAAATCTTCAAAGTGGTTTTATGGCGAGTTTGAAGAAAAACAAAAGGAACTACTAGGGACAATATAATGTATCTATTATGCATCATCTCTATTGAAGATGATGTCGCACAATAGACAAGAGCCACAGAGAGGCATGGTGTAGTTTCTTTTAAACTATTTTCATATTTTATACTAAAAGATTATTTTCCATGCCGTTTCCTATGAAAATTGGCAACACGGGGTCCTGGCTAAAAATGTTAATCGCCCTTCCCATGTTCCGATAATCAAACTCACATCAATATATCAGTGTTGGAAAATTAGAAATAAGAGTAACATTACCAATTCTGGGGGATCTAACTGTTACTCTGGTCCACTCTGAAGAATGACCATTTATAACAACCCTCTGTCTCCTATACTTTTAGCCAGCCAATGATCTAGCATAGGATCTTACCTCTCAATTCCTTCTTATTTATAAAGAAAACTTTCATGCAGGACTATATCAAAAGCTTTCATAAAGTCTAAGCATATAATATCTTCAAAAAGGCCTCTAAGGTTAGGAGAGTACATATTCAGAATTTAAAACAAATACACCAACCGTTTAATTATAATGGTTTAATACTGGAAACTATAAAATGTACCAAACGATACTACACTGTAAAATGATATATGCAAAAGACTGATTTACAAAATAAATATACGATGAAACTTTAATATACAATAAAATATAAATAAATAAATTATTTAAAATACAATAAAGATAAAAGTGATAATAAGACCGCAGAGTTCAATAAGTCCGCCATTGCTGAGCATTATTGGGAGAAACATCATCAGGTCTCCCCGGTGAATGCTATCATCCTTGACCGGGCGCATAGGTTCTGGGACCGTAAGTGGCTAGAGAGTTTGTGGATAGGCTCGTCTGAGAACAATAGTATGAATAGGGACAGGGATGTTCGATTTCACCCCCTACTGGAAGCTGTGGTCCTGGCAAAAGTCGAGCGTTTTATATTTCCACGCTCCCGATTCTGGATCGTAGGGAAGAAATATTGAGCATCCGCATGGTCAACCACGTGTGCTGCGAGCCTGTTACTTAAGGATGTGTTGCTTAAACATCATTGTTGTTGAGAAAGGAGGCGGAAGCCTCCGAAAGCTTCAGTCAATGTTTTATCGCTTTTATCGTTATTGTATTTTAAATACAATATTTATTTATATTTTATTGTATATTAAAGTTTCATCGTATATTTATTTTGTAAATCAGTCTTTTGCATATATTATTTTACAGTGTAGTATCGTTTGTTACATTTTATAGTTTCCAGTATTAAACCATTATAACTAAGCATATAATGTCAATGACTAACATCAAAATCATTGTTATTTCAAGAATTCTAATACAAATTCCATTATCACAAATCTGTCATTCCAATGACAGGAACTGTATTGTAATTCTTGAAACATCAATCACTAAAGCTTTCATGAGGAGAAAATGTTGACCTACAGTTTTACAGGTAGGCTCTGGGGCACACGACACAGGTTTACTTCATGGTTTTGTTAATTAATTAAAAATAGTTTTGAAAACCAGACAAGGACAATACACACCTGTTTGCCACAGTTGTCTGATTCTGGTTTAGGAAAGCCAAAATTCTCTGGAATTCAGTTTGCAAAGTTGATGAAATTGAATTATGGATACATAAAATGATGTAGGCATTATTATTTTAAATTCTGGTTTCACTTTTGACAACAATCTTACTCTAATGATATGCAATCAAGTCAAAATAAGAAATTAATATTAAAACATGTAATTTAAATTATATAATATAATAAATTTAAAAATAAATAATTATATATATATATATATATTTTGTGTTTTTATTATTTTAGTTAGTGTCTAATAGATTGTTTTTAATTTGTCACTTGCTACGTTAATGTCATTGCCATGTGGCAATTGGACTATTATACGTGCTTGATATATTTTAGTTTGATTGCTTAGATTACTTAAATTTTTGGTATCTATTTTCTATAGGGTATTAGGGTGTATACTGAACAGGAGATTTAGTTAGCGTTTTTAGTCTAACCTATTCCTAGGGGTCTGTGGTGGTGTTCAAATTATATACTATCTAATGAAGTTAGTTATAATTATTTATTTAACTTTAATTAATATTAATCAATACTAACTAACATTCCCTTACCTGGTCATCTATCCGCTACTTCATCTGGGGCTTTGAGCGGATTGATAGCCAGTTTTAAAGGAATGTCTCATAATTACCCGTTTTCTGTTAACTCCCTATCAGTTTTGCCTTATTAGTGAGATTATTTTGCTCTTTTAGATTATTTAATTCATTAAATAAGGATAGTTTTATGTCAATTTGTCTTTCAGTTTAATTTTAATTTTTGAAAATTTTTTATTCTTAACTTCGGATTCGGCAAACTGGTAGAGGAGAAACAAAGCCCAACGGGTAATTATCGGAATAATCGAGTGGAGCTATACTTAACTGTCCGGTGGTGGTGTTTCGGTAAATGAGGGGTTAGCCCTATTCATTGTTTGTTTTATCACTGGTTTGGTTTTGAGTGCGCAGTCGCATCTATTGTTGCTTGATATTGTTGTAGGGTGATATTTTTGCAAGTCATCCGATGAGTGGGGACTCAGTACTGGGGGGGGGGGTTTCCGTTTTAGCTCTGTGGTGAAAATTAATTTGAAAATAACGTGATTTGGTTGTATGTTATTTACAAGCGTTATTTTCATGATTTGGTTGTTATTTACATGAGTTGGTTTGCTATATATATATATAATATTTTTAATAAACAAACATAATGATGGAAGTGTGAGTTACACAGAATGCCCAAAGCTGAAAGGAAAAGGATAGAAATAATTAAAAAGTGACCTGTAGTATCAAAAATGACATGTAATAAAAGACCAAAGTAATGGTAGCTAGTATCAGATAAGGGGGGCAACGCAAATAAATCTGATATCAGCAAAATAAAAGTTGATACATGATCGTGTATTTCATCAGGGGACTACACCTGATGAAACTTATTTTGCTGATATCAAATTTATTTGCATATTTGCTTTGCCCCCCCCCCCCCTTGATATATAGCCAAATATACCCACCCTTATCTGATACTAGCTACCATTACTTTGATTTTTCATTACATATCACTTTTGATATTACAGGTCACTTTTTAATTACTTATATCTATCCTTTCCTTTTAGCTTTGGGCATTCTGTGTACCTTACTCTTCCATCATTATATTTATATTTATTAAAAATATTATATGTGTACATTTACATCCTTTGCTGATGCTTTGTGTGCTTAGGTGTATTTGCCATATCCGATTTATTTATTTTTATCTCCTCACCTTTCCTGGTTTTAATGCACTATTATTTTCGTGATATGTTCTGTAAGTGCCATAGAATCATTAAGCAGATGATTCTACTTAATTCTACTATTAAGTAGAATCATCTGCTTAATAGAATCAAATTTCAAAGAACCGATTCAAATCAATAAAATACATCACAATTTCAGTTATCAGAATCAAATTTGAAAGCCTCTGTTATATTTTTCTAAAGCAAATTTCTGGAGGTTACACCCATAAAAAAAAAACAATTTGCAGTTTCTGGTTTATTGGGCTTTTCTGTTAATGCAATAAATGGGTTGTAAACTATCTTATTCCAATAATACCAATATCTGGAATTCGGTGTTTTCATGTTATTATGGTGAAATGTGATTCCCCCTTCACTGAAACTTCTCTTCATTTCTATATCTAAACTTCATCTTACTTCGTGTGTCATGTGTTAGTTCCAATTTGTGTGTGCTTTGTTATTGATTGATGCTTATCTTTTTTACTGTGTTTTAAATTTTATTACCCTAAAAAAATGTCAGCGAATAGAAAGAGTGAATTTGAGTGTAAAGTGGCAAATTATAGAAACACGACAAATTAAACTAAGCAATATGTCTCAAAGGGAAGCTGAAGTAAAATTAGGAGTGCATCATTAAAATTATAAAAATCACATCACACATTAAACACTAATGTGATTAGTGAAACCAGAAAAAGGAAGCATGAAGGGAAATGCCAAACAGTAGATGAAGTTCGGTTTGGTTCAAACAGGCCAGCTCTAATGCACCAATCAATCATAGCATCCTTCTTCAAAAATGCTAAGTTTTTTTTTCTGAAAAACTACACGAAGAGGTTAATGCGATGGACAGGTGGCTGACAAGATGGAAGGAGAGGCATGATCTTGTTTACAAAAAACTTCGTGGGGAAAAACAGGATTCCCCTTTGTGGAGAAAACAGGTGGTTCTGCGGCTGACACCTGGTTGAAAACCTCTTGGCAAACTGTGTTAAGCATTTATAATCCCGAAAACATTTTTAATACAGACACAGGGATGTACAACAGGGCTACCCCAGACCACTGCATGGTTTTTAAAAATTCCTCTGCATCTGCAGGAAAGAAGATCAAGGACAGAATTACAGTTCTTTTAACTCTTAAGATTTCAAAATGTAACAGCAATGAAGCTCAATTTTTCCTACTTTAAGTACAGTCTGTCCTCGTATAGCACGATAGTTGCGTTCCTAGAAACTCTTGTGCAATGCAAAATCGTGCAATATAAACAGGCCCTATGGGAAAGGTAGGGTTAGGTGCTGACCACCCAAGATTGAACACACATTTGGAACCAAAACATTACCAAACACAATAAATAATCGGGTAATTTTAATCGTTATAAAATACGTAAGTATTTTATAACGATTAAAATACGTAATAAAAATAATATTATATTATAAAGTATTTTTAGTATTTTTTAATACTAAAAAAGTATTTTTTACGGAAAAAATACGTATTTTATTCGTAAAAAAAATATATTAAATAAAATACTTACGTATTTTATAATACGTAAGTATAAATTATAATACGTAAGTCGTAATAAAATATTGCTAATGCTTTTGCTTCTATCGTAAGCAAACTTGCTTTTTGTTTGATTTTCTATCCAAACAGATCACAGCCGTTCCATCTCTTCCAATTCTTTGTGTCTTAATCTAATGGATTTTAATTACACTTTGAGTTGTTCCCACTATGAAAGTTGTTTTTATTTTCTCTGCATTCTTTGTAATTCTCCGCGTTGCCTCATTTAGGTCTGTAGCACGTGCAATATCACATGGTCTTTCATTTCGCTCAAAGCGTTTCGCAATTTCATATTTTTTCTCTATCGACAGAAACAGACTGGCCATAAGCCTTACGGGGGAAACCACGGTGGGCCGGAGGCTGGTGTGATTTTGGTCATAAACCGTAGTATGAGGCCACTACAAATTTTCCCGGGTAAGAATTTTTGACCCAGTCCGCCTCTGTTTATCGATATTGCTTCTTTTTTTTTTTTTTCTCTCTGAATCTGCAGTGTCTTAGCCAGGATGCTTCCTTTTCACACCTTTTAAATATTTTACTAATTTTTAGGGAATAAAGCACAATTACAAACGAGATGGCATGCTTGATACACAGAAACAAAGCTGCGCGCGTATAGCAACTGAATAAACAACACCGTAAAGGCCGATACACTATTAACACCTCACATTTTATTAATGCACATTTCTGGGGGTTACTACCATAAAACAATAAAAAAAATTTCCAGTTGCATTTCTGCTAGTGGAATCTGTTATAAATTGGTAGTAAACTCCATCTAATTGCATTTGCGATTATATCGATAGCTGGAATTGTGTTGGTTTTTACGTTATTATGGTGAAATGCGTTTCCCTTTCACTGATATAAAACACATAAATACATTTTCAGAATCTTCTTCGTTCCTATTGTGTTGCGTTCAGTTGGGGTGATTCCGCATTCGACTGCCATTTCTTGTAAACACAAAGGCGAATCGTGTATAAGCGAATTCGGTTCGTGTTATATAAGATAACGTTCCCCTATTTATAAATCGTGTATGATCGAATTCGTGTAATGCAAACACGTGTTATACGAGGACCGACTGTACTCATTTAAATATAAGATCGATATCATACCTTTATTGTAGAAAATCTTGACCCGATGCTCACATCAAACTAATCCGGTTATATAAGCATTAAAATCTTTAAAACCATGAACGTATCCATATTAAAGGATTGTTAAATTATATGATATTATATATAACTAAACTTGTCTTTAATTAACATAGTCTGCTAACTGCTATCAAGGAAGAGCCAAGCACAGCCTATGCACAACAACCTACCCCAAACTAAACCATTAATCATCATTGATAGACCAGAAAGAAGATAATGTCGAACTGTATTAAAACTATATTAAATTAAAACCGTATTAAAATATTCTTAGGCTGAACTCTTAATACTTGACCAGGTATTTCAGTTGTAAACCGTGCTCACAACAAGAAAAGATTTAAAACAACATCCACTCTCTTATACTTTAAAATAGGTGCATCACGACAAGATTATTACCACATGCACGTGAAAGTCCACGAGTCCAAAATAGTATATGGTCTCTGTACATTTATAGAGCAACAGTTTAATTTCAGTTCACGGGTTTCAGCTATTAACAGTTTTATGGAATCTTTCTGTGAATTAATTACTTTAGCTTCGTTAAACCGAAAAACATGGTTCTCCTGAATGGTGTGAAAGGAAAGTTCAGATGCATCTGTCCTTTTCGCCCTCGCAGATGCCTTGTGTTGTTGTAAACACATAGAAAGATAATTTTGGGTAGAACCAATGTAAAAGAAGTTGCACTCCCCAAAAGCAATGTTATAGACAATACTGGTTTGCTCCCAGTATTGTCTATAACAGTGTTAGAGACTGAGGTAGATTTCCTTGCCCTCAATATTGTCTGAAGTTTACTTATCGGTTGTGCAACTATTTTGAATTCCATATTTTTAAAAATGTTAAACTGATCATATCCTTTTTACTTTAATAAAATCTTTATATGTGGTGTTTTTAATCACCGGAACCGATTCGGATTTCAGTTTCTCTTGTCGTTGAATGTTCCTAATTATACCATACCTAGTTTATATCCCCTGTTTAAAAATGTAAACGTACTCCCTGAGTACGTCCATTAAGGGTTTCTTGTGTAGAACTATATCTATACACATTGTGAAATTGGTTGAAAATGATACGCCTTTTATACATAAAAGGGTGGTATCTTGAATAATGTAAAAATTTCCCTGTATTAATAGGTTTTCGATATATTTTAAAGTGTATTAATCCTTCTTAACGTAAAGTTATATTAAGTTTATAGAGTTCTCACCTGATTTTTCTTGTTCCAAAGTGAATTTAATCTTGCGTGTATATTATTAAAAGAACTCATAAGATTATTTACATTGTTTTCATGTGAAATAACAAGGATGTCATCTAAATACCTACCACAAAATGTTAATCCGGGAATATACGGATTTAAGTGTAATTGTTCAATAGTATTCAGATAAATTTCAGCTACTAAACCACTCATACTAAGTTCCATCGGAAGGCCAAAAATTTTCTATAAATATCCGATTGAAAATCAACATAACTAGGCTCTATAAGAAATCTGATTAAATTAAATATTTCGGCTATAGGTAACTTGGTTTTATTTAACATTATGGCATTACTGCTGATCAAATCCCATAATGTATCGAGCGAATATTTAACATCTACATTAGTATACAGTGAGACAACATCAAGGGAAAACAAACTATCATCATTATCTAGCTTTTTATCTTTTAAAGTATTAAAAATGAGAATCGGAATTTTTTATGCTAAATTTTAATGTAAGACGTATCGGTTTTATGATTGCATATAAATAAGACACTAAAGGCGCAAAAGGTGAATTTTTGTAGGAAACAATCGATCTAATCGGATAACCCGTTTCATGCAACTTTACTTCTCCAAACAAGGTCGGTACATTGTTAGTTCTCGCTTTAAGATTCTTTAATATCGCCATTGTAATATAATCTTTTCTTCTGTATTCCGTTAAGGTATTATTGAACTGTTTAATCAAGTTATCGAACGTACTTCTATTTTCCAATCGATAGGTGAAATTATCAGATATGATACTCTTCAATTTCTTGTTATATCCGCTTTATGTATTGCAATATCATTTTTTCTTTACATTTTATAATCCGATTCTTTCTTGCTTTGATAATTTGGGTATATTAGGATCCTTAGAATTATTTATAACATTATTTATCAGCTGTATTAATCTCTCCTTATTTTTAGTGTTCCTTAAAATGTATTCAAATTCAACTACTATTTGTTTTTTTGGAAGTCGTATAGGGTGACAGATTATAATTAAGTCCTTTTCTTAAAAGATTTATTTGAACAGTGGATAAATTATGTGAATAACATTTTATGGTAGGTATTTAGATGATATCCTTGTTATTTCACATGAAAACAATGTAAATAATCTTATGAGTTCTTTTAATAATATACACACAAGTTCAAATTCACTTTGGAACAAGAAAAATCAGGTGAGAACTCTATAAACTTTTTTTTTTTTTTAACTATACGTTAAGAAGGGTTAATACACTTTAAAATATATCAAAAACCTACTAATACAGTGAAATTTTTACATTATTCGAGATACCACCCTTTTACGTATAAAAGGAGTATCATTTTCAACCAATTTCACAATGCGTATAGATATAGTTCTACACAAGAAACCCTTAATGACGAACTCAGGGAACTTACAAGATTTTTAAACAGGGGATATACACTAGGTATAATTAGGAACGTTCAACGACAAGAGAAACTAAAATCCGAATCGGTTCCAGTGATTAAAAACACCATACATAAATATTTTATTAAAGTTCCTTATGTACAACAACGGTATGAGCAGTTTTTTAACATTTTTAAAAATATGTAATTCAAAATAGTTGCACAACCGATAAGTAAACTTCAGACAATATTGAGGGCAAGGAAACCAACCTCAGTCTCTAACATGGAGCAAACCAATATTGTCTATAACATTGCGTATGGGAGTGCAATTCCTTTTACATTGGTTCTACCCAAAATTATCTTCCGATGGGTTTACAACAACACAAGGCATCTGCGAGGGGCGAAAAGGACAGATGCATCTGAACTATCCTTTCACACCATTCAGGAGAACCATGTTTTTTGGGTTAACGAAGCTAAAGTAATTAATTCACAGAAAGATTAGCATTAGCATTAGTAGAGGCATTTGATGCAAGAAAGCAAGCTTATGCAGCATCAGCCAAAAAAAAAAAACCCACTTCCACTTCACCCCTCTGTTCGTTCAAAATACCTGTCCAGCTGAGCCTTAAACTTATTTAGGCTATCAACCTCCACCACAAGGGATGGAAGTCTGTTCCACCAACCAACCACCCGCTGGCTAAAGGCAAATTTCCGCACATCTATCCTACATCTGTCTTTCCTCAATTTGAATTTATGCCCTTTCAGGTGATTTTTCTGAGCTAGAGGAAGAATCCCATCAGCATTGAGCATGCTTAAACCATTCAAGGCTTTATACACCTCTATCAGATCACCTCGCTGGTGCCTAGTCTCCAGACACTGTAATTTGCAAAACTTAAGCCTTTCTTCGTAAGAGCACCCCTTTGTTCCATTCACTAATCTTGTTGCCCTTCTCTGTACTCGTTCCAGCAGCTCTACATCCTTCTTGAAATGAGGCCTCCAGACCTGTATACAGTACTCTAGGTGTGGCCTGACCATTGCCTTATACAATGGAATAATCACCTCCTTATCCCTGCTGGAAAAATTCCTGTATATCATTTACAATACTCCATGAGCTACTCTTGCAGCCCGTCTGCACTGCTCAGAGAACTTCATATCTGCCTGCACAACCACCCCCAAGTCCCTTTCATTCTCTACCACTGTCAGTGTAGTACCACAGAGTTGATACATTGCTCTGGGGTTGCTGTTTCCCATGCGTAGTACTTTACATATGTCAATGTTAAACTTCATTTGCCACCTCTCAGCCCATCTGCTCAACCTTTCCAGATCCTGTTGCAGCAGCATAGTGTCAGTAGTGTCCTTGACAACCCTGCCAACCTTTGTATCATCTGCAAACTTGGACATTAAGCTTGATATACCATCATCAATATCATTTATAAATACAGAAAACAATAATGGACCCAACACTGAGCCCTGAGGGAGTCCACTAATAACATTAGTCCACGATGAGCAGTGTCCATTGATTACCACTCTCTGTCTTCTCCCCCTCAACCACCCCTTTATCCATAGCAGCAATTTGCCTCCAATGTCACACTGCTCCAATTTGTGTAGCAGTCTTCCATGTGCAACAGTATCAAAAGCCTTTCTAAGATCCAAGTATATAATATCAAAGTTATTCCGTGCATCCAGTTCTTTTGTGACTGCATCATAATATCCAATCAAGTTGGTCAGGCAAGACTTCCCCTGAGCTATAACTGAAGTCTTGTCTAAATGATCCTGCAGTGCTTCTTTAACCAGTGCCTCCATTAATTTTCCTGGAACAGAAGTTAAGCTCACAGGTCTATAATTACTTGTGTCAGCCTTTGATCCTCCTTTGTGAATTGGGCTCACATTTGCACATTTCCAGTCTATGGGTACCTCCCCTGAATCCAAGGAAGCTCTCATAATTATGGCTAAGGGTTTGCTTACTTCCTTTGCTGCCTCCTTTAATATAACTGGATAGATCCCATCCACCCCGGGTGCCTTTCTTGTGTGTATCTTCAACAGTTTCTCCTCCACTTTACTCCCAGTTATTTCAAGATTCTGTAGCTTACTGCTAGAGCTGAATACACCTCTGGCATTCCCCTTGCTGAATAACTCCTCATGTGTGAATGTCGATGCAAAATATTCATTTAGTTTGTTAGCTACCTGAGCAGGATCATCAACAGTTGACCCATCAATATCAAGTGGACCAATCTGATTCATCCCCTTCCTTCTAGAGTTTACATAAGTAAAGAACTCTTTGCTGTTTTTCTTTGCATCCCTTGTCAAGGATTTCTCGTAATCTGCCTTTGCCTGCCTAACCTCCTTTGTAACTTGGTTGCATATCAACTTGTATCTATCATAGGCTTCTGTGTCATGTGTTAATTTGTAAGTATCCCATGCATTTTTCTTCTCTGCCATATGCCTCATTAGTTCATCTGACATCCATTTTGGCCTAAACCTTGAACAATATTTCTTAGTTGGTATGTAAAGCCTAGTAGCTTCCAAGATAAGTTCTTTGAATGCTTCCCATTTTGAATTTGCTGTTGGTAACATCATCAGTTGGTCCCATTGTATAGAATTTAAATACTGTCTCAGTCCATCGTAGTCGCCTTTACGGAAGCAATAACCCTTCCCTTTACCCCTAATGGTAGTTACCTCTTTGAGTAAATCCCACTTCAGCACACTGTGATCACTGCCACCTAGTGGTTCATTTATCTGCAGATTCTTAATGCATGAAGAATCACTGCTGATAATCAAATCAAGAGTATTACTCCCTCTAGTTGCCTCCCGAACATGCTGATGTAGAAAACAATCATCCAATAAATCCACAAAAGCCTTGCTAGTGTGTGAGTAACCAGCCCCCAAATTCCAGTCAATATCTGGGAAATTAAAATCTTCCATTATAAGACTCTCTGATTTACTGGCCCACTCTATTTCCCTGTACAGTTCCTTATTATACTCATCAGAGTCATTAGGCCTATAGCACACTCCTACTCTCAATTTTGATCTCCCAATGCTTATGTCACACCAAACTGGCTCAACACTGCACTGTCCGGCGATGTCGACTGGCTTCACTTCCTTGGTTTTTATGTGTTTCTTAACTAATAGCATAACCCCTCCCCCCTTCCTATCCTTTCTGTAGACGTTGTACTCCCCAAATTGCAGTTCTGCATCCCTTATATCTGTGTGACACCACATCTCTGATATCCCAACAATATCTGCCTTTGATGTTTTGAGCAATACCTCAAATTCATCAAATTTATTTACTAAACTCCTAGCATTGGTGTACCCGCAAGTATACCTGCACCTGTTTCTATTCTTAGCTACCCTAACACAACCCATGTGTTTACTTGTACCGCAATGGCTCCCAGCAGTCTCTGAAATACCATGCATCTTGTTTTTCAGGCTTCTGCTCATTCTAATAGAAGCAGTGCAAGAATCTCTTTCACCTCTGCCAGTGGCTACTGTCAATCTATTGGTCTTTGTCTCCCCACAAGCTAGCAGTTTTCCGACCCACCTAACACTGCCTCGATAGCATCAGCTATCGAGGCATTACATAAAACTGTTAATAGCTGAAACCCTTGAAATGAAATTAAACTGTTGTTCTATAAATGTACAGAGACCATATACTATTTCGGACTCATGGACCTTCACGCGCATGTGTGAATAGCACGATTCACGTTGGTTGAAGATAATAATCTTGTTGCGATGCGCCTATTTTAAAGTATAAGAGAGTGGATATTGTTTTAACCCGTCACTTCTTGTGAGCACGGTTTACAACCGAAATACCTGGCCATGTATTAAGAAGTTCAGCCTAAGAATATTTTAATACGGTTTTAATTTAATATAATTTTAATACAGTTTGACAATTGTCTTCTCTTTCTGGTCTATCAATGCTGATGGGTTCAGTTTGTGGTAGGTTGACGTGTATTGGCTGCGCTTGGCTCTTCCTTGATAGCAGGTAGCAGACTATGTGAATTGAAGAAAAGTTTACTTTTATATAATATCATATAATTTAATAATCCTTTAATAGGGATATGTTTGCAGTTTTAAAGATTAATACTTATAAAGATTTTATATTACATTAACCGGATTAGTTTGATGTGAGCATCATGTCAAGATTTCCTACAATAAAAGTATGGTATCGATCTTATATTTAAACAAGTTATTTTAACATACATGACGGGAACAATCAAGATGAAACCGTTAGTTATAGGAAAGAATAAATCGCCTAAATGTTTTATAGGAGTACAACAGCTGCCTGTTGAATATCCCAATAATACGAACGCTTGGATGACAGCTTCTTTATTTGAAGATTATCTTCGTAAATGGGATTTGAAATTAGATAAGGAAAAAAAAAATTGCATTGGTTTTGGACAACTGCGCAGCTCATCCAAAGTTGACTTTTAAAAACAGTGAATTAGTTTTTCTACCTTCAAATAACCACATCACTGGTTCAGCCTCTCGACCAGGGAATAATAAGTCTTTCAGACCTATAGATTGGGCATGAGGCAAAGAATCATCCAGTCTATAGATGAAGAATTGGGAACATCATCCGATATCGCAAAGCATATAACTGTTCTAGATGCAATTCATACGACAATGAGTGCCTGGAATGAAGTTTCTGAAACCTGCATTAGCAACTATTTCAAAAAATGTGGATTAATTATTCATGATAGTCAACTAAGTCACCATACTGATCATGCTGAAAAGCCTGAAGACATTTGTGAACAGGAGTTTAATTATTGGGTGGACATAGATGGTGATCTACAAGTTACTACAGCTTTAACAGATGAAGTGGTGCAAGTGGTGAATATAGACTGTTATACAATATTGAAAAATCTATAAATAGACTTTGTAGCGATAATTTAAAGCAATCTAAAATAAGTGACTATTTTAAATTATAATCATATTATAAAGTGTTATATTTAATTAATATGTATATTAATTAAGCTATGTACACAAGTATAAATTTATTTTTATTTTGCTAACCTGTGTAAATGATATGTGAATATTCTTCCGATTTTCACATATCATTTAATTGGTAAAAAATCTTTGGTACTAAAGTGTGCTTTCTATCTTTATTTTTATAGCCTCTGGATAATATTTGTCAATTTTTGATTATTAGAATCAAAATTCAATTTGCAAACATGATCACTACAACCAGTGCATACTGTATTTAATACTACTAGTTACTTCTGTTTTCAGGTTTACTTAAATTTATTTCAAATCTGGCACCCTGCACACACAGTGCAAAATTTGAAATTATATGTACTGGTTTCACACAGAGTATTGGCCGGAGAGCAGGGAAAGAATATCAGGTTTCCTATAATTGTCTTTACAGTAATATCCCAACTTACGCAAACTCCGAGTTATGCGGTTCTTTTTTTTGCTGTGATACGCATTGGATGTGTTTCGCACAAACTCTACGTGCACAATTACGATTCTACGATCGACGAAAGTTAAGACTGTTTTGTTATATGTTTTATAAACCCTTAAAAAAAACTATGTCATTCAAACGAAGTAAATCTGATTCTCCTGCACCTAATAAGAAAAGGAAAATGATATCTTTGGAATGTAAACTTAATATTATCAAGGATTTTGATAGCAGAAGGAAAATTTGTGAATTGGCAAAGAAGTTTGAGGTACCGGAATTCACAGTAAGAACAACCATACAAGATAAAGAAAGAATTCTCAAAGCGGTGAAAAATGCTCAATCCTTGAACTCAAGCATAATTCGTAAACATCATGGTATTATTGCTGAGATGGAAACAATGCTGAAATTATGGTTAGATAATCAAGTAAAAGTGAAGAATTGCCAGTCGATCAGAACAGTGTGCTATCAAATTAAGTTGATTTTTGAGAGGCTGAAAGAAGAAGCTGGGGAGGCGGGCAAAGATGAAAACTTTGTAGTTAGTAACGGTTGGTTCAACCAATTTAAAACTCACTGTAACTGGCACAGTATCGCGGAGAGGCAGAAAGTGCCAATAAAGAAGCTGCGTCTTTTTTTCCTGAGACACTCAAGGCTATGACAGAAGGAGGTGACTATAGCAGTGAAACTGTATTTAACGTGGATGAGACTAGCCTGTTCTGGAAGAAGATGCCTAAAAGAACTTTTATCGCACATGAAGAAAAAAAAACTTTCCAGGTTTTAAGGTTTCCAAAGGCCGATTGACAGTGATGGTTGGCGGGAATGCAGCTGGTAACTGCAAGTTAAAACCTCTCTTAATTTATCGCTCCGAAAACCTAAGAGTTTTAAAAAATATCTAAAATTAGCTTACCAGTGATTTGGAAGTCAAATCATAAAGCTTGGGTGACAGCTTCCGTTTTTGAGGACTGGTTTGGTCACCACTTCATACTCGAAGTCGAACGTTATTGCAAGTCTAAACAGATTCCATTTAAAGTGATGCTTCTTATTGACAATGCACCCGGTCACACTCCTGTCACCCTAATTAATTTCAACCCACGTGTGAAAGTTGTGTATTTGCCTCAAACACAACCAGCTTGCTTCGACCAATGGACCAGGGAATCATCAAAACATTCAAAGCTTACTACATGATGCGTTCATTTGCATGTCTGAATGAAGCTATGAGACAAAATAGTGAGATATCTGTTAAAGACTTTTGGAAACAATTCAATGTTTTAGATGCAGTAAGAATCATTGAAGAATCTTGGGATGAAATTCACAAAAAATCATTGAATGGTGTCTGGAAGAAACTTTGTCCATTTTTTTTTTCAAAAACGAGATGAAAACGACGCCAGAAACTGATCATGTCGCTCCTGTGATAGAAGAAGTTGTTAATCTTGCCAGGCAATTAGATTTGGAAGTCAGTGGTGATGATGTCAACGAGCTGTTGAATTCACAGTCAGGAGCTGACAATGAATGAGCTCACAGAGATGCGTGAGCAAAACGTCACTGAAGTATCCGACAGTTCAGACCCAGTTCCACCAGAAAAGCACATGAAAATTGCAAGCTTGACAGGTCTCAGCTCAACTGAAAAGGGCTTAAAATTTTAGAAAACAGACTCCAACGAAGAATGCGTTATAGCTACAAAGCAAGGAATAAAAAAAAAATTATTAGCTTGCTACGAATAAATTCTGCGTGAAAAAAAGAAGGCGCCGTGTCATCAGACAAATTTGTTAGATTTTATGAAGCCATCGACATCGAAATAACTTTTTACGAAACTCATTTTTTTAATACATATTTTGTATTAATATGTATAAAGAACTGCAATTTTATTAAATATTTTTCTTCTAAACTAGTGTTTTTGTTAGTCCTTGGTCCCAATTAAACCAAATTTATATATATTTATATGCAAAGTTGTACCCCGACTTACGCGAAGTCAACTTAAGCGATTTTTGTTGGACCCACCTATCACGTAACTTCGGGGTATTACTGTACTCTGTAAAAACAATAATAAACTTTAAAAACAACAAAAGTAAGATGGTAGATGTTTACTGAACCGAGACAGAGAGATCTGAACTTTATACAAACACAGCATCGATGTTCCTACGAAAATCATAAAAAAATCACCTCAGAAACTACTGTAGTAAAGTTTCATTATATTTAAGAGAGTATAGACAAAATTTTTAAGCATTGGTTAACAGTTAAGGTAACATTATTCTTCGGGAGCACTTGTCAGGTTCCCTACCATTGCCAGGTTAATATTATTGTATATGTTTATTCCAATGTAAATTTAGTGTGATTCTCAATGATTAGAAAGTTGCTATAAATAGACGCTCAAAAAAAAAATTGAAGTTTTAGTTTGAACATTTATTTGGCACCTCCGTAGTCAGGTGGGCAGGAGCAGTAGTGCATAGCACTCGCTTCTTAATTAGACCGGGGTTCGAGCCCGTACCCACCAAATACGGAGGATGCAGCAGGTCAGGGAATGAACACCACATATTCCCAGCCTGGATAAAGGGTGAGGGTTGGCGTCAGGAAGGGCATCCAGCCGTAAAAATTGCATGCCAAAACAATAAAAGGAAAAAAAAAAAAAACACTGACCCCATATAATGATGGGAAAAGGCGAGGACAAAAAAAAGTTTGAACATTTATTTATAGCAACTTTCCAAGCGCTGAGAATTACACTAATTCTCACTATTTCTGTTCAACGTACTATAAAGTTTCCTGCACATACATATTATCAAAATTATTTAAATTTCTTTTATTATATCATGCAAAAAGTAATTAATAATAATAAATTAAAAGGTCTGTGTGGCTTTCATTGATTGAAAAGGAAGAAACTTCACAGATCTAGACTCTATGCTGTTCAAATTTATTTATTTATTTATTTTTTTTTTTTTGATAGTTATTGGCGCATTGGCTTCTGTGGCCATAATGCACCTCCCAAGGTTTTTGCAGTACTGTGATCCAAGCCCGAGGCAGGAATCGAACCCGCGACCTTTGGGTTGCCAGGCAAGCACTTTACCCACCCAGCTAGCCCGGTCGGCTCAAATTTAATGCTGACACACCTATGCACATCCAAAAAATAATTTGACACCATAGTTCTTTTCATATAACAACAGAAGACTATGAAAATCACTTCATGGAATTTATGGCTACGTTGCTGGTACTGTGATAATGGAGATATCCTTGTAAAGAAATACAAAAGTGACTACAAGTTTGAGAGAACTTAATAGAAAAGTGCCATTGCTTGCATTTTTATGAAAATTAATAAATTTGAATGATCAAATGGGAAGAATAAGAGCCCTGGGAATGTATTAAGGACTTAAAAAAATAATAATAAATTTAAATTGTCAATAAATTTTACATATATTCATTTAAAGATTTTAATCAAAGAAACACAATGAAATATAATTTGAATAAGATTCAATCACATGATAAAATCTAAAAATACTGGTTTATGCACCAATATGTTTAGATTTCACCCTTCATAAATATGGCTGTAGCATAGCATTGACAAGAATTAATTTGTGATGTTAAAAGAGTACAAACTTAAGTTACTATAAAAAAAAAAAGTCGCCCTCAATTCTCAGATACTTACAAAAGGTGTTTAAAAAAATCACCACACACCGCATATAAAAAAAAAAGAGAGACACCCATAGCAATTAATTTGAAACATAACAAACAATATTTAAGCTAATATTCAAAGTACCCCTCATAAGCATTGCAAAAAATATTTTAAATGAACAAAATATGAAAATAATAATTTAAAAAAGTGAACATTTCAGAAACACACCCTAGTACTTTCCATCTGGTGTGCCACGAAATATTTATGGATGTGAATTGTTTATAGTATAAAAATACCAGTAATATTCTATCGATTTGTCAAATTTGTTGTTGTAACTAATGGAACAATATAAATAAAGTGAATATAGCATTTTATTTATCTATATTCAGGAATAAACAGATGTGTTTGCAATTTATATTTGAATATAACTGTGACATAATATATATCAGTAAAGTGCATCAATTCTGAAAAGAATTGGAATACATCAATTTCTCAGTACTCAATTCGCTGATCAGTACTAGAACTATACTTGAGAGTATGAAAGAATGAACATAAAACTCCACCTTTTCTATGTGATTCCAATTCCCGAAGCAAAGCAGATTTATCAGTTTAATCCATTTCCTAAAAGTGGCATTATTAGTTTAGAGTCTAATTAAGCTTTCTAAAACTATTTTCTAAATAAAGAAAGTCTCCTTGGGAGAAATATTTTATTTAAGTCTTTCCTAGAACAAGTACCTGGAAATGTGATTGGAAAACATATGAGACTTGTAGAAAGGTTTGCTCTTTCGCTACAATGATTCTTGTAATTATTTTTCTAAGGTTTCAAAAGACGAAAAAATATTTTTATTTGGTAAGTGATATTCTAATCATTTCATATATTATTTAAAATTGTTTTTTTATTTATCACTTATTTATTTTATAAAATATATAACTTCCAAACAAAATACAATGTTGAAAAAATTGCAAGCATTTTTTTGATTTGTCAACAACCCAACAAATCAAAAATGTGTGCATTATGTTTCTGTAAATCCATACAAATAAAATATTAAAATACTGGAATCACTTCCACTGCACACAATAAAGTGATACAAAAACCGAAGAGCTGATACAATAAATGACATTTTTTCTATGTATTAGTATCTGATCAGAATTTCATAAAAGTGACAACATTAAACAAATGATGACATTGTCCATGATCACAATAAGCAGCATACACTGTAATTTCATATTTATTTTTTATGACTACCATTTTTTTTAGTAATTTAATAAAAGTTGTTGCTAAATTTACACCACATAGCTGTTCATGTGAAAAAATAAACCTGGTTCTAGCTAAAAAACTCCACTCGAAAAGAACCAGTTCGTATTGTATATACAATGCAACATTTGTATTTGGACAAATTAGATAACATTTCCTTTTTTCACTAAAGTTCCATGAAACAGCTTTCTCTTTTCTTTTTTGGAATGTCAGTACAATGAGAAATTAAAGTTACACTGTTCTTGACCAACCAAGCTACTAACCTCTAATTTACAGTTATTCTTCCTTTATTTTACTCTGTTTCTTCCTTTATTTTACTCTCAGCTATTTTTATATATACAGTGAAACTTCCCTTTAACGGACAGCCATGGGGAACGAAAATGTGTCCGTTAGAGAGAAGTGTCCGCTAACAAGAAGTCTGAGGGAGAAAAAAAAAAAAGAAAGAAAAATCGTTAAACGTTTAATGTAAAATTAAATTAAATTATATACAGATTTTGCACAATATTTTTGTAAATAATATACATACAATTGTGCTATGCATATTATGACTTTATCTTAAGAAAAATACATACATTACGCAATCACTTATTTTCTTTTGCACCTTCTTCCGGCTGATAATTTTGTTTTCAGCATTTGTTTGGAGTGAAGAAACCATCGAAAGTCCTTCAGTATCTTCTTCAGCGGCGAAAAACATTTTTAAACGATTGATTTGTATGAGCGCTTCTTCTATTTTCATCGGTGGTTCGTCGTTAATATGTTCTTCGACAGAATGACCTCCTTCCATTTCTTCATCCTCATGAGGAACTTCTTGAAAAATATCGATGATAATGTCGTTGATATCTAGAGCATCATCTTCTGTAGTGAGGTTTGAGTCTATATCTTTGTAGCCAGGGTCACTTGTAGCGGAAGTATCGTCCATTATCAATAGATGTTGAAGTTCTTGTTCTTCTTGGTGCTCCACATTGCTGTTCACAACTTCAATTTTTGCGTTTGAGAAGCCAGACTTTACAAAACAGTTCACGACAGTTTGTTTTCTAATTGCGTTTACTGAAGAGGAAATCCATTGAATCGCATCTAGGATGCTAATTTTCTTTGCAAGGTCACTCGCACATGTTACATCATTCATGTTTGCAATGAGATGTCTTAAAACACGTTTTCTGTAGTGAAGTTTAAATTTTTTTATTATCCCTTGATCCAAGGGCTGACACTCTGCAGATGTGTTTGGTGGCAGAAAAACGATTTGAATGTTGGACAATTCAATGTGCGGGTGAGATGCAGCATTATCCATGAAAAGAATAATTTTTCTGTTTTGACGAATCATGTTTTGGTTAAAGTGACTTATCCATTCGCTCATGATATCTCGTGTCATCCACGCTTTTTTATTAGACTTCCAGTCAACATTTAAAAGATTCAACTTTATGCCCTTGAAACAACGAGGATTTTGTGGTTTTCCTATAACAAGAGGTTGTTCAAAGTCTCCCAGCATATTTGTACACAATAGTACAGTCAAGCGTTCCTTAGAAATTTTTCTGCCCTGGCACTTTTCGTTTTTTAGACTTATTGTGTTTTCAGGAAGAGCTTTAAAAAAGCAACCCTGTTTCGTCACAGTTGTAAATATCCTTAGCTTCAAAATCACGACATAAATCTTCCAATTTGACGGTCCACTCTGTTACAACCCCAGTATCAACAGATCCACCTTCACCACTTACGGTTTTCCAAGGAATTTTATGCTGAGTTTTGAACTTATCTAGCCATCCCACAGAAGCTTTGAACTCATTTACTCCCATAGATTTCGCAACCTCCAAAGCCTTTTCCCTAATAATAGGCCCATTAATGGGAATTTTTTTAGCACGTGCGCGACAAATTTGAAGTCCAACAGTTTTCAGGAATGATTTTTGAACCTGATCATTTCCGTGTTGCCAAAATTGTTTGAGCAGTTAATTTTTTTTTATTTAGGATGTCGCTTACCTGCGTCTTCCCGATTTTGAATTTTGCAGCGAGATTGCGAAGGCTATTTTTTTGCCGATCATACGCATTAATGAGTTCGGCTTTATCTTTTAAAGTTAAATGTTTACGAGAAGACATTGTGCACTTCACACAACTGAAAACTGAAACTGAAAAGACGAAAGGCCGACCATATTCCCCCCCCCCTGCACACACCGAATTCATCAGAAGTTTTACACGTGGAGTGAAGAAACCACTCTATACTTTTTAATTACTAAAAAAAAAAAAAAAGACAATATAAACATAACTACACTTGATCAAACACTCAGAACACTACTATAAGGAGAGTTCCTGCAAAAGCAAAATTTCAAATTTTTTAACAAGATACAGGTGAACAAAACATTGCCATACCATAAATAAATTACAGAATGGCAACATAAACTGTAATTGTACTTGCCATACAATCAATATTTAAAAACTGTCATTTGTCTTAAGAGAATAAAAAAACGTGCCTTAAAATTCTTGAAAAGGGGTTTAGAACCGCGACGTAAACCTTGATAAAATTCAGAGAATCGGAAATAGAAAATAAACACACAATTGAGGCAATACGTGGAAGAAACGTTCCTATAAAAAGGGCCGTGAGCTCGCCCGCTGTCCGTTATGGGGAGATCAAATTAAGTGCTAATCTAAACGAAACAGTGCAGATTGCCTGTCCGCGTCCGTTACAGAGAATGTCCGCTAGACAGAAGCTGCAAACACGTTAAAACCAATGGAGGTGAGTTGGGGAATTTGAAAATGTCCGTTGTAGAGAGATGTCCGTTAACGAGAGGTGTCCGTTAGGAGAAGTTTCACTGTGTATATATATATATAAAGGATTAAAATAGCTCAATCATTATTCTGATCTTCCTAATTGTTTGTATTATCTTTAATTACCATAAAAAACAAAAATTGTGTGAGCCTTATCCATCCTTGTTACTGGAAGTGAATTTCTCTCTAACACAGAGCTAAAATATCTCTGCACCTTAATAGTTTCCCTTTTCTTAAAGCCATGACTAGTTCAAACTCTGCATTCAAATCACTATCCAAAATAATCAGCCAAATTTAGAGCAAATTTCATGACACAGAGCTTGTTTTTATATTTATATATACAAAAATATAAAAACAAGCAAAGCTCGTTCCATTACAGAAACACTTTCTAACATTATTCACAATTACAAACTAATTTTGAGCTTCAACTTAATTTCCAGTAATCTTCAATCCCTTTCTTAACCAAATGAACTCTATTTCTCCTCTACTTAATGGCAAGCTTGAAAGAACAAGTTTTAGAATACATAGATTGAAATAATGTTCTTGTAGTTTATCAGTTTTTGTCAAATGCATTTCCAACACACATTCTGTTGCACTGCTGTGCATTCAGACTTGCAAGTTAAGTGTGGTCTTGACAATGGATATTCAAAACAATGAGATGAATCTCATCAATGTTTGGTTATATCATCACACATTAATTGGAAAAAAGACTAATTCAATAATCAACTTGCTTAGACAATCAATTTGTTCACATAAATAAAAATGAGTGATTCAAGCCTCCATAGCTGCTAAATTATGAAGGTTTGATCGGTTAATGAATGTATTCTTTGTTAAAATGATTAACTGCAAACTTCTGACTTACGTGACTGTACTAAAATATAAACAGTTTATTTTTAACAAATTTATATTATTAATATTATAATACATTTATATTCATAAACGATTCATGTTTATTAATGTCTATAATTGTTGAATCCCCTACTCCATATCTGATCAACACTGTGGTACCATTAAAACCTGCAATTTTTTCAATGATAGTCAATTCTGACACTAAGACAACACTGGGTAACATAACATTTTGGAGACATTTTTGCAGTATAATCTAGTTAATTTAGTCATGAGAATAAATGGCAGAACCCTTAATGAACAACCTTTCTAACTATACTTTTTAATTACTAAAAAAAAAAAAAAAACAATATAAACATAACTACACTTGATCAAACACTCAGAACACTACTATAAGGAGAGTTCCTGCAAAAGCAAAATTTCAAATTTTTTAACAAGATACAGGTGAACAAAACATTGCCATACCATAAATAAATTACAGAATGGCAACATAAACTGTAATTGTACTTGCCATACAATCAATATTTAAAAACTGTCATTTGTCTTAAGAGAATAAAAAAAAGTTTGAATTTCACTTTTTCAAACCAGATGCAGCTAAATGAAAGCAAATCCAACATTCGTTTTAGCTTTAAACTAAATCTAGTTTAAGTGTTAAAATATTTTCAATTATGTGAAGCTATCTGCCCATTTTCCATTCCTCAGATGATCAATACAGTAAACCCCCGCTATTCGCGGGGGTTACGTTCCTGAGAAATGTCGCGAATACCGAAAACGCAAATACTGAGTTATGGCTCCCATAGTAATAAAGGGGTTCCGTTCCAAAGTATGAAATATATAAGAAAAACTAGTCTAAAATTTTGTCTATGTATGTATCATATGTACGTAGACAGTACATAGTGAAATGCAAGCATATGGCATCGAAATGAAAATAAGAAACAATTTAATATTAAATGTAATATTCATTAGAAATTTCAAACAAATCTTTCAAACCAGCGTCTTTGCTAGCTAAAAAACTTATCCCGCCAGTGCTATCACCAGTTTCGCTAAAGTGTTGATAAGGGAGTTTTGCCTTTTCACGAATGATGAGGGAACTGAACGGAATTTTACTTTGAGTTCGGTCTTCCATCCACAGATTTAAAGCTTTTTCCATTTTTTCTAATTTAACATCACGAGTTACAGAGCAAATTTTTGAAGCAATTAGCGCGTTTTCACGGACACTACGGCGGATTTTTTCTTCCGATTTTTTGATTGATCGTACCGTTGCCTCATTGATTTTATAATGTTTTGCCACTGAGGAGACACTTTCACCATTAGAAATTTTGTCTAATAACTCAATTTTATTCGCTAATCATCACCTTCTTTGATATTTTTACATTTCCCTTGTTATTCGTAGCATATTTTTGTACGGGTAAAAAAGAACTTGTCCACAATAAAGGCACTTTCTTCCGTTAACACACACTCGAAAAAGTCTGTTTTACACTGCAAAACGGTAGATTTATCACTTATGTAAGCATATCAATTTATAAATTGATAATTTTATTCAATTTATAAGCATATAAATTAAAAGCAAACGACCAAACCTTCCATGAGAAGCGCATAACACATACTGAACAAGGATTAGCCAGAAACATCCACGCTCGCGATTTTGTCACCCCTCTCCCCCACCCACTGAACGCTGTTTTGACCGGGAAAGATAATTTTAGCCACGCCCATGTTTTTTTATGGCGGATAATATTCACGGCGCTTTAAAATTCACATTTTTTTAAGTTTAATTTTATATTAAATCAGCGATCGCGAATACGCGAATACAGATACCGCGAATAGCGGGGGTTTACTGTATTCCTGATGATTCAGATTCCGAAGATCCCACGGCATAACATAATAACATGATTAGTCAGAATCAGATGGACAGATGAGCAACAGAATTTCCTCACAACACTTAAATATCAACATAAGAAACCCACAAATATATAAAACTCAAATGTTTTTGGTCTTCTCTAATTATTCAGTAAACAAAGATGGCATTTCCTTCTTTGAAAATTATATGCACTAAAAATACATTAACCTTTAAAATTCAGACAGAGACATGACACAGATGATACATACCAAATCCTTAATGAGTGAAGCCCTACTTGGAAGATTAGGAAGACCAAGTAATGTTGCTAACAAACGGTGGTTCTTTTCAATTACATTTTCATCTGTCTCCACTAGTCGGTCAATCTCAGGACGATTGGGTGGCATTGGCACAGCCAAAGTTGCCAAAACAACACGAGATGCCAATCTGAAATGATAATCCAAATTTAATAGTTCTTGTGTGTATGTGGTACAAAAATGAAGGGAAGGTAATGAGTCTGGATTGGGGGGGGGGGCTGCTTTTCTGATGAAAACTTACTGTCATGTTCAGTAGTTAATTCCTTTTATGCAATTTTTTTTTTGCTGAAGTTACCCCAGGGCTAGAAGGTCATGGTGAAGATGATGGGCACATTGTTTGGGAATATCTTAATCTAAGCTGGTATTATAAATAAACAAGTCAGTTACTGTAAGCTGAACATTAAATATCAAGCATATTAGCAATAGTAATAATTCATGATTTATAACAAAAAAAAAAAAACCCCTTTTATGCACGAAACAAGAAAACTTCATTTCTGTGCATCCATAACATTGTCCACTCATTCCTCCAACCAGCACATGGTAACAAACAATGTCCAGTGTAATAATATTGTAACAATACATGTTATAGGGGCAGCCTATGTGATGTGTACAAAAAAAAAAAAAAAAAAAATTAATAATTGAGAGTTCTACTAGTCTGATTCCAAAGAAATTTGTAAAAGCATGACAAATCATTCTAAAAGATACAAATATAAAATTTCATGAAAATCTATTCATTAGGAATCCAGTTATATGTGGACAGAAGGACAAAGGTCAAATTCCTTTTGGTGTAATTTTAATAAAAGTTGGGATGGCTTTACAAATCCTTCTAAAAGGCTGAAATATAAAATTTCATGAAAATTCATTCACTGGAATTCAGTTATTATATACTGAACATAATAACAGAAAAAAATAAAATAAATGTAAAATACTTGCAGAATTGGTCCAATTATAATGAAATCTGGCTTGATAAATTTTTAAAATGCCCAATATAAGATATCATAAAAATCTGACCACTAGCACTTCAGTTGTTACGTGTAGACAGAAGGTCATGGTGGAGATGATAGGCACATTATGCAACATACGTGTTAATGTGCCTAAAAAACTAGCTGTTTCAGCAATATATATGATTCAGCAAATTTCCTTACCTTTCTTTTTTTTTTTTTTTTTTTTTTTTTTAGGAGCATTAGCAACTAAGGCCATATTGCTCTGGGGATATGGTGCTCATTCCCTGACCTTTCCACATCCTCCGTATTTGGTGGTCACAGGCTCAAACCCCAGTCTAATCAAGAAGTGTGTGCTCCTGTCCACCTGGCTACGGAGGCGCCTCCTTACCTACGCTAAATCTGACAAAACACAGTAGTATTAGTAGGGGCTTATAATGAAAGAAAGCTTATACAGTATAAACAAAAAAAATTAGAAAATTCCAATTTGACCCATCCATTTGCTCTAAATGTTTCTCCAGTTCTTTCTTGAATTTATTTAAGCCAACTTCCACACGACAGATGGATGTTTACAAATTTTCGAACATCTATTCTACAACTGTCTTTCTTCAATTTGAATTTATGTCCTCATCAGGTTTGTAATCTGCACTGAGCACTGAGCCTGCTCAGCCCATTCAAGGCCTTATACACTTCAATCAGATCACTTTGGAGGTGCCTACCTCCAGACACTGCAATTTGAAGAAATTAAGCCTTTCTTGGTAAGAGCATCCCTTTGTTCCCCCTCACCAATCTTGTTACTCTTCTCAATACTTGCTCTAGCAATGCTACATCCTTCCTAAAATGAGGCCTCCAGACCTGTATGTAAGACGTGGCATGACCAAAGGTGATTATCCCTTATAGAAAGGGATAATCACCTCCTTTTCCCTACTAGCAAAATTCCTAAATATAATTAATAAGACCCCATGAGCTGCTCTGGCAGCCAGCCTGCACTGCTCAGAAAACTTTGTATCAGACTGTACAATTACCCCAGATTTTTTTTCATTCTCTACAACCCTGAGTGCAATACCACACACACAGTTGGTACATTTCTCTGGGGTTACTTCTACCCATATGCAGTACTTTGCATTTGTCAATGTTCAACTCCAGTTGTCATTTCTCAGCCCATCTGCCCAGCTTTTCTAGATCCTGTTGCAGTAGCATACTATCATTACTAAGCCTGCCACCTTTTGTATCATCTGCAAACTTGGACATTAAGCCTGATATACCTTCATCAATATCATTGATTAAAGATACAAAACAACAATGGGCCCAACACCGAACCCTGGGAGACTTCACTAATAACATTAGTCCATGAAGAGCAATATCTATAGATTACCACTTTGTCTTCTTCCACTCAGCCATCCTTTTATCCATTATAGAAACTTCTCTTAATGCCATTCTGCTCCAATTTGTACAGTAATCTTCCATGTACAGCAGTATCAAAAGCCTGAAACCCAAGTATATACAGTCGAACTTCCCTATAACGAATTCGATAAATCCGGCGAAAAAATTCGTTATAGAGAAATTTCGTTATACAGAGAATATCTTTTTTATTAGAAATTGTTATCTAATTATAAAATGAAAACGAATCTACATTTATTTTTAATGTATTTTATTTCAAAAACACTTATTTAAATTACGTTTACACAATTTTCGCCCATAAATATCACAAATTAAAAAAATCTGTAATTTTCGTTTGCACAGTACAATTAAAAAATTGTCTGATTCTCAGAGAAAACCTCACATTTGTTCAGAGCATTAAAAACATTATTAGGAACATATTCACAAAATTAGACCCATACGCACCGTTTTAAAAGCGTTAATCATTTCTTCGCGAGTTGGCTTTTCTACGGGTTGTTCTGATGCGTCTTCAGCGTCATCGTTAATTTCTTCGTGATCAGGTCGCGTCTAACACTGTTCAGCAGTATTTCATCTTCATTTGGATATTTCATCTTCATTTGGATGTTCTGCTGTGATCTACATAAACATAACTATTCAGTGTTATTTCATTTTCAATGTTTCCAGACGATTCTAATAATGTCCAAAAGTTTTTCAGTTGTGAAAGGGGCAGTTCATCTTGTTCGTCCAGTCGTTGTTCGACTTCTGTATGCAATGCAAATCCCGCTTTCGAAAAACAATTTTGAATAGTGTATTCAGTGACATTGTTTGTCCAAACTTTTGCCAGTTCAGATATGCAATCTCTAAGGTTAATTGTAACCTCCAAGTTTCTATTTTCTGATAACGCATTGACAATCTTCATTATTATTCTCTTTCGATAATGAAATTAAAAACTTTTAATAATGCTTTGGTCCATTGGCTGGAGTTTTGACGTTACGTTTGGTGGTAAAAACAACTTCGCACTTTAAGTTTGGCAGGATGTGTCAGTTACTAACACGATTTTCCTTTTGTTATACGCTTGTCTAGTTTTAATATCCATTCTTCAAAAATATCACTTGTCATCCATGCTTTTTTATTAATAGGTGTAGTCAACTTCCAAAGATTTTGTGCCTCTAAAACATCTTGGGTTTTTTGATATTCCGATGACTAAAAGTCTTAATTTTTCACTTCCTATCATATTTGCTCCAACTAGCACAGTGATTCTTTCTTTGCTTTGTTTTCCGCCAAAAACATTTATCATCCTTAAAAGCAAGTGTTCTATTCGGTAATCATTTTTAAAGAATAAACCCATTTCGTCAGCATTAAAAACATCCTTACGCTCATATTCTTCCAAAATCTTCTTTAAAGTATTGTTCCTCCAACTGATCTTCTTCGCTTACATTAACACTTTCTCCACAAATAACCTTTTCCACAATTCTGTGGCGCTTCTTAAATTTATCTTAGCCACCCAGTGCTCGTATTAAATTCTGTATGTCCAAGGGACTGTGCAAATTTCAGAGCTTGTTGCTTAATTATTAGGCCCGATATTGGGATATTCTTTTCAGGTATCATTTGCATCCATTTTAGAACAGCTTTATCAACATCTTCATATATACACAACTTAATTCGCTTCTTGTCTGCTCCTCCTTCAATTGCATTTAAAATTGATTCTCGATTTTTTAAAAATCGTAGATAAACTGCTTGCAGTTGCCATATTTCTCCGCAACATCTTTTTTCTTAAAACCCTGGTCAATATCATAACAATCTTTGCTTTATCATTAATACTTAAATACTTTCTCTTCGACATTGTTTTCGCAATTATAAAAATTACTCTACTGCAGTTCTTGCCGAATACATACACCGCAAACTTCGCTAAGCTGGCCAGTAGTGAATTGTTAGTACCGCCTACTCAATGACGTTCGCTTGCCAATTCAACAGTATCACTCACTTTGAAGAAATACTGTATACGACTTGTGAATTTCTTTTATTCTGCTTTCATTCGCATATACACGAAAGAAAATTTATGATTAACGTATGCTGTATGTTACTTTTCAGAAAAAAAAAATACAAGAGCATATAGCCTATGTGATTGATGACGAACGAAATAAAAATAAAAAATTCATGAAAACCATCTACTGGGAGTCCAGTTAGACGAGAACGGACATACCACATAATGATTGACAGGAAGGTCACGTGGTACAGTTGAGAGGAGAAGCGAATGTCACTCAGTAGGCGTTACTAAAAACCGACTATGGTAGCATTCTATGTATTGCCGCCGCAGCACGCTTACTGCTAAAAGGCTTACCGCAGCGAATTTCACTTTCCCCTGAGCAAACATCAATTTACAAATCTACACTATTTATTGTAACATTTAAGACCACTTTTAAGAAAACCCATTTGGTTTAATAACTGTAACAAAAAGAAACAAAGACTCTCCTACGGGCGTCAATGGCCACAAGTGTTCACTAAAAGGATGATTATTTAATTCCAGATGCTAATGCGCAATTTCGGAAGGAAGGAGGCAGTATATTTGAGCGGCTGTTTAGCAGTAAATGCTTGAAAATCTTCAAAAATGCTTTTACTAATTTTTTAAAAATTCGTTATAGAGAGACTAACACTTCGTTATATGGGGTTAATTTTACATGTAATTTCGTTTCAAGGTGCAATGTTTTGCGAAAAAATTCGTAATATAGAGAAATTCGTTAAATAGAAGTTCGTAATAGAGAAGTTCCACTGTAATATCAAAATTATTTTTAAGGCCAGTTCCTTTGCGACCACATCATAGTATCAAATCAAATTTTTCAGGCAAGATTTCCCCTTAACAAACCCATGCTGTGTCTCAATTATTACTGCAGTCTTGTCTAGATGATTCTGCAATGCTTATTTAACCAGTTACTCCATTATTTTACCTGGAACAGAAGTCAAACTAACAGGTCTGTAATTACTCGCATCACCCTTTTGATCCCCTTTCTCAATTGGGGATACATTTTCACACCTCCGGGGACCTCCACCGAGTCCAAGGAGGCTCTCATAATCATGCCTAATGGTTTGCTTAATTCGCTTACCGCCTCCTTTAATATAACTGGATAGATTGCATCCACCTCAGATGCCTTTCTTATGTTTAACTTCAACTATTTCTCATCCACTTTGCTCTGTTAAAAATTCTTGCACCCTTTCCATTTAAGTGTATCCCATCCCTGTAGAAGCAGTCTCTCCTGTTAACAAGCACAGACCACACAAAAAAATTCTACCCCATGAGCCTTGCACAATATCTCCAGGGCCAAATTGACAAGACTTTCATTATATACTCTCTCCTATCGTGTATGGCAGAATTTCAGACACTTTAAATTTTAATCCTAACTAGCAACATTTTTTTTTTTTTTTTTTTTTTTTTTTTGAAGATTGACCTGCACTTGTTAAGTAAGTCTACAGATCTGGTACTCAATGTCATTAGTGCCAACACGTACAATGATATCACATCTTGTGCCCTTAAAATATCTGCTCTACAACATCATCAACTTGTGCCCCTGGCAGACATACCTTGGCCCTATTCCACCTATCCTTTTTGCACAATATATTTCCTGTTTCCCTTAACAACTGTGTCACCGACAATAACTAGCTCCTGTGGATCCAGCTTATTCTGCCTTGAAGGTTGCCTCTGTGTTGATTGTTGCAGAAGAGTGAGCTCTGGCATTGAGTTGGGCAGCTGAGAACTTGATGGGTCGCCCATTTTAATTCCTTTGAGGACATCTACCCTACTCCTCAAACTCTCACACGCACCCATCAGAATATTGAGCTGGCACCTAGATTCTTCACACTCTGCACCTAACACACACACAATGCCATCCTCCTTGGCTAGATCATGTGCTTTTCCAGAAAGGTCCCCATACATTTCACAAGTTGCACATTTTTTTAGACTGTGATGCATTGGAAAATCGGCCCTTTGGTTCTCCCCCTGAGCCACAGCACCCCCCCACCTATTGCTTTGCTTAATTCGCTTACCGCCTCCTTTAATATAGCACTGGTTCCGGGGCATAATTTCCGTTTAAATTCAATTTAATTTATCAATTCACAACACTATAATAAGCTACCGTATTCCTAAATGCAGTGATACATATTACTTTTTACGTAAGTTAACTTATTGACATAAGTTAAACATAAAACTTGAAAATATCAAGTTTTATGTTTAACTTACGCTATCAAGTTCGAGATATACACCACACTATACTCTACGATCCAATGTACTATAACATTGGCGGCAAGTTTTGAATGGATAAAGGTTCTAGATATATTAAGTGCTTTCTTGAATCACATGCCTTTACTACTACTACGAACTTTGTTTGGAGCTAACAGACATTCAGCTGCTGTAAGGACACACACACACACACACACACACACACACACACACACACACACACACACCTTAGGAATTCACAATAGAAAGTAAGCTGGCCTAAATTAAGTCCATAATTTAATAAATTTATTTAGTCATACAGCTTCTGCTATGAGTGTATTATTACATATTTGAAGTCTGATCATAAAACTTCACTGAATTGTATTGACATACAAATCACTTTGATGGCACAGTGCGTAAACTTCCCTTTTATTTTTATTACCCTTTAACCATACGTACAAAAGAGCTTATACATTAAAGTTTTATTGCATCAACTCGTTTTGACATTCATGAGCTCCGTACTTGTCTCTCATTGGCCTTTTTTTTTGCAAACCAACAGGAAAGGGTAATGCTTTTGCTTGTTTTTCTAGACTACTGGTAATGTAAGTCTGAGTTGAAAACAATTTATTTTCTTTGATAATAAATCTTTAATTATATTAGTTTTAAATAAGAACTTAAAGGGGGGGGGGAGATAATACTAAAGTTCTTATTAAGAACTTAAGTTTTTTTTTTAACCATTACTGCTTCTAATTGAGAGGGTATTCTTTGTAAAGAAAAATGTACAAATTTTATAAAAATTACAAGTTTAACAGTTTTACTATTTTTTTGCAACAAGAAAAAGATTGACATAAATGTTTGTTTTGTCTTTTTTTCCAAAAATAATAAATACTAAATAACTTAGTCACTTGAGAAGATAAAAATACCCCATGTTTACCTTGCTTGTTAGTGTTGTTAAGTTCATACAACACAGATTTCCCAAAAGCCAATATCAAATAAACTTACACTTTCACACTGGATGGTCTGTTCATAATTAAACTGTGTGAAAATTAAAAGCTTGAAAGAAATATTTGTGATTAACCTTTTCAGCAGTACATACTTAGATCAATATCTTGAATGCTGCTTCAAACATTACAATCTTTTAACATACAAATCTCTTGTCCAACTAATTGTAGACAATTTTAATAGACAATTTTAACATGAAAATAGCTTTGAAAATCTGAAATCACACCTGTTGACCTCATTTGGACTTACAAAAAGCCAAAATTAAAAATCCGTTATTCAGATCCAAAATTTGATAAAACCGAATCAAGGCATAAATAAATGTGGATTGTTACTTTTTTGATGAAAAGGCAGTCAGTTGTGCTATAATGTGGTACATGCTTTCCTAAAAATCTCCGCATTGTGGTATTTTGCACATTAAAAACAACAGGGCTTACGAGAAAAAAGGGGATAGGGGCAGAGCACTCAAAAAAAAAAAAAAAAAGTTGTCTGGTAAGTAAAACTGAAAAAATTTAGAAATCCAATAAAATTGATAACACAAGTTTAAACATCTTAGATTTCTAATAAATAAATAAATATTACAGTAAATATAGAACTTTACTTTGACAAGATATGAAGTTTGTTTGACTGACATTTCTGTTCAACTAACATTTTTTTTTTTTTCTCCTTGTTTTTTTTTGGATTGTAAAATTTAAAAAAGTAAAAAAGATAAGCAATCAATAATGATGAACAAGGGATGCACAATTTGCACAAGTGAGACAAGTTTACAAAGCTTAAAAAATGGGAATGAAGAGAAGATCTGAAAACTTGTGTTTTATATGGCTGAAAATTTCATGGAACATTTCACCAAATTAACTTAAAAACCCACACATTTCCAGCTATCGGTATTATTGCAAATACAGTAAGATCAAGTTTACTACCTGTTTATAATTAGATTTCACTCACTGAAAAGCCCAATAAACTGGGAACTGCAAATTGTTTTTACTGTTTTATGGTAGTGACCTCCAGAAATGTGCTCCCCTGCTCACGCTATCACGTCTCATGAAATTTCTCTTCGAACAGAAAAGTGAGCACCTGAAAACGAGTTGCTCTACAATATCAAGTGTCATCTTGTTAATACGGCGAATGATAACAGTGCGTCTCCAACCAATACAGCTACAGTAAATGGGAAATATAGCTCTCACACATTTGAGATTTTTTTAAGCTTCGTAAGCTTAAAAAATGCGTTTTTTTAAGTTCACCAAGTGAACACAAAACCGGGCTCGTGCCCAATTTCGCAGACGAAATCATGCATGAGCCAACGCGAAAATCGCATTATTCCCTAATATATCAGTTGTGTTAGAACAAATTCACATTATAGCAGAACTGATTATATTACTCCATCAAAAGAGTAACAATTGGTTTTATTTATGGTTATTTATTTATTTTATATATATATATATTTTTTTTTTTTCATTTTTGACAACTTTACATTAGTGTTTGGTAATAATATCAGAATAAGAACGTATAATTATTTTAAATCATTTACGTACATTTTCATTTTTAAAAAATTTCAAAGTTATATAAAAAAATTTAATCCACAGAAATTCATTGAGAGGGACTTACACGCATATACAAGATAGTATGAATCAGAGCTGTACTACTCAATATGTTCTACTTTGATAATAATATTAGTAAAATAATAAGAGGAGTTTACCTCAATATAGTGCGTAGAACACTTCCGTATGATACCCTCCAGAAATTAAAACAAAAAACGAAAAAATTGACAACTTAAAACGGAAAAAAACTTTCGTTTTTTCCGTTTTAATTTCTGGAGGGCATCATACGGAAGTGTTCTACGCACTATATTGAGGTAAACTCCTCTTATTATTTTATTAACACATATACAAGACACACACACTGATAAAAAATTACCTATACACACACAGGTTATCTTAAAAGTAATGCACAAAAGCAATTAATTTAAAATAAATTCATGTTACAATAATTTACATTAAAAACCTTCAATGTAGTTCTCCTTCATGCCTTATGAATGCTTCCCAATGTTCACATAATTCTTGTGTGCTGTTTAACTGTCTGCTAAAGTTAAGCTGTCTGATACATTGGATCACTGCTGCACTCAATACGTCTAAAGACAGAAATCTTTGTCCCTGCAACAATTCCTTGAATTTGGGGAAGAGACCGTAAGCAAAACTCATATCAAACAACAATGAGAGTGGAGTAGTGTTTCCAACTTGTAATCAGTGGAAACAAGCTATACAGACTATGATATGAGACCTTCCATTGTCAGCATAAAAAGTACAGCAGTTTCCAACATCTGTTGACCGCTTCTGACAAATTTTTGGATATAATTTCAGACTAATGTTGCATAGTAGTCGCTGATTACTGATCTTCCAAGTGGCATATGTTCAGTGGCAATAATGCCCTCATAATTATAGGCATTACGCCCATTTCTTTCACCTCTGATTGTTGCTGGTGACATTTAGAGGGGTGTAGAAAACATGGATGCTTCCACTGATCTGATTGTGACTTCACATTCAAAGTTGCATGTCCGTGTCACAGCAATTGTAACAATATATTATAAAAATTCTTCATCTTTTTGTCAGTAACAGGTGACTAAATACAAAGCAATTTTTATTTATGTTTTGCTTATTGTCCATTTTTGGAACTCCCCTGTTAAAATATGGTGAACAAATTATTTTGATATTCCAGATTCACTAGCCATTTCTCCACAGGTCATAATTCTGTCTTCCTCCAAAATGGTGGTAATAATGACTGCCGATATTTATCCATAGATGTCCTTGGTCTACCTGGGCACTGGTCTGACAGCGATGAAACCTTTGAGACCATTGTAATCAGGATACAATGTGCTGACTACACTCTTTATGCAACAACTGATAAATTTGTCTTGCAGTTTAGTCACAAAGTTAAAAGATCTTTTGATCTGAAACTGTAATCTGATCTGAAGCAATATCACATCCATTTTTAAAAGTCTCTAAATAAACATCAAAGCAGGAACTCTGTTCTAGGCACACTAATATTGAAGTTCAAATTATTATCTGAATAAATATCTATTGTTCAAAGCATATGGAGTAAAAAGCACATGCACAGTGTGCATTACTTTTTGGGATAACCCTCATATTAAATTAAATATTACCATCATATTGAAGTAGCACATACTGAAAAACACACAAGATGGAAAATTACCAGGTCGCTATAACAACAAATGCACAAACTAATGTAACTCCATATAAACAATATATTTTCACAAATTAACAATATTTTAATATTTATTTCTCTCCTAATCAAATAAAAATGGTTAAATTTTGCTATAACAGTGTTTCCAACGAACAGAATCGAAATGTGTTATGTCAACCTAACTCATCATCTAGGAACTGCAGGACTAAAATAGATTTGGTAAGAGTCAACGAAGCTTCAAAAAAAGAAAGTCACCCTTCTTTTACTCAAACATTTTTAAAAATGTTAGTATCCCTGATAATTTTTTTATGAAAGACCCAAACACGAAAGGTATCAAAACCTACAGTACTTAGCACTGTGTATGGATTGAAGGAGACTGGGAGAAATGCCAGAAAGCCTCCAGTAAGTAAGGTGGGGTATTGCACCAGTTGATAAGAGTTATCTACCACCAAGTTGTTAGTATTACATTACTATTATATGATAGCATTATATTATATTAGTATTAGTTAATAAGCATAAGAGTAGTGAAGCTTCCATTCCAAACCATTCACATGTCACTAATCTCTCAATGTATAGAAGACCAACTTTCAGTATTGTCTAAAAGCTAAACTATAATTTGCCTCCATGCATTTTACAAAGAAACAGCTTGTTGATATCAAATTTGACCTTCATAAAAATACAATTATACATAAGGTTATTATTGCAAGGATTCAATTATTCAACAAATAAACTAAGTTGTAAATACATCAAAATTTCCACACCACCTTAAATTAAGTAAAAATGAATATT
This sequence comes from Mastigoproctus giganteus, assembly GCF_048544385.1. Taxonomy (NCBI): domain Eukaryota; kingdom Metazoa; phylum Arthropoda; class Arachnida; order Uropygi; family Thelyphonidae; genus Mastigoproctus; species Mastigoproctus giganteus. The sequence continues at coordinate 117,201,866 of NC_143585.1, forward strand.
CTGCACTATATAACCTCCAACAAAATCATAATATTATTATACAACAAGCAGATAAAGGTGATACAGTCGTTATATTAGATAAGCAAGATTACATAAATTAAATTTAAATGCCATAATTTCAGATACTTCAACATATCAAGAAATCACCCCCGAATTATTTTCTAACTTAGTTAATCAATATAATAAGTCACTAACTTTGTACCAGAAAAATGAATACATTACCAGTATTCTCAACTACAGGAGTGAAAAGCAAGGATACTACAATGTTACAAGGATATTACAATATTCTTACATTTTTGGCCAAGTTAAATTAACACAAGGCAAGTTTTCCTATTTGTTCCATTTTCTCTTATAAGAATTCAGCTTTTTTTCATTAGCTACACACCTGTATAATATTGTAAAAACATTCGGACAAGCTATTAGATCAGGTATAAAAAAAAATTCGGATGAATTATTTAATAACTTAAAAGATAAAAAACTTAACAATAATGATATATTATTTTCACTCGATGTTACCTCGTTATATACAAACATGACTATAGATTATACTTTAGATATTGTTTGGGAGACATTGACTCCAATCTTAAAAAAAAAAACACACCAAACTACAAACAAAAGTAATTTTCGATTTAATTAAGCTTTTAATAGAGGCTAATTCCATTATTTTTTTTAAAACAGTCTATATACAGATTTTCAGTTTACCTATGGGTTTGAATCTTAGTGGTCTAATGTCTGCAATCTACCTCTCTAAAACTTAACCATTACATTTAACACCTTTTCTTCCTTGGGTTAGGTGTTGCGGAAGATACCTTGATGACATACTTTGTATTACAGATTCATTAGTATTAAACAGAGCAATGATACTCAATACGTTCTATTTCAATATTTGTAGAAGAATAAGAGAAATTTATCTCAATATGATACATAGAACCTTCCATATGACACTCTCCAGAAATTAAAAAGAATATTTTTGCGTTAATTTTAAATTCTTTTTAATTTCTGGAGAGTGTCATACGGAAGGTTCTATGTATCATATTGAGGAAATTTCTCTAATTCTTTTACAGATATTAGATTCATGCACTATCCAGGATATCTCGTACACTTTTAATAACGTATATTCTAGACTATGTTTCACATTAGAAACTGAAGACATTGATAAAAAATTAATTTTTTTTTAAATTTTACTCTCACACATGATATGGATGATATTCAGTTTAATCTATACAGGATACCAACTAATACCAGTATATTTTTTGCATTAAAATAATTGTTTTGTTGTTGTTTGCAGGTTTGTTTGTTGTTTGGTTTTTAGGAGCATTAGCAACTAAGGCCATATTGCTCCGGGATATGCGGTGGTCATTCCCTGACCTTTCCGCATCCTCCGTATTTGGTGGTGACGGGCTCGAACCCCGGTCTAATCAAGAAGCGTGTGCTACGCACTGCTGCTCCTTCCCACCTGGCTACGGAGGCGCCATTGTTTGCAGGATTAGCAACTAAGGCCATATTGCTCCGGGGATAGGCAGTGGTCATTCCCTGACCTTTCCACATTCTCCGTATTTGGTGGTGACAGGCTCGAACCCCAGGCTAATCAAGAAGTGTGTGCTATACACTGCTGCTCCTGCCCACGGAGGCACCATTATTATTATTAAAATAATTACCATCCTTTCACTTATAAAAGAACGATAATCCTAAATCAGTTTCTTAATGCATATAAATACCCCACATAGCACTGATAACTGGTACTGAAACTGTGCTGATTGAGGCATAATTATAATTGGTTTTAACTGGATGCATACCAGAGAAACAGTCTATAAACAAATTATAATAAATCTATAAACAATTTATGCTTGAAAGCCAATTAAAAGGATTTGAAATAAAAAATATTGCAAAAATTTTATTAATAAAAAGGTAACATCATAAAAGAGGAGAAAAAAGCTTTTTTATTTAGGTATTTCAATAATTAAGTCTGGTGAAGTCGTCTCTTCTTTTTCTCGGCATACAAGTTTTTGTAGCATTGAATCCCATCTTGCAAAATTTGCCGTATCTTGATGCTACATTCTCTATTCATAATCGCCTTGCAGGCCATGTCAACCCCATGAAAAACTTTCTCCAATTCTTCTGTTGAAAATTCTTTTGGTGCCACTTCAGAATTGTTTTCCTCTTCTTCATATGCAGTTTGCTCGTCAATTTAAAGGAGAGTTGCATCATCTAAATCATTCAGATGTGAGTCAATGCAGTCAAGAACATTGGCAGCGTCAAAAGTTTCGAATCCAAGTCTTTTCTGATCTTCACAATGTCTTCAGCAATTGTCTGAACATGCTATTCAGAGCCAGTGAAATCATTTGTCAAACAGAGCGCACGTTGTTGGCAGCAATTTTTATCCAAAATGCAAATTTATTTAATTGCATTCCTGATGTTATATTTTTTCCAAAATGTTTGTAAAGATGATCACACACCTGTTGAAGCTTTAATCATTTGAGAAAAAGTTCTGGAACTCCATCCCTTCATCCTTGCAGTAACATTCAACCATTGGACAAAAATAATTTGTGATCCATTCTGTAATGTGGCCTCCTTGGCCACATTACGAGATGTGAGACTACCTTCAATGTGGCAATTACGCCATGATCCATGGGTTGTAAGAGAGATGTTGTATTGGGTGGAAGAAAGCATATTTTTACATTTTTATTGAGATCAGAAATTTCAGGTGGATGCCTAGTGCAATATCTAAAAGCAACAAAATCTGAAACTCCATCCCTTCATCCTTGCAGTAATATTCAACCATTGGACAAAAATAATTTGTGATCCATTCTGTAATGTGGCCTCCTTGGCCACATTACGAGATGTGAGACTACTTGGAATACCTGAACATGGTATCCCAAGTAGTCTCGCAGTTGCATTATGTAGTGGAAATATAACATCCTTATCTTTAAAACCAACTGTTCCATAAAACACCAATGAGACACAATGGACCTCCACCTGTCTGTCTGCACTGCACAGAGAACTCATATCTGCCTGAATCATAATCCCCAAATCCCTTACTTCCTGATTTTAATTTTATAGTATACTTGTATTACTTAATATTTCAATCATACTACTCATGGAAGTGCAGAAACGTACACATTTGAATTGACCATGGTTTTAGCTCACGACTATTCAGTGCAGTAATTACTTTTGCTTGTCAAAATAATTAGTTGTAAATGCCTCCAACTTAAGTCACCGCATAAAACCAATGTTATTTACTAGCAAAAAACTGAACAATAAAAACCAAGCAACTCCAATAGCAAGGAGGGCGCTTAATTCCCTTTTCAGCCATTTCGCAGCCATAAAATTAAGTTTCATAATTTCCACTGATTTTTGGCCAAAAATCAAAAAACACTGCACACCTTTCCAGGATTTTCTCCTCCCTGATTGTCCAGAATGTGGACACGCTTATACATGTCCCTTTTTTAGGTTTGTTAGCACGTATGCATAAAGTATCTATTTGACTTCACCATACCTGTCCATCTGTCCACACATAACTGAACTCCACTATATGGATTTTCATGAAATTTTACATTTGGCTCTTTTGGAATGATTTGTAGAGCCAGCTCTTTTGGAATGATTTGTAGAGCCAGCTCTTTTGGAATGATTTGTAGAGCCATCAAATATGTCATTAAGATTAGACTAATAGAATTGCAACTTCCCCCCCACTCATACATATCACATAAGTTATTCATTTTTGCAGTTGAAGCACTGGATATTATGTTTGTTGCTATGCACTAACTGGAGGAATGAATTATCATGAATTATTATTCATGACAATTCATAAATCATGAATTATTATTATTTGCTTTTACATTACTGCATATGGGTAGAAGTAACCCGAGAGAAAAGTACCAACTGTGTGGAACTACACTTAAGGTGGTAGAAAATGAAAGACCTGGGAGTAATTGTGCAGTCAGATATGAAGTTTTCTGAGCAATGCAGACAGGCTGCCAGGGCAGGTCATGGGGTTTTGTCAATGATATATAGGAATTTTGCTAGTAGGGAAAAGAAGGTGATTGTCCCTCTGTATAAGGCAATGGTCAGGCCACAACTTGAGTACTGCGTACAGGTCTGGATGCCTCATTTTAGGAAGGATGCAGATTTACTTGAGCGTGTACAGAGAAGGGCAACAAGATTGGTGAGGGGAATGAAGGGATCATCTTACCAAGAGAGGCTTAAGTTCTGCAGAGAGGCTTAAGTTGAGCACGCTGAATTCTGATGGGATCCTTCCCCTTGTTCAGATTACGAACCTAAGGGGGCATAAATTCAAATTAAGAAAAGACAGATGTAGAATAGATGTGCGGAAATTTGCCTTTAGCCCAGCGGGTGGTTAATTGCTGGAACAAACTTCCATCTGTCATTGTGGAAGTTGATAGGTTGAATAAATTTAAGGAGGAACTGGACAGGCATTTGGAGGGAATGCTGTGATTTTTTTTTTGGCTGATGCTGCATAAGCTCATACACTTGCTTTCTTGCAACACATGCCATGACTACTACTACTATTAATCACAGCAGAAATGTTAAAATGAATGTTACAAATGTGTGTTAGATTTCAATGCTATGAAAATCAAAAAAAAATATATATATATAAATATATATATATATATAAAGTAAATTGCATTACAAAAAGCTGACAGTATATTATGCTTAATTTTTTAAAACCACCGAACTGAACTATATGTTGTATTTCATGCACTGCTGATTATAAAGTATTACAAGATGTGGAGTGAACAATATGTTGAAAGTTAGGTGCAGTGAAGTGAAAACAATCACTTTTTTAATTATTAGTTAATTAATAATTAATTAGTAACAAGATAGTTTACTTTTTGCTTCAATCAATTAGAGAAAATGAAAAAATTATTTATTGCAATTTTTTAAATGTAACTCACTATTTACATTAACTTGTTCTGTATTGTTAGGCAGCTTAGCAATTCACTTAAGAATATTAAATAAAATTTCAGCATAAACCAGGAAAAAATAAATCGAAAATTAAAAAAAAAGGCAAAATAACAAACCTTTGGATTTCTTCTGGTGTAATATTTTTCTTCTGTTCACGTGAAAGATAGAATAGACGAAAAAGAGCAGATGCATGGAAAAGATAATTTCCAGCCTTCCAAAATACAAGAGCTAGCTTCTGATAGTAATTTGCCATTAACTGAGCTTTTGGAGGTTTCTTGGATAATGTCATCAAACCATGAATATCTTCAATAGCTTTATACGCTTCCTTAAGATAAGTTTTTAAAATTTTTTTAGGAAATTATTTGATTAAAATAAAAAAGAAGAAAATTTCTGTATGTGTGTGTGTGTGTGTGTGTATATATATATATATATATATATATATATTTTATAATGAAACACCAAATGAAAAAACTTTAATAATAAAGGTAAATTATAAAACTAGTGTTTTTCACATAAAAATTTAAAAAATATTTATATATATGTTGAAACAAATTTTCCCATAGAAATAAATTTTCAGACTAAAGATCCAATATATAAATTTTTATTAATAGCAATACAAATAGAATATTCAATAAACTACAAATAATATTAAAGAGTGTAATAGGGCTTATTACACAATGAGCCTAATACTATTTTCAAAATCACCAAACCCATTCAGTTGCATCTATCTCCAGTGTGTGCACTGTGATCTTACACAACAGTACAACTGTTGTATAAGTTCTCAGTGCATACACATGCAAAAATGCATCTCTAAATACCCCAAACTGTCAATAAAAATATGCAATATAAAAGAAGGTAATAAAATAAGTTCACAGCCAATAGTCAAATACTCAGCTTTCACATGCAACATGAAATTCAAATTATTAATGCCAATGAAGCTTATTGCTCATGTCTACCTGTGCATTTATCTACAGAAGTTTGTGTGTTCACAAGATACATAGTATGAAGGTAAAAACACAGAATAATTAGGAAAGCTATTTTCCCTGCCTGAGAGTAGCTAATTATAGCCTCAACTGCAGAAGACTTTTAAAAAAAACTCACCCAGTCACTGATGGAAATCAAATCTGTACCTCCCTAAATGAATGGCAGACAGTACCATATCATGCCAACTAAGCTACCAATGAAGGACTACCAACTAAGCTACCATGAAGAATGGCTGATAACACATACTGTGTTATCAGCAATTCTAAAAGGTGTGAAAGAATAGCGAAACACATTAAAAAAGGCTGAAACTGACAAATATTAAGTCACATGTCCATCTTAAGATGGGAAAGACAATACTGAACAATTGGGAGAGGGGGTATCAACAGGAATGCATACTACTAAAAGTGTATGCAAAGCATTAACTTTCTTACTTTTTAGTAGCTTACTACAAGAAAGTTTAACAATCTGGCATGATCAATATATACTTTAAAGTTGCATGCATGCAAGGAGAATTCAATGCTTATGTAGTTTAAAGACAAACTCAACTTGCACTTTTGCTATCACAGATGAGCTTGCAGGCAAGTTTGACCTGTGCTTTTGCTATCAGATTAAGCTTAAACACAAATTCAATATGTGATACTTTACACACAGGTTTCTGAGTTATGATGGTGCTGCTGCTTATATAGACCTGGCTTGGAAAAAGATCTTGCACACAATGTTGTTTTATTCATTTATTGATGTGTTATTTCTTTTAATTACAGACACAATATGATGGTAAGTGAAGAAAACCAGTGAAATGTTAGTTTGACAAAACTCCTGCATGCTAACTATGCATGAAATGATAAACTATTATTTTACTGCAAAAGCTAGCCAGAATAACATGGGTGGTCAGAGATAAAACTGTGTTAAACTCTATATCATTTATAAATAATACAAATATCATTTATCAAAAATTAAAAAAAAGATCAATCAACCAAATTTATAAACGATATAGAAAAAGTTTCAGTTTTAACCATCCCTTTGCTAATCTTCCCAATCAGTTTTCACAGTAAATTAATAGTCCTACCATTTCATGCACAATTAGAGGTTGACTCTTCCTCTGATGTTTAACAATGATCAACTATTCCTCCTGCAGATTAATACACACATTTCAGTAAACCTGCATTTCACTGGTTTTCTCCACTTACCATCATATTGGATGTTTAGTTAATAAAATAGAGTAAAATATCAATAAATAACCAAAACTGCCATGTCTAAATAATCTCTTACCAACTATATTGCTATCAAAAAGTCATTTCTGCAACAAAACGATCAGGCCAACTTATCAATTAAACTTCCTTCTAGCAGGCTCCTTCAAACATGCAAAACATTAGTTATAAATGTTTCTGAAATTCCTATCAACAGTAAATGCACACGTCCTGTTGTCTTCTTCTCCATTTGGACATTAACCAATATGTCCTTACCATCTGCTAATTTAAAGAGAGACACGATTTAGCACATGCCGAATAAGCCTTTTTAACATTTCCCACTATTCCATCACATCTTTTACGCTGAACATACCACTAAAGATGGATTAAAGAAAAAAATAGGTGGATAAACCGACGTCTTCCTTGGATGGCGATAAGGATTCCTTATGGGCACAATGTGCAATTTTGCAAAGAATTATGTTGAATCAAAAAGCAAAAGAACCTGGTGTGCAGAATAATTGTAGTTCTATAGCTCACAGTAATTTAAATATGGAATCTCGGAACAAAGATGTTAAACAGAAAATTATAGCTACGGTAACACAGGATAACATCGATAGGAAGATTATTGATAATATTGCTGTCTCTCTGCAATATGCATGAGGATAGAAGAGAGGTTGATTGCTTTAGAAAAATCAACAGCCTGAATAAAACAGATTTTAATTAAATAAGACAAACGTACTGTCTTACGTTTGTCTTCCAGAAAAGTCTGGTAGCTTACAGTCCTCCTTTAAGATTATGGCAATTATCACCTCTGCACTTAGAACCTAAGAAGACTCATAGAGATCAATAAAAAGTTATTTCCATATTGAAGTGATTTCTCAGAATTAGGATGTTATGCAATGAATTGGTATTACTTATAGAACAATCCTATACCAGACCTCAAATGCAGACCAATCACTTCTCTCATTGTGAAGCTATTTGGCCTTACACTAATTAGGACTTGTGATTTCTATATATTATGAAATTTTGTGATTCAACTGAGGCCTGAATTTAGGCTATGACGTGGCCGAGTGATCAGGAGAAAGAGTGCAGTGGCACGTGCTCTCTGAGTGGACCGGGCTTCAAGCCTGTGACTACTAAATACGATAAAAAGTTTGCATTGATATTGGGTGAAGGAAACACAAAAATAAACCCAAGAGCATCAGGCCTGGCATAGTGATTGTAAAAATTCGGCTGGACATATTAACGTGGAGGAACAACAGGGTCTAGAAAATTTGGGCAGATGGGCTGAAAAGTGGCAACTGAAGTTTAAATTGACAAATGCACAAAGTACTGAATATGGATAGAAGTAACCCCAGAGATGGGGTTACTTTTATACCAATTGTATGGTACTGAAAAAGATATGGGAATAATTGTACAGTCTAAGTCAGATATGAAGTTTTCTGAGCAATGCAGACAGGCTGCCAAAGCAAGTTATGGGGTATTATCAATGATATACAGGAATTTTGCTAGTAGAGAAAAGTAAGTGATCCCTTTGTATAAGGCAATGGTCAGGCTGTCTTGAGTACTATGTACACGTCTTAAGGCCTCCAGGTGTGTACTGTGTACACGTCTGGAAGCCTTAATTTAGGAAGGATGTAGAGTTGCTTGAACGTGTACAGAGAAGGGCAACAAACGGGTCCTCTTACCAAGAAAGGTTTAACTTCTGCAAATTGTAGTGGCTGGAAACTATGTACCTGTGAGGTGATCTGATTGAGGTGTATAAGGCCTTGAATGGGTTGAGCATGGTGAATTCTGATGGGATTCTTCCACTTGCTCAGATTATGAACCTGAAAAGGCATAAATTCGAATTGAGGAAAGACAGTTGTAGAATAGATGTGTGGAAATTTGCCTTTAGCCAGTCGGTGGTTAATTGCTGGAACAAACTTATCTGTCATTGTGGAAGTTGATATTTTGAATAAATTCAAGGAGGAACTGGACTAACTTTTTTCAGCTGATGCTACATAAGCTCATGCACTTGCTTTCTTGCATCACATGCCTCCATTACTATTATGTCGCTGACCCATAACCGGAACAAACAGTGGGGATCATTTTTTTTTTTTTAACTGGAGCTTAAAACTGATTTTGAAATTGCATGACATAGGTATCCCAAAATGTTACAGTGGGATTGGATTATGAAATTTATTCTGAGGCAACATAGGATTTTGCAGTAGAGATTTGGTATTGACATATCATAAGATATTGGTTGGATAAAGATTCTCTTCAGTGGTCTCAATTTATTATTCGAGCAAAATTTAAGTGGAGTGAGTTTTTATTTGAATATAACGATCTGTATTCGGATCTGTGAATTGGATTAACAAATGATCTGGACTTTATTTTGATTCACTTATTGGATGTTAGTATTTTCATGACCTGAGTGTTCTAGGATCTCTGAAATGGATATATAATGAGCCAGCCTTTAATTTGATACATTATTGCACAATAAATCTTTGTATATTTTAAATCTGTATGATAATGTTTGTAAGATATTGTACCTCATTCTCTGCATTTTCTGTATGATGTTCTAAATCTTGATCTGTATGATACTGTCTAACGTATGGTGAGGTTTCTAAAAGTTGGCAGGGACTGCCTGGTACAGCTAATAAAAGATAAAATAAAATGATGACAACATAAGAAAGGATACAGCTATCAACTGCAAACATAACTTAATGCTTTTATATGGTTCTTTTGTTTTGCATGTTTTTGTTGGCAAGCTGGAGCAGTCAGAAATGCATCTTTGCATGCCTTAAAGAGTTCATTTTAATTTTCTTTTTTGGTTCCATTTCCTTCAAATTCATTATCAGACAATTCACAAAGTAAGTTTGGGTATTTCAAGTTCAACTGTAATATATAATTAGTACTGAAAAGTCCAAAATACAATTTTAGGGTCATACAGATATTCAGAAAAATGAGTTTCTCTAAAAGTTGAACAATTTAGAAGTACAAAAAAATAATTACATATTCTTAGTATTTAGGTTTAAGTAAACTGGCATGGAAAATTTCCATATAAACTGCACTAATGTCAATCTATTACATTCTTTTGCCAAACTATAACTCAGGAGTTTTGCTGTCTGTCTATGAGAAGTGACAGGATTTCCTACCACAACTTGTCATTCTAGACTTACTCAAGCACACAATGAATCACAAAAAGAAATTCATGGACCTTTTCACAAAATGACACGCAAGTGTTTCAGAACTGTTCTGTTCACTATGTAATCAAGCTTTTACTCCATAGCTGTTGGTTTGTTGTGAATTAACCTTATGTGCCTGCCCTGCCTACAAATTATGTGCCTTTATTAACTTGGTGAGGGGGATTTTTTAAAGTTTAAAAAGTACTACCTTGGGCAAGTTATTATTATTATTATTATTTTTTAAATTGCTTTTCTTATGCATTATTTGGAAGACAGCTTAACTGACTGCAGGATGTTTCTGATATTTGTAAAAGTGAGAAACTGGATACTGTGAAATGTCTGTTTGCTGGGAGGAATTTCATTAGAAGTTCCTTCCCTTATTTATATGGAAGTGTTGAGGTATAAAACTTTTTATATTTTTTAAAGAGCAGCTTAGAAAACTTTATGCAGTAGATAAACATACCTGCCATAGTTCCATTTGAATAGCGCTATCTAGCTGCACTAGTCTGGTTTCTAAATGCATTGCTTGACTTTCAGGGTTGTTTAAGTTCACCGAAGTCTGCTGATTCTGATGTTTGTGAATATGACCAAGATGGGCACGTAGCTAAAAAATACAAACCTGGCTACATTAATTGTATAAATACACAAATATAATCAAAATAAAAATCATAAAAGCAATTTTCATTTCAAACAAATGTTAACAACTGCTCAGAATGAGAAACTGAATAACAAAACCTCTTAACATTATGAATTAACTTGTAAGAGGGACATTTTTAATCTCCCTACACAACTCAAATTCCAGTTTATTTTATTTATTTATTATTTATTTATATATTTTTTCAATTATCAGTTATATAGATAAAATAACTGTGGCTAATTATTTAAAAGCCTCACCTTGCATGAAAATGCACAAACAGAAGACTACAGCCACAAGCTGCGCAGAACTGTCTTATTTATATCTCAAGAATATATCAATAAAGTGAAATTTCATAGTGGTTATGTATTACTATAACTTTGTAGACAGACTGTTTCAACATTTAAGACTGACAGCAAACAATGCACATTTTAATAACATGAGCAATTCCAGGCAGGACTAAAAGAAAATTAAGAAACACTGACCAAAACTATAAAATGCTCAGAGAGCCAATGAAGACCCTCTGTTACCCCTCTCAAAATCACTTTGCAACCCCACTTTGAATCATTCCAAATGGCTTATGAAGCAATATGTTAGCAATTAACAATTTTTTAAAATCTTTCTGAAAAAATTTAATCAAAAGCAACACCAGCTAACCATATAACCTCATTCACATTCTCCATTTGCATCAATTAACTCAGTAGAGTAAGCAACGGGGAGATAAACCTTCTAACGAACACATACACAAAACATTCTTGGCTAAGAGCGACTGCAACTTCCATTCTGGAAGCTGTAGTCGTTCTTGTCTAGAAGGCCAGTGAAATGAGCGAGCTGCTCCGTAACGATGCATGAAATTTACCAATATACAGTCAGTCCTCGTATAACACGTGTTTACACTACACGAATTCGATCATACATGATTTATAAATAGGGGAACAATATCATATATAACACGAACCAAATTCGCTTATGCACGATTCGCCCGAACCGAATGCAACACGATAGGAATGAAGAGAAGATTCTGAAAATGTATTTGTTTTTTTATATCACTGAAGGGGAAACAGATTTCACCATAATAACGTAAAAACCTACACAATTCCAGCTATCAGTATTATCGCAAATGCAATTAGATTGAGTTTACTACCAGTTTATAACAGATTCCACTAGCAGAAACGCAGCTGGAAATTGTTTTTATTGTTTTAGTAGTGACTTCCAGAAATGTGCTTTAGTAAAATGTGAGCTAGTGAGGTGTTAATAATGTGTCTCTGCCTTTACAGTGTTGTTTATTCAGTTGCTACATGTGCGCAGCTTTGTTTATGTGTATCAAGCAAGCCTCCTCATTTTGTAGTTGTGCTTTATTCCCTAAAATTGAGTAAAATACTTAAAAGGTGTGAAAAGGAAGCATCCTGGTGAAGACACTACAGATTCAGAGAGAAAAAGAAAAGCAACAGCGATAGACAGAGGCGGACTGGGTCAAAAATGCTTACCCGGAAAAATATGAAGCTGCCTCATACTAGCATTTATGGCAAAAATCACACCGGCCTCAATCCTGTTCTGGCCTCCAGCCCACCAGGGTTTCCCCAGTAAGGGTTATGGCCAGAACGCCTGTTGATAGAGAAAAAAATATGAAATTGTGAAACTGAGTGAAATGAAAGACTGTTTGTACATGTAACAGGCCTAAATGAGGCAATGACGGGAATTAGAAAGAATGCAGAGAAAATATAAACAACTTTCATATCAGGAACAACTCAAAGTGTAACAAATCCATTAGATCAAGACAAAAAATTGGAAGAGATGGAATCTTCTATCCAAACAGATGGCTGTCATCTGTTTGGATAGAAGATCAAACAAAGAACGTTTGCTTACGATAGAAGCAAAAGCATTAGCAACATTTTATTACGTAATCATCGTAATGAAATATGTAAGTATTTTATTACGATTATTTATTGTGTTTGGTAATGTTTTAGTTACAAATGTGTGTTCAATCTTGGGTGGTTGGTACCTAACCCTATCTTTCCCATAGGGCCTGTTATTTATACTGCACGAAGGTTTCTAGGAACACAACTATCGTGCTATACGAGGACTGACTGCATCATGTTCTTCAAATGAAATTTCGCAAATATTTCCAATCCACCAATTACTGCCATAAATACAGGCAATGTATTGGCCAGGTTGAAAATTAACAATTGGCACATACTGAATATTGGTTTCACTAGTCTGATCTACATGAGCTACAAATGGTGTGTCATTTGATACTCTGCAAACACGAATGTCTTGCATCAATAGGAATGAAGTGATGATTTTCTCTTGTTCCAGCAATAGTATGACCATCTATGAATTCTTTCTCTTGAAATGGCCTTACTTGCTCAATTTTCTCTTTAGAAACAGAACAGAATTTTATTCCAGTCACAAAATTCAAACATGTTTCTTGGTGTCAGGATTTGGTTTTCAATTGAGCATTGGAGACTTGCACATGCTGCTAATCATTTTATTGTTCCACCAGTTTCATCACATGGTGACCTGCAATGACTAGTCCCAAAGAAATTCCATTCAGCACTGAATTCAAAATCTTTCTTATGATGACACAAGTTAATAAAATTCTTGAAATTCTTGTATTGAGCTACAGAATCATCATTGAAGCAGTAAATGTGCCTGATTTCTGTCATGAAACTCTTCAAATATTCAATTAAGTTGGTTAGAAAAACGTGCACTGCAACTGTGTCACTTCACAGGCAGTTACTGATTATGCAGAAACTTATATTCTGAAGTCCAACATCCTTGTAATAAATGACAAATGGATGCAATGTAGCCTGGCTATTCTCCCAGTGAAACCCTTGAATAGCATCTTGCACAACAAATGAATAATTTTCTGCAAAATCCATCAAGATGACCAATTCTCCTGTTATTAGGCTTTCCTTTGTTGACTTCAAATGGTAGCTTTGATGTTTAGCAATGTAGCGATGAGAGGAAAGGTTAAATATGTTTGTACTCAACTCTTCAATATAATCTTCTGTTGTTAATTGCATTGTGTCCTGTGTACCTCTGTCAGTGTATCTATTGCTTGAATTCAATAATATCTTCTGGTTCATTGTTTTCAAAAATATTCTCTAGAAACTTTTTTAATTCATCTATTCCTGGACATTTTTCACACTGATGAAGCATATAATCTTTTGACTCCAAATCACACTGTTTTACCAATGAGAAATCACATTCAACAGGACTTGCTGCTAGCATTAACTTGACATTTTGATGGATTGTGCATACAGATGGATTTTGAACACATACAGAACACATTTTGATGGATTTTGAACACATACAGAACACATTTTGATGGATTTTGAACACATACAGAATGTGTTCCTGGTGCACCAACTGTGACACACTATTTGGGTCGAAGTTCACAAAATTTAGAAAATTCAATGTCAGATCCATTTCTATCTCAATAAGTTATAAACATTTCCTTCAAGTTGCTGAGTAGTAGTCGCTTCTGCATTTCTAATTCTTTCCAGGGCATATCCGACTAAATTCATCATCCTCAAAAAATTCCATCACCTTTTGCTTTACTTGCTTTTTTCCAGGTATGGCCATGATTCCTTTGTCAGCTTTTAAGTTTTCTAGCTTTCTTGACCACTCTTTCTGAGACACTTAACTCTTCCATTGTTTTCTTTATGGACCAACTAACTGGAGCTAGTGTTAATATTTGAAATATTTCTGAATGACTATACCATCAACTTTTCATTCAATTCTTTCAGCAGCGCATTGTAATCTAAGCAATTTCCACACTGATGACTTTCATTTGGCTCCATGATGTCATGTCATGTCATTTGGATCCAAGCCACCAATAGATGAATTTTACTGGCAATTACATCTTGTACTTGACTTTCTTTTGGCATAGCCTTGTGTGTCTCTCTTAGCCATTCGCTGAAATTTCAGAGGAGAAATACTAATAGCCATCAAACTTATGTTCAAGCTTTCAGTCACATGCATTTTGTCATCATGGGCTGATCCACATGAAGTTGATGTTCCTGTTGTTGCTTTTTGGCTGTTAGACTCTTTTCAGCATGATGGGCACAGTTTCTGGACTGGTTTTATGTCTACCTTTGTTAGGGCTTACAGGTAGTCTGCCATTGACAAATCAATTGGCTGTAAACTTTTTTTCACCATATGATTTTTTCTTCTGGAGAGGATTGCAACATGAACAGTGCAAAAATTCAAAAATTTTGTCAAAAGCAAAGCTTCATGATGTAGACAAATTGTGTCTTCTTCACCCAGTTTTAATCCACAACGTCGACCTATCAGCTGTTGTTCTTCAAATTTAAAATTCTTTAATTTTAACCCATTCTACGTGTATAGGATAGCACATGACATTTAGAATTATACATATGACTGATGGTGCACGAGTCCAGCTTATCTCCAGCAAAATCTTCTGATTCCATGCTGGCTAATAAGTGAACGTTCCTGCAAGCAATGACAACTTAACTTTATTATAGTCAAACAATAAAAAATTGTTCATCGTGAAGATAAAACACATTAATAACAGCATGGTTCAAATAACAGCTATTTATACTTTTTTTGTATGATTCTAGAATATTCCAAAGTTCTAGAATGTTCATCAATTTTTGGAATTCTAGAATGTTTCAGAATTCTAGAATATACTCTATTTCTAAATTATTCTAAACATTAGGCACAATTAAGGAAGTGTTCTGCAACAAAAAAGATCTCACAGAATAATAATATGGCACATAAAACAACTTGATGTTTAGGCTTAATTTTAAGGCCTTAAGTGCAAAGACAAAACAGATAAACCATGATCCTTGTAGCTGAAACTCTGCTCTTTCCAGTGGTGGCAAAAACAACAGAGAATTGAAGGTGTCCCAAATTAAGATAGGTCAAATTTGAATTTCAAATTTTGAGTCAATCTTTGAAGGAAAATATCTCAGCCAGCAAACAAGTATAAGAGTTCATATTTAGTTAGGCTGAATTCATTCAGACGTTAAATGGAATGTCCAAAGAAGAAGGTACCAAAGATATTTATTTCAAAGTTATGACTTTCAAAAGTCTTGCTTAAATTTGTCGCGACAAATTTTTGGTGCCAGTTCTAGACCATGCTGTAAAAAATTAAGGTTTTTGAGCCTGGGCACCAAACGTTTTGCATTCTCTGCCAAAAGTTAACTAGGTATACCAAGTTTCAGAGCACTACCTCTCACCATTGCGCAACAGTAACATTTAAAACTTAGAATATTTTTTGTGATTTATTCCACATAACACAAGTGACCTCCACAAAAAAAGGTGCTGGTGCCTCAAGCATACTATATTTTGAATTGAAATTTTGCACAACTTCATTTGAAACCTGTTTAAACATCCACACCAAGTTTCAACAAAATTGAAGATGGTCGAGCAGGGACCCCTAGGCCACTTGACAGGGAATGACCCAATTTCATTTTCACTGTGGATAATCAGATCGTTCACTAGCTTTACTACATATTCATCATTTTTGTTCACACAGAATTCTTTTAATGTGTTTAGGTAATCTCACACATCAACACATTTTCTAAATCATGGCATTGTTCATCCTTTTCAGGTTCTTCCTCTAAGCTCTTCATTGTTCATAAATTCACTTGCAATGTCTTACTTTCGAGTGAGGGAAGCGCATAGGATGATAGGTTTAATTTCCTTTTCTTTTATTAATTATTATTTTTTTGTTATTTTTTTATCAGTTTTATTCAGGGTGTTTTTTTTTTTTTTTATCAGTTTTATTCAAATTTTATTTCATTTTATTTATTTATTTTTTTTTTTTGGCTGGTGCAGCATAAGCCATAGGCTTTCTTGCACCATGCGGCAATTACTAATACTTCAGTGTTTAAGCCTTCTACCACTACTTTAGAGTCTACGGAAACATTCATCATTACTCAGTGGAGAATTTCTTAGTGTCCATTACATACAGACACCATCATACAGTCTAACACTCAAATCAAATCCTGCTTTGTGGAAGCAGTTTTTAATTGTAGAGGGGTGAGCTGAATTCCATGCTGCACTATTCCCGATTATAGCTTGTAGTACATCTATACTTTTGCAAAGTTTTGAACAACTTTTTTCATCAAATTTTGAAATCAAGTGTTTAAGAACCATTTGTCCATATTTCACCTTTGTAATTATTCCTTGATCTAGTGGTTGAGAGGTAGATGTGACACTGGGAGGAAAAACATTGTTTCAACATTATTTAACATTACTCAGTTTAATGAGTGGGCAAGATGGTTGTTAAGAAAGAAAATAACTTTCCATTCTGGCAAATCATTCTTTTATGCAACTGGATCAGCAATTCTGTCATTATCAACCCTAGTCATCGAGACTTATTGTTTGATTTCTAATGTACACTGAGTTTGCTTAAATCCAAACTTTTAAAATGGTTTCATAGATGTCTATTTCGTGGATGCCCACTATACTTGTACACAAAAGTACAGTCAGATGCTCCTTTGTCACCTTACAGTCAGCACATTTTTCCACTCTAATGCACATTCATTTATCCAAGACTGGACAAAAAAAAAAAAAAAAAAACCTGTTTCATCAGCATTGTGTTTCATGGTATGTAACAAGTATTGATGGTGGCATTTTTTTCCACTCAGCAACAGTTTCCAAATTAACATCAACAGACTCTCCACAAATTGCTTTGAAAGAAATATTGTGATGTTTACAGAACTTACCTAACCAGCCATTAGACACATTAAAGTTAATGGTGCCAATTTCTTTAACAATTTCTAATGCTTTGGTTTGAATCACAGGCCAAGAGTTGGGATCGTTTTGACTGCATACCCAACTAAACGACCCAAAAGTCAATTTATCTACCAAAGCATCTTTTGCCATGAGAAAATATATGGTATACTGCTTTCCATTTCATTTACCCACCATTGTTTTAAGAAAGTTTCTTGATTTTTAATAAATCAAGTTTGCAGAAGATACAAAGGTTGGCAGGGTTGTTAATGGCAGTATGCTACTGCAACAGGATCTAGAAAAGTTGAGCAGATGGGCTGAGAGGTGGAAACTGAAGTTTAACACTGACAAACGTAAAGTACAGTAAACCCCCACTATTCGTGGGGGTTACGTTCCTGAGAAATTCCACGAATACCGAAAACACAAATACTAAGTTATGGCTCCCATAGTAATAAAAGGGTTCTGTTCCAAAGTATGAAATATATAAGAAAAACTAGTCTCAAATTTTGTATATGTATGTATTATATGTACCTTCATAATATGACTATGTACATAATGAAATACAAGCATAAGGCACAATTTAATATTAAATTTCAAACAAATCTTTCAAATCAGCGCCTTTGCTAGTTAAAATTTATCCCGACAGTGCTATCACCAGTTTCCCTAAAGTGTTGATAAAGGTGTTTTGCCGTTTCACGAATGATGAGTGAACTTAACGGAATTTTATTTTGAGTTTGGTCTTCTATCCACAGATTTAAGCTTTTTCCATTTTTTCTAATTTAACATCATGAGTTACAGAGCAAATTTTTGAAGCAATTGGCACATTTTCACAGACTACGGCGGATTTTTTCTTCCGATTTCTTGATTGATCGTACTGTTGACTCACTGATTTTATAATGTTTTGCCACTGACAAGACATTTTCACCATTAGAAATTGTCCAATAACTCAATTTTACCTGCTAATGTCATCACCTTCTTTGATCTTTTCACAATTCCCTTGTTATTCGTAGCCAAATTTTTGTAGGGGTTAGAAAAGAAATTTTCCACAATAAAATCACTTTCTTTTAACTGTTAACACACTCGAAAAAGTCTGTTTACGCTAACACACTGCAAAACAGTAGATTTTTCATTTTTGTAAATATTTTCATTTTATAAATATTAATTTATAAATTGATAAATTTATTCAATTTATAAGCATATCAATTAAAAGAAAATGACGAAACTGTCCATGACAAGCACATAACACTTACTGGACAAGGATTAGCAGGGAACATCCACGCTCACGATTTTGTCACCCCTCTCCCCACCACCCACTGAGCACCGTTTTGACCGGGAAAGATGATTTTAGCCACACCCATGTTTTTTTATGGCAGAAAATGTTCACGGCACTTTAAAATTCACTTTTTTTTTAGGTTTAATTTTATATTAAATCAGACCACAAATAGCAGGGATTTACTGTACTGGGTAGCAATAACCCCAGAGTAACATATCAACAGTGTGATACTACACTGAGGGTGGTAGAGAATGGAAAGGACCTGGGGGTGGTTGTGCAGTCAGATATGAAGTTTTCTGAGCAGTGCAAACTGCAAGAGTAGCTCATGGGGTCTTGTCAATGATATACAGGATTTTTCTAGCAGGGATAAGGAGGTGATTATCCTCTTGTATAAGCCAATGGTCAGGCCACACCTTGAGTGCTGCATACAGGTCTGGAGGCCTCATTTCAGGAAGGATGTAGAGCTGCTGGAACGTTGCTCTTACGAAGAAAGAGCTTATGTAATGCAAATTAAGTAGACAGCTTAAATAAATTCAAGGCAGAACTAGACAAGCATTTGGAACGAATGGATGGGTGAAATGGGAAGTTTTATTTTATTTTTTGGCTGATGCTGTATAAGCTTGCTCTTTTGTATTATGTGCCTCTACTAATGCTAAATGCTACTGCAGAGTCTTTCCAGTTTTGAAATGATCAGCTAACTTACAAACTCCACACTTTACTTTTCTAAAATATTCTATCACTTCTACTTTTTCTTTCAGAGTTAACTGTTTTCAAAACATAATGTAGTACAGAATGAGTATGTAAATGTAAATTCTTACCTGAGCATGGAACTCTGCACAGAATTTCACAATTGTCCAGATTTTGTTCACTTGAAATTTACTAAAGTAACAACAGACAGAGGGAACAAAAATGATCCTTAAAGAATAGACAGATGGTAGCACTGGATATGCGAGTGTTTTTTTTTTATGTTTTGAAGATCTAGACATACCATATGTTAAGTAGTGATAGACTATGGAGCAGTTGCAATCAAAGTGTCCAAGTTTGACTGACAGTTTTTAATAATGTAGCATGCATCAGTCTGTTTGTAGTTTTTAATTTTTTTAAAAGAAATTTATTGTACAGTACTGTATTCTCAAATTCACACAATCTCTCTCTCTCTCTCTCTCTCTCTCTCTCTCTCTCTCTCTCTCTCTCAGTAACAGCATCTCTCAGGTTTACAATTTTATTGCCTTGCTAAATGATGCACATGTCATTGAACTGCTTCACACGGTCAAAAAAATTTGTAAATTCTATATTGGCAATGGTGAACATAGTAACAACATATTCTGCAATCTACTCTGTAAGTCACTAGTTGGTAGATCACTCATCAACTGGTGCAATACCACTACTTTGCTTACTGGAGGCTTGACATTCAGTCTCCAGAGCAAAGCTCTGGCAACCCCCATCTCTTCCATCATGCAGTATGATTTATATCTTTTGAGGTTATGATGGACATCATGGCAAGATCCACTCTTCCTTACAATTTGAGGGTAGAGGTCTAAAACGATGTTCATAGGCCAGCCACTAGATAGTTCCCCAAACCAAACCTATTGGTAACTCTCTTGGAGGCTTCCAGATCAGCTAGTGTATAATCTTGCATCTTGCTGCCTCTACTCTGATAGATAGTGACTGGAGGAAGTCTGAGTAGTGTGTATGTGGGGGGGGGGGTATTTGTTAAGGCCACATTATGTCAAGGAGATGAGTATATTCTTAGCATGCGTATGCCATTCCAAAAATTTCATTACTTCACACAGAATGTCCCCACCTTTTCTTACTACTGAATACAATATGAATTGTCAAACTAATAGAGCAAAGTTATCTGCGAAAAGATCTAAACTTCCCAAACACTTCTTCATTCATTTCACAAATATACGTGGTCTCAGTTCTAATTTCAATGATGTCCACTTAGTCTGCCAAACCCTGTGTACTTTTTCTGACAGAATCTGTTATCAGTCGATTCAACCACTACTCCTCTCAGTTGTCCGAAAGCTAGAGTCAAATATGACCTTTATTTGTTTCCATCACATCAGGTTTCTTCAAAAACCTAATCACGAAAGTAACCTTCATTTCTTTTACAAAATTTTTATTAATTTTGGCAGAATTTGTACACTGAAATTATAATAAAATGCTACCTGTACCAAAATTTTATAATTAAACACATGTTAAAAATGCTATTTAAAAGGGCAGTGTAGTAAAAAGTCCACTAAACTCAACTCTCATTTTAAAAACTGATCTACCATGGGTCCAATTTTTGTTTCTTTGATTTTCTTCCAGGTCCTTCTACTTTAATCCATCTTCAGCATCAAGCAATAGTCAGCCATCACATTGACATTCTGCCTTCCCAGGAGCCTCCTCTCCATGTCCTGGTGAAAACTACCACTCTGTTCTTCACTTCCTAGATTTTCTGGGAAGTAGTCACAATGTGGGACTGTAAAAAATGTACCTTGATATTCATGTTGCAGCTCAGCTTCTTGAAGTTTGCCAATGTATTTTCAAATATATTCTTGTAGTGTGAATCCTTGTTGTTCCCTAAGAAGTTCTCAATGACAAACCTGAAACTAATACAGGTCTGTTTTTTTTTTCTTTTATTCATAGTTCCCTCAAAATCTCGGTCCCTCACCAGTTTGGGAATTTGGGGTCCAACAAAAATACCTTATTTTAGCTTCTCTTGGGTGATCAGTGTGAATTTAGTACTAAGGTGGTTTAACCAGGGTCCTTCCTTAGGTAAAGTGTTCACAAACTATTTCATCAAACCCAGATTAATATGCAAAGGTGGCGGAAGAAGAACAGTTTTGAGGTTTGAGGATCAAACAACATAGTTTATGAACTATATTCTTTCATCCGGGCAACAAACTGCCCCTCTTTGGGCAACAAACTGCCCCTCCAGATCATAACATCCTAGTGCTTTCTCCTTACCCGACTGTCCCACTTACATGAAAAGCAAGGCACTTTTGTATAGCCAGATTGTTGTTCAAGTAACATGCCTATCACTATAAAACCAGCACAGATCAACCATGTTCTACAAGCTTATTTATTAACAACTTTGGGTTCTCATATGTTTCTTTCAAATGCAAGACTGAGCTACTGAAATGGACTCATTTATTTCCATGGTGGAGCAACACATCTTTGCGACTCCTCTTTGATGTGTCAATAAAAAGCCTACACTGTATAAGATTGTAACAAATTCCTAAATACTTCATTAAGTCATTAATATTACTGCAAAAAACCATAGAATTGTCCTCAGAAAAGTAGGGGGAACAGTTCACGTTCTGTGTCTGTACTATCAGAAAAATTTCAAATGCAAGAACCAAGAAGTTCTGTAGATTCTTTTGATAAATTTAAATCTATTACTCACCAAGTTCATGCTGGGAAAACAGTTGAGTATGAAACTAAGTCTACACATAGTTTCATTTTTAAAAGCTTCACTTTCAGCTCTCTCTCTCTCTCTCTCTCTCTCTCTCTCTCTCTCTCTCTCTCTCTCTCTCTCTCTCTCTCTCTCCTGTTACATTCTGCAATACAAGTGGAGGGCATGGAACTCGCAGGTTATCTACATGTGGGACTGGTCTAAAGGCAGATGGAATATTAGGATACACAATGCCCTTCTTACATTTTCATTGTATCCCTTTACATTAACTAAACAAAAGTTAGTCATCACAATGGTTTGAAGCTCCTGCCAAATCATGGAAATTTCAAATGGCATAGCCACTTTTATCATTTTTCCACAATCTCAATGCTTCAACACAGGTTCAGCAAACTTTATGTGGAGCCCATTGTTTATTGTGGTCATTGAGTTTCACTCCAAAATAAGCACAATACACAATTTTTACAAATCCTGTATCTTGTCTTTGCTTGGCAACTGCATAACTTCCACAAATATAATGAAAGTTTGTGAAGGCATTTTACTCACTTTTCAGCACAAGTTTCACAGATAAACTCAAAAATAAACCAAGGGAAAAAAACTGTTCACCGAAAAACACTGCTGCATGGAGCTCTCAAGGTCAAGAAAAATGACTGAAGGCAGTGTTGCATGTGAATATTTAGTTTACAAACTGCCAACATTTACTCCTAACTTAATACATTCAATAATACAATAGATGAATACAAAAAAATGGTGTGTGATATAAAAAAACTAATAACATTTATGACACCATTTTTTTCACAAATCACTTAAGGCAATGTAAGCTCAGTATGGTGGTGACAAATATTCCATTCTATTTAGAGGCTACGATACAAAAAAAATTATAAAAAAAAAACAAGTAACTGATACTTAAATGCATTTTACAGAGAAAGAGAAAGATTTCTTACGTTGTCACATAATTTTCGAAATTCTGTCTTTCGACTGTATTTCAGACAAAATTTGAATGCTTGTTGTCCAATATCATGGTAAAGACGCTCAACTCTTGAGTTATTTCGCAGTAATTCCAGGCACTGTCTATAGGACTCCCAAAGAAACTTGACCCACGGTGTTAGAACAACTCTGTCTGTTCGATCCTGGGTGTCCTCACTGCTTACAGCACTTAACAGCAAGCTTAAAACATAAAAATTTAAAGTTGATCAACTAATTTAGCACTGATTAAAAACATACTATATTTTTAACAATGGCACACACAAGCTCCTAGATTCTTAAGATTAAAATTGCTAATTAGAAGTACACTTCACTCAGCCATTAAATGATCCTACATATAATATAAACCATGTGAGCATTTATGAGATGAAATATAATTAATTCTCCAAACCCAAACTGGGACACCTTGCTATTACATTGCTGCATTGTTACAAGATATCCAATTTTGAATTAAATTCCCTGAAAAGTAGTAACAGGAAAAAAAAGTTAAAAAGGAACCTTGTTTACTGATACTGAAAACCACATCTTAACTGAAAAAGAACTGACACAACTGGATGATAGTTGTAATTACAAGAACTCTTGCTAGTGAAGAAATTATACTAAGTTAGTTGCTTGAACTTTGTTATCACACCAGCTGCCATGGGCATTACAGAACTTCACAAATATTACATTATGTTTAATGTTAAGTATTTTCTTTAATAAAGCTGAAATTTTCCTGTAAATCAGCACTGAATTTATATAGCTTTCTGGGAACCATAAACAGAGGATTGATTTATAGTTCCTTTATAACCTCACTCGCCCTTAACTTAAGCAGTTAATTGTTTAAATTTACTTTCCTTCTATTTAAGTTATTCATATAAAACTGCATTTTATTATATAGTTAGAGGCAACAAAGGTTTTAAAATTACAATTAAGTATTGTCTGATGTATTATTCTGTCCCAGTACCATGGATTGCACTGGAAAACAAAACAATGAAAATTCTTTATTTTCAGTTTTTACATTGCTAAATACAGCAAAACTGGAACAAATTATTGCTTACTTAGCCTTCTGGGGGCAAGCGCCCGGAAACCAGTAAATAGCCTGGTCATTGTGGTATGTATGGTCACTTTAAGTACAGGTGATCCCCCCCCCCAGCACGGGGGTTATGTTCCAACCAACGTCAATGCACGGCAATTCCGTGTTCGCCAGGATATTATTGATAGGGAAAAACGGGGGTTATGTTCTGTAAATTAAGTAGGAAATTAAAACTAATCTGTGTTACAAATGGTACAATTTATTTTTAAAAGAAATTAACAATTCCACTTTATAATTTAAAATGCATTCCAACTAAAAATATCATAAAATATATGGAAGTAATATTTTTCTATGCTATTTTTTGCTGGAATGGGTGTTTCAAAAATGAACGGCGAGACTGACTTCCTCCATAATTTCTCATCTCTTGTTCCATTGATCCAATTGAATGGCAGAGAGTTCATGCCCCTAACATAAATGTAAAGGGCCCCTAAGTTAACTAAACCAGAAAAAAAAATCAAAACTAAATTATGGAAACAACAGAAACTTAATCGGGTATGCGCTTCCATTATGGAATCGAAATGAATTCCTACCTAAATTTAAAATAAAACTGCATTCTGAAAAAAGTAGAACAATGAAATAAAACTTTTGATTGGCCATGAGTCAGTAAACATTCAACTGATGAAACTGCTAGCAGAAGGTGAACATGCTTTTGAAGTTGAAGTTAACTTACTTTCAAAATCTGCAATTTTTGTCTGTTGCTGTTTTGTCACGGTCTTTCTCATGTCAATATAAAAAACCATAATATCATCAATGCCTCTCTTAATTTTTGTACTCCAATGAAAGTCGGGATCTTTCTGCATAATCTCCTTAAGGAACTTTTTCTGCTTTTAGAATCACTGATATACATACCCTTTGTTTGTTAGTTCAGGTTTCTTCTGCTCTTCATTTTCTTCTTCACAAACATCTTTATTGGAGTCCAGTAGTTCTTCTGACTGCATTTTTTAATTCCTCCTGATGGGAATCAATATGTTCTAAAATTCCACATCTCTAATATAAAAAGGAGCTACACGCACACAAATTCAAAACACAAAAAGAAAAAAAGAAACCTGCATAATTACAGTACAACCTCAAAATAATGTGCCTTGTATTGCAGGCGTGACCATAATCTCAAAAGAACATAAAAAATGTAGTTTATGCTAGTGCCTAATGTGAAACTAATTTCACAACATACAATAACAAAAACTTTATACCACATAGAGAAGAATCAGCTACTGCAATGATTTCCAAAGTGTGCCCCCAATGCTGTATTCGTAAGTAAAATTAGCAGAAGGTATACTATATGAATGTTATGATAAGCGGAGAGTACTGCGCATATCAGACTTATTAATCATTTTTCCAGAAGGTACAGCGTGTGTGTGTGTGTGTGTGTGTGTGTGTGTGTGTGGTGTGTGTGTGTGTACAGCATATTTACTTACTTATGTAAATGACATATATAGTAAAAGTAATAAAACTATAAGTATTGCCTAAGGATCAAATTCTAATAAATTTATTTTTTAATTTTCAGTAAACATTTTAATATTTGTTTTTTCAAGATTTTCAAATAAAAAACCAGAATGTATATGCTATTCACCTAAAAAAAATCCATAGGATATATGCTGTAAACCCTATGGATTTGCAATATACTGTTTTAAATTTAATAAACTGTGAGCAATAGCATGCGACACTTTAAAAGGACAAAATCAGATTTAGAATGACAAAAAGTGCTAATGGCATAATGCAAAGTGCGCAGGAATTATTATTATAAATTCAATATGCATATCATTTGGTTTTCATCTACATAATTACACAATTATGATTCCTGTTTGATTTGAAGTAATTTATTTTTTCATCTGTTACTTCCAGATTTCTGACTACTGAAGAATAGACCTTTTTTATACTGCCGCAAAAAATCTATATATGAAATCTGTTAAACAGTTTGTATATTTTTATAAGTTGCTACTACTGACCACAGTTAGTGTTCTCTGTAATTATACTGTAGCGATTCTAAAATTCTAAAGGAAGGCAGAAATAGTCTGATGCAAAATAGCTATATTATGCTATTTTACACCATATTACATTATTTTCACTGGAAAATAGCTTCTAAGATATTGATTTTCATCTATGTGATCTTCAGAAATATCATCATCGTATCACTGCGTAATAAGGGTTACCTGTTAGTAAATTAAAAAATAAGAGCTTTTTTTCGACATCATCATAGGCTAGTGGCCTATGGTGATGATGTGGATGAGTTGTTCCTTATTTTATACTTATGCACTAAACTGGTAAAATGGATTCTCATTTGGGAATGCGGGATCATTTTAAGAAATTCACAATTTTAAAAACTTTTTTAATAAAAATAAAACTTGCTGTTAAATATTTTATTTTATTTTAAAGGACAGTCAGTCCTCAGTCAGCACGATAGTTGTGTTCCTAGAAACCCCTCGTGCAATATAAACAACAGGCCCCTATGGGAAAATTACAGTTACGTGCCAACCACCCAAGATTGAACACACATTTGTAACAAAAACATTACCAAACACAATAAATAATCGTAATAAAATACGTAAGTATTTTATTACGAACTTACATAATTTAATAAAATAAAATACTTACGTATTTTATTACACCTATTACGTAATAAAACATTGCTAATGCTTTTGCTTCTATCGTAAGCAAACTTGTTTTCTGTTTGATTTTCTATCGAACCAGATGAAAGCCATTCCATCTCTTCTTTGTGTCTTAATCTAATGGATTTTAATTACACTTTGAATTGTTCCAGCTATGAACAACTGAGTTGTTTTTATTTTCTCTGCATTCTTTGTAATTCTTGGCGTTGCCCCATTTAGGTATGTAGCACATGCAATATCACCTGGTCTTTCATTTCACTCAAAGCGTTTCACAATTTCATATTTTTTCTCTATCGACAGAGGCTGGACTGGTCATAAACCTTACAGGGGAAACCCCGGTGGGCCAGAGGCCGGTGTGATTTTGGCTATAAACCATAGTATGAGGCCACTACAAATTTTCCCGGGTAAGAATTTTTGACCCAGTCCACCTCTGTTTATCGATATTGCTTTTCTTTTTCCTCTCTGAATCTGCAGTGTCTGCACCAGGACGCTTCCTTTTCACACCTTTTAAGTATTTTACATAAGTATTTTAAGTATAATACTTTTAAGTGTTATAAAGCACAATTACAAAACGAGGAGGCACGCTTGATACACATAAAGCTGCACGTGTGTAGAAACTGAATAAACAACACCGTAAAGGCAGGGATACACTATTATCACCTCAAATTTTACAAAAGCACATTTCAAGGGGTTACTACCATAAAACAATAAAAACAATTTCCAGTTGGCGTTTCTGCTAGTGGAATCTGTTATAAAACTGGTAGTGAACTCGATCTAACTGCATTTGTGATTATACCGATAGCTGGAATTGTGTTGGTTTTTACGTTAATATGGTGAAATGTGTTTCCCTTCACTGATATAAAACACATAAATACATTTTCAGAATCTTCTCTTCATTCCTATCGCGTTGCGTTCAGTTGGGGGTGATTCCGTGTTCGACTGCCATTTCTTGTAAACACAAAGGCGAATCGTGCATAAGCGAATTTGGTTCGTGTTATATAAGATATCGTTACCCTATTTATAAATCGTGTATGATCGAATTTACGTAGTGTAAACACGTGTTATACGAGGATTGACTGTACTGCATTATTTTAAAACTACAGTAATGATGTATTTGGCATTAAAAACATTTAGTCCATTTTTCCCCACTAACAGCAAAATAATAAAATTAAAAACACGCAAAAATTAAATTTGATTGTTATAAAATCCCTTGGGGGGGACAATCCCAAAAGGGTTGTTTCCCCCCTTACTTTCTTTCAGCCGCTGAATTCTTGTTAAAAATTGGGGGGGGGGGGGGGGGAATGGTAGTTAAGTTTATTTTTGGCTATAAATGCACTTCACGCACAACACTAGTGTCAAAGTTAACCCTGAGCTCCACATTATACATTTCAAGGTTGCACGGTAGTAATTTAATTTAATGAAAGTGCTAATGCAAGTTGTTTTTGGGAATGTACTACATATGTGGGCGCCTCCGTAGCCAGTGCATAGCACACGCTTCTTGATTAGACCAGTGTTCGAGACCATCACCACCAAAAACGGAGGATGCGGAAAGGTCAGGGAATGACCACCGCATATCCCGGAGCAATATGGCCTTAGTTACTAATGCTCCTAAAAACCAAATAACAAACTACATATGTGATATATGAGCAAACTGAAATAGACACTCATACATAAGAATGAAAACAAGCAATAGTATAAGCTATTGATTGCTTAGTAAGTGCAATTGTAAAAGTATATATCTGATGTTGTTGTTATTTGATTTTTAGGAGCATTAGCAACTAAGGCCATACTGCTCCAGGGATATGCGGTGGTCATTCCCTGACCTTTCCGCATCCTCTGTATTTGGTGGTCATGGGCTCGAACCCCGGTCTAATCAAGAAGCATGTGCTACGCACTGCTGCTCCTGCCCACAGAGGCACCATATCTGATGTGAGCAGTGATAAACAACATGCATAGAGGACGGTCATCCCCCAATAAGAAACATAAGGATTGGATGCATATGCTCTATATGTAATCTTGTTAGTACAACTTTTCCTGTTTCCACAATTATGGTTCCTGTTTAATTTTGAGTAATTTATTTTTCATCTGTGACTTCCAGATTTCTGACTCCTGAAGAATACAGACCCTTTTTGATACTGCCTCAAAAGATCTATATACCTACATAAAAAATCTATATCGATAATTTTCTGGAGTTATTGTGTTTAGATACTTGATCTGCAATCTCATTACATGTGATAACAACACATCAAGAGATCCAGCAAAACTTCACTGAATGAGTTATTCCTTAGCTGATTTATACAGGAATAAATCTTTAATGATGGGATGACAAAATTTCTTGTGCAATGCAGACATTGCACTGATAGAATCTGTGTATATTATGCTGCTGGCATCGTGAAAGGTGTTAATATTCTCTAGAGCTAGTTTAATTGCATATAATTCTTCAGTATTACTTCTACATCAATGGGTAGTGATATGGAGAATGTAAAAGAAAAGAACCAATGGCAGTGTTTTCAAACCGCCTGTACATATTACGCAGCTTTGAACAATGCTAAAACATGGCCTTCATAAAGTTGCTTAATACTTTGTTCTGCCAGAGATTTTTCCCCACTGTTGAAAATGGTATCACAGAGTGGGTAATTTACAGACCGAGACAGGGCAGGTACATCGGTCCCTTGAAGTATACTGTCAAAATGAAAGTTCCATGTGTATATCAAATCTTTTAATCTATTGCTAGTGTGGTCGATAGCAGTGAACATTTTCCATTGGGATGGAAATTAACGGTTGAATGGGATGGGCTGGAAGGCTTTGAAGTTTAGCTGCATAATTAAAGAGCAGTATTTTTCTTTGAAGTGAATGTTTGTGTGCCTCAAAAAGCCCCTAGAGCAGTGCTAAGAGCACTGTGTTTAACAGTATTAAATGTATTCAGCACACTTTTCTTACCCGAATCATAAACAATAGCACAATAATCAAAATAAGACCATATGAGACGAGAGCACAATATAAATGTAGAAGAGTGTACCTATCAGCACCTTATGTCAATATACAGATGGATCAGAGAATGTTAAGTTTATTCAGACAGTTCAAAGGTATATTACATGTGAAACAAATTTGAATTTAATGTGCAACACTAAACCTACACTCAGACTACCTTGCACCATGTAGCTAATAGTAATAATATTATATACGCATATAAACACACAGATATATATATATATATACACAAACACACGCACACATACCTTTACATACAAATACATATAAACACACATTCTTGGTGATTCCCTTCTACTTTTTACTCTCTCTCTCTCTCTCTCTCTCTCTCTCTCTCTCTCTCTCTCTCTCTCTCTCTCTCTCTCTCTCTCTCTCTCTCTCTCTCTCTCTCTCTCTCTCTCACAGAGTAACTACGGAATTTTTTTTTTTTCTTTTTTGCTGGTGCAGCATAAGCCTCACGCTTCCTTGCAGCATGTAGCTAATAGTAATATATATACACACAAATATATATATATATATACACAGGAACTCCCCGACTTACATAATACTCAATTTAAGAAATTAAACTTTACACAAGTTTTTGCTGGCCGGTACAAACAAAAAAAAATCTTGGAAATGTATTTTGCATCCCGTAGGAATAAATGGAAGTATCGTGAAAATATCATAATGTGAAAGAAATAACACTTTTTTTTTTTTTTTTTTGTAATTCATTCCAAGTCCTTGGAAGTTGAAAATTTCACTATATTGCTAAGTGAAATATAGTGAAAATTTCACTATATTACTAAGTATCTATCTGAAAAGTCATATTTATAATGGAAATTATACTACCCTTTCATCGTTATCATATGTTCCCATTATAAGAATCAATTTTGAACGCCTTTGTGATATTTTTCGAAAGCATGTTTCTGGAGGTCACGACCAGAAAACAAAAACAATTTGCACTTTCTGGTTATTGGGTTTTTCTGTTAGTGCAAGAAATTATAAACGGGTAATAAACTCGATCTTGTTGCATTTGCAATAATACTGATAAGTGCAATTGTGTGGGTTTTTATGCTATTATGGTGAAATGTGTTCCCCTTCACTCAAATCTTCAATCATATAAAAAACAAAATTTTCAGAAACTTCTCTTCATTCCTATTTACGTATTACAATGATGAAGGGAAAGCAACCAACGAAAAGTGCAAGTGGTGGCAGTGCCAGGAAATGAAAAAAACTTATTTAGAAATGAAGATGAAAATGATTAAAAACTACACAGCAGGACAGTTTGTCATCTATTGCAAGGGAATTAGGGCTCGTTGCTTCAACAGTGAATACTATTTTAAAGGACAGTGCGCTTATAAAAGAACATATCAAAGGATTAAAACACTTAAGATCAACAGTGATCCCAAAACAGCATTCAGGTGCTATACTGAAGATGGAAAAGCTATTAATAATATGGATGGAAAATCAGATTCAGAAGTGAGTGCCCACGAGCCTAATGATCATTCAAACAAAAGCAACAAGTATTTACGAAGATCTTAAGGATAAGTACGGCGACCCCAACCCAAGTTCGTGGCAAGCAACGGGTGGTTTAATAGGTTCAAGTATCATGCTAATTTTCACGTTAAAGTATGCGGTGAAGTCACCAGTGCCGATTCTGCAGCTGCAGAGAAATTTTGTGATGTGTTGGGGGAAATTATTGATGAAGGTGGCTATTCAACGCAGCAAATTTTTAATGTTGACAAGACTCCTCTGTATTGGAAAAAAATGCCAGATCGAATGTACATTGCCAAAGAGGAAAATACGATGCCAGGTTTCAAGGCATCAAAAGATGGTGCCACGCTCTTGCTTGGGGCTAATGCAGCCGGAGATTACAGATTAAAACCACTGCTTATTTACCATTCCTGAAATCCTCGTGCATTTAAGGGCATCAATAAAGCCACCCTACTCGTGCATTTTCGATCGAACCAGACAACATAGATAATAATATCTCCCTTTGCGGATTAGGTTTAAATGCTGCTTCATTCCCGAGATTGAAAAATATTGAAAAGACGACAACATTCCTTAAAAGATTTTGCTTCTCTTAGATAATGCTCCTGGACATCCTACGTATCTAGATGATTTCAATTCGAACGTGAGAGTCATATTTCTACTACCAATAACGACTTCACTCATCCTACCTATGAATCAGGGTGTTATTTTGAATTTAAAAGTATGCTACTTAGGCACATTTGTTCAGGCATTGTCTGCAGTAGACGATGCAGTAGTTAAGAGACTTTTGGAAATCTAACAAAATTTACCACGGCATCTTAAACATTAATAAGGCCTGTGCGGAAATTACTAAGAAGTTTTTTAAATGGCTCATGGAAGAAAATATGCCCAGGGCACGTAAAAGGCTTTGAAAAAGACAAATCATGTGAAGAGGTTACAGATAAGAATTGTAAAGATTGCAGAGCTACTTCAGTTGGAGGTTGATGCCAAAGACGTGGAGAAGTTAATAGAGGAAGAAGAGAATGAATTATCTAACAGAGAACTTATTGACTTGCAGGCAGCAATAACCTGCCAAGTAACTGCATCTTTCAGGACTCTGCTCCTTGTCATCAGTCAAAAAGTGAAAGTAGATACTTCTGTAGTTGCTTAACTTCATTTCTGCATTAGAGGTTTGACAGTAATGTGTTTACATTTGTTACAGGTGAAAAAATGGTTGGAAGAATGGTCCATTACAACTGTTTAGCTGGCCGGGAAACAGGCCGGACCTGAATCCTATAGAGAATTGTTGGCATCATGTGGAATCTGCGGCGCCTCCGTAGCCAGGTGGGAAGGGGCAGCAGTGCATAGCACACGCTTCTTAATTAGACCGGGGTTCGAGCCCGTCACCACCAAATACAGAGGATGTGGAAAGGTCGGGAATGACCACCGCATATCCCCGAGCAATATGGCCTTAGTTGCTAATGCTCCAAAATAACAAACAAACAAACAAACAAACGTGGAATCTGCAGATGGCAGAAAGAAACCAAAGACCCTTTGTGAACTTCAGGAAGCCATAATTAGTGTTTGGAACCATGAACTATCAGTTGATTATGTTCAGAAATTGATCTTGTCAATGCCTCGACGGTGTGCCGCTGTCATTAGGGCCAGAGGTGGTTCAACTAAATATTAGTTTGCACCTGGTGAACTTTTCATTTTGTTTTCCATTTAAAATGATAAACTGAAGCAAATTGAGGGCTTCTGATAATATTTCCGCCATAATTGTCGTGTTTACCAAAACTATTGTATAAAGTTTGCAAATGCTCATTTTGGAATATTTTGAGAGCACCTGTCAAATATTACTTAGCTTTGCCTTAACTATTAATGAATATCTTTTGTTTATATTTCAGTTTGTGATTCTAGTCATTAATGTAACATACCATCACGAAAAAGGGTTAGAAGTGTGAAATTCCGAGGTGATGCACTTTCTTTGAACACCAGTGTATAGGTATAGACATATATATGCAGATATATACAGAAATACAAACAAATACACATACAGTCTGTCCTCGTATAGCACGATAGTTGCGTTCCTAGAAACCCTCGTGCAATATAAACAACAGGCCCTATGGGAAAAGTAGGGTTAGGTGCCGACCACCCAAGATTGAACACACATTTGGAACCAAAACATTACCAAACAATAAATAATCGGTAATTTTAATCGTTATAAAATACTTAACGTATTTTATAACGATTAAAATACGTAATAAAAATATTATAATAAAGTATTTTTAGTATTTTTTAATACTAAAAAAGTATTTTTACGAATAAAATACATATTTTATTCGTAAAAAATTTATTATATTAAATAAAATAGTCGTAATAAAATATTGCTAATGCTTTTGCTTCTATCGTAAGCAAACTTGCTTTTTGTTTGATTTTCTATCCAAACAGATGACAGCCGTTCCATCTCTTCCAATTCTTGTGTCTTAATCTAATGGATTTTAATTACACTGAGTTGTTCCTGTTATGAAAGTTGTTTTTATCTTCACTGCATTCTTTGTAATTCTCGGCGTTGCCTGATTTAGGTCTATAGCACGTGCAATATCACATGGCCTTTCATTTCGCTCAAAGCGTTTCACAATTTCATATTTTTTCTCTATCGACAGAGGCGGACAGAAGCCTTACGGGGGAAACCACAGTGGGCGAAGGCCGGTGTGATTTTGGCCATAAACCAAAATGCATGAGGCCACTATAAATTTTCCCGGTTAAGAATTTTTGATCCAGTCCGCCTGTGTTTATCGATATTGCTTTTTTTTTTTTTTTTTTTTTCTCTGAATCTGCAGTGTCTTAGCCAGAATGCTTCCTTTTCACACCTTTTAAGTATTTTACTCATTTTTAGGGAATAAAGCACAATTACAAAATGAGGAGGCACGCTTGATACACATAAACAAAGCTGCGCGTGTATAGCAACTGAATAAACAACACCGTAAAGGCGGATATACACTATTAACACCTCACATTTTACTAAAGCACATTTCTGGGGGTTACTACCATAAAACAATAAAAACAATTTCCAGTTGCGTTTCTGCTAGTGGAATCTGCTATAAACTGGTAGTAAACTCCATCTAATTGCATTTGCTATTATATCGATAACTGGAATTGTCTCGGTTTTTACGTTATTATGGTGAAATGTGTTTCCCCTTCACTGATATAAAACACAAATACATTTTCAGAATCTTCTTCATTCCTATCGTGTTGCGTTCAGTTGGGGTGATTCCGCGTTCGACTGCCATTTCTTGTAAACACAAAGGCGAATCGTGTATAAGCGAATTCGGTTCGTGTTATATAAGATAACGATCCCCTATTTATAAATCATGTATGATCGAATTCGTGTAATGTAAACACGTGTTATACGAGGACCGACTGTACTTATATACATATAAATAAACGCTGATGGAACTGATGTTCGGGTGACACTCAAGTCAAGTGTACCCAATTTCGGCGAAGTCCGGACGGTCTGTGACAGCCAAATCCTCTGCTTGCACCTTCACAATGGTGGGACTGTTAATAATCCTGGGTATAACCTCCATGCACAAGTACATGGTGGGTGACCACACAGGTGTGAACCAACGTAAGCAGGGGTCGAGGTGTGATGCCCACACCACATGGAGGAACGCCACCCCTCTATGTTACCAGGCAGCACTAGGTGGGAGATGACTCTCATCAACCGGTGAAATACCACCACTTTGCTTATTGGAGGCTTGAAGTGAAGGAACCCATATTTAGGTAGTTTAAGAGTTGGCGGTTAATTGATTTATCCATTACTTTAGAAAGAGTAGAAGTAATTGCAATGGGACGATAATTGGATGGGAGGGATTTGTCACCCTTTTTAGGAACTGGCTGGATATGAGCAAATTTCCAAGCAGAAGGAAAAACATCTTTGGAATAAGAAAGTCAAAAAAAAGGCAGCAAAGAAAAGAAGTAAGCTCAGGAGCACAAGTTTTGAGAACAAGTGGACAAATACCATTGGGACCTGGAGCTTTCTTAGCATCAAGATTCGTCAAAATCCCTCTGACATCCTTTTGACGGAAGACCACAGGAAGCATTGAATGGAGCGTGTTGGAAATGGTGGGAGGTGTTTTATCAAGATCATTAATACATGAATTGGAAGAAAAATGGGATGCTAGCAGGTCAGCTTTATCCTTGGCTGAAGTGAAAACAGACCCATCTGGTTTGGACAGAGGTGGAAGGAGAGATGGGCAAAATTTGCAGCCAATAGCTTTGACAAGAGACCAGAATGCTCGGCTACCATTACGGCAAGAAGCAAGTTTTCTACTCTTAGCCTGTTCAAAATCGTTTGGACTGATTAATAACTGCTTTACAATTGTTGTGAACTTTGGTGTAGACAGAAAATGAAAGTGAAGAATTAGAAATAAGCCAATTACGATGTGCAATGTTCTTCTCTTGAACAGCCTTAGCATATGTATCAGAAAACCAAGGTTTAGATAAATGACGAGATTTTAAACTGGAGTGTGGGATAAAATATTCCATTCCTGCAAGAATAATTTCACTGACACGATCTGAGCCAACGTCGACATCAGAAGTTTTTAAACAGTAATCCGACCAAGGAAAACAAAATCTCGTAGGTCATCCCATTTTGCATACTTATAATGCCAAACAATATGAGGCTGGGAATAGCCATGAGATAAAAGCTCCATTGGAGAAGAGAGACAATCACCAAGTTGTGATCTGAGGTGCCTAAAGGACCTCTCACTTCGACCACATACTCAGAAGCGTTGTTTGTGAGAAAAAGATCAAGCATGTTGGCTGTATGGTTAGGATTGTCCGGTATTCTTGTAGGTAAATGAATTATCTGTGTAAGTTCATTAGTAATTGCAAAAGCCTCAACATCTCGACCAGCTGGGTCGGTGTGACTAGAAAACAGAAGCTAGCTGGAGTTGTGAACATTAAAATCACCAAGGAAAATTACCTCACTGTTACGAAAGTTGGACTGGAGAAAGTTAAGTTGCAAAGAGAGGAAGTCAAAGAGCTCCACATGATTAGAGGAGTTGGGAGAACGGTACCTCACTGTGTCAAATTCATCTGAATTTGACACAATGAGGTAGAGAGAGAGATTTTAAGCCATAGAAGATCGAAAAGAGGAGATTCCAAATTACCAAGTCTCTGACATGGAATATCGGAACGGACATATGCACAATCTTATGGTTCAATTTTCGTAGTGAAGAAACATATCATTTAAATACATTAAAATTCTTTCTCAATTTACACTGCTTCCAACCCTGAAGAAATGGAACATAATCCCTGCATATATCGGGGTTCGGACTTTTTTGAAAGAGAGATACACATACATACATATGCACACATACACATACTTATATGCATATAAATAACATACATACATATACCCACAGACATATACACACCTACACACACATATACAGTATATGCACACATACAAACCAATACACACATATATACATATACAAACACACACCTACACACGCACATACATACCTACAGACACCTACTCACATCAATACACATACACTGGTGTTCAAAGAAAGTGCATCACCGTTGAGGCATTGACAAGATCAATTTCTGAACATAATCAACTGATAGTTTGTGGTTCCAAACACGAATTATGGTTTCCTCAAGTTCACAAAGGGTTCTTGGTTTCTTTCTGGCAACTGCAGATTTCTTGTGATGCCAACAGTTCTCTATAGGATTCAGGTCCGGGCTGTTTCCTGGTCAGCTAAACAGTTGTAACAGACTGTTCTTCCAACCATTTTTTCACCTGTAACTAATGTAAACACATTACTGTCGAACCTCTAATGCAGAAATGAAGCTAAGCAACTACAGAAGTGCCTACTTACACTTTTCGCCCGATGACAAGGAGCAGAGTCATGACAGATGCAGTTACTTGGCACATTGAAATGGTCTTTAATGGTTGGCAGCAATTTGCCTTCCAGTATAGCCAGGTATCCACTGGCATTTACGGAACCTTTTATAAACTGTAGGTGACCTACTCTGCAATACGAAATGCACCCGTCATTTGGCTGGTGGGGAATTTCACTGTAGACATCATACATTCTGGATGGTATTCTTCAACATGTCTATGGCAAATCGTTTGTCTCCCATCAGAGACATGCAGGTTGAATTTCTTCTCATCCGAGAAAATAACTGACTTCCACTGGTCGGGGGTCCATTTTACACGCTCCTTACACCAAATTAATTGGGCCTTTTTCATTTTTTGTGTGAGGAGGGGCTTCTTAGGATGATTGGCTGCAAGGCTGTTTTTGAAGAGGCATCTTCTGACTGTTACTGCACTTGCTACCACTCCTGTGTTCTTCCCATTCTCTTTTTAGCTCAGACAAAGAAGCTTTACGGTTTTTAAGGCATAAGTGCTTCAAAACACAGTCCTACTTTGGCGTAGAGGCTCTTTTGCGTCCAGTTCCTTTTTTCCTATCAGCAGAACCAGTATCCTTGAGTTTGGAAAGAAATCTACCCACTGTCGATGGATTACAAGACACTCTATAGGCAATATGATCTGAAGAACATCCTTCCTCACGTAAAGCAACAATGGCACTCTTTCTTTGTGGTGTCAACTGCATGTAACTTGCCATCCTGACACAAGCAAGGAATGACAGCAACTCTTGCAGAGTGTGCTTATATAGCTGAAAGTAACAGCTGATGCAATATTGCGTCATCACTTACACGTGTCAATCTTATTTGATGCAATCTGTAAGAAATATTGCCATATCCTTACATTATTACATATATTGACATATACTTTATTACATACTTCATTACATTATTACATATACTGACTGCTGAATACGGTCGATCTGCCAACCCACACTGGACCGGCGTGGCAGATTATGGTCCATTTCCGTCAGCATGAATTGTTGAAGAGGCTTCCATTCTGCAGTGGGTTGATAATGGCTGCACTTTACTTTTTTTACATTATTTGGACAACAATTATAATTTTAGGGGGTGATGCACTTTCTTTGAACACCAGTGTACACATACCAACAATTAAACAATAATCAATAGTAAAATTGCCCAAGTTTCCCACCACGCCCAGATGATGACTTAAAAACTGTTAGGGTAGCAGAATTCTGCACCCTGACAGAAACTTGACATAACAAAACTCCCCATGACTACCATGCCATGTGTAGGAACCTGGGGCCCCAAACCAGTGTAGGGGAGGGGGATGGGAATGCATGCATGCAGAGAAAGTGAATGGGAATGAGCAGAAGAGCAAATGTAATTGGCCAAAAGAATACAAAGTTAAAAATAACTTACATTACTTTATATATATTGTACCAACAAACATTTACAAACCACATAAACACTATCACTGCATTCTCCCCTGGCCTGCAAAAAAAAAAAAAAAAAAAACCTTGCAGCTAGGCCTGCACCACAACTGAAGAATAACAGTAAGTTGCGGTGCCCAGAGAGTGCAGTGCAGAAAGAAAGAGTCGAATAAATGAGATGAGAACTAGAAGAATGAATAAAAGTGCAAGCGTGAGAGAAAAGAACACAAACCACAAATGCTAAGTTAAGTACACACTAACCCTGGTTTTAATTAGTATTTAAATTTACGCTACCCATCATTGCATCCCCTCCTGGTGTGTGAGAAAAAGATGAATGAGTTGAGTGAAATAATAAAAAAAAAAAATAATAAAATAAAATAAATAAATAAATAAAAAAAATATATATATATATATATAAAAAAAAAAAAAAAAAAAAAATTATAAAATAAGAAAAAAGTATAAAAAAAAAAATAATAAAAAAATAAAAAAAAAAAAATTATAAAATAAGAAAAAAGTATAAAAAAAAAAAAAAAAAATGCAAGTAGAGTGAGAATGCACATTACGAATGAAGTAAATGTGTGTGTCCCCCCCCTTCACCTGGTAGGTTCCCCACTGCCAGCTAACATATCCCACCCCCAGAGCGGGATGGGCAGCTGGACCTTCATACCGGATTCGACACTCCTTGGACATGACACCGACGAAGACATTCTGCGGCTTTGCTGCCAACACGCCATTGGCGATCCGAACTGGGTACTCTAACCTGGTTCCCTTTAAAACCCCATCCCCAGGCAGGGAATGGAGGAGACGGATCTCTGTCTCCTCTCCTCCCTGCCTACCCCCCATATTTCGCCTGGTGGGGCTCGTCTCCACTGACCTCTTTGGGGATGTCTACTCTATCCGTCCCTATTCTTCTATCTGTTTCCTCCCCAGTCTTCAATCTCCCCCCCCCCTCTCTCTCTCTCACTAAATCGACCTAGTACACCCCTTAACAATGCCGCCAAATTATAACCAACGTCTAAATTCTACCGGTTTTGTGCAAATCTCTAAGATATCTAACACTATCAGCTTTTATCTAGCGTTAGATGTCTAAATTTAATAACATCAAAATTTTGCCCGACCTATTTGGCCTTTAACACATCTCTTTAGTGTTCAACCCTAACCAGCGATTTCCTAACAGCAATCCCATTAAGCATTAATGTCAAATGCATAAAATTTTTTTTTTTTTTTTTTTTTTTAAATAGGCCCTAGCCACTGAAATCCCAGGAAACTAGGTGGCAGGACCTGCCAGAGCAAATTGTTGTGATACTGGATACACCCGGCTAGCCTCCACGTGGCAGGGTATGGGCAACGTCGGGCCCCCACTAGGGGCCTGGCGGCCAATTAGCCGGATAAACAATGGGCACAACATATCACACTGCACAGACACGACCCACACACTTTCAAGTCTCTGGCTTGACAGTGTACTGTCCTCGATACAGTGAAACACACGCGGAGATGGGAGAAATCCCAGGTGCCGTCTGACACGAACATACCTTATACCTTATGTACACATACCTACAGACACACCTATATACAAATACATACAAATATACACACATCTATACACATACATACAAATATACACACATCTATACACATACATACAAATACACACACACCTATACACATACATACAAATACACACACACACACACACACACACACACACACAGGCAACCCCCATATAACACTGTACTTCTACAACACGGTTAAGCTCTAACACAATTGATAAATTGCACACACCTATTACACATACAAATACACATGCATACAAATATACACGCACACCTATACACATGCATACAAATATACGCGCACACCTATTACACATGCATACAAATATACGCGCACACCTATTACACATGCATACAAATATACGCGCACACCTATTACAATGCATACAAATATACGCGCACACCTATTACACATGCATACAAATATACGCGCACACCTATTACACATGCATACAAATATACACGCACACCTATACACATGCATACAAATATACACGCACACCTATACACATGCATACAAATATACACGCACACCTATACACATGCATACAAATATACACGCACACCTATACACATGCATACAAATATACACGCACACCTATTCACATGCATACAAATATACAGCACACCTATACACATGCATACAAATATACACGCACACCTATACACACAAATACAGGCAACCCCCATATAACCCTGTACTTCTACACGGTTTGCTCTAACACAATTGATAAATTGCAACAATCCTCACACAACACAGTATTTATATAACACAATTAGAGAATTTCGGTAAACCTTGCATAACAGGGCTATAGTACTTAGTACCATGCTTGGGTTGGAGGTTGAGAACACGAAAGAAGATATTTGTTGATATTGGACTTGAACTTCTGTAGATTGTAATTTTCAGGAAATATGTATGAAGGAAGGTTGTTCCAGAAAACGGCAGTTGAATGAATAAATGAGGAAGATGAAAAGTTGGTTCTGTGGGTTTGAAGTTGGACAGTAAATGGATGTTGGCTGGTGGCGGAACGTGTTCGGATTGTTTTGAAAGAGAGAGCAGGAATTATAGAAGCCAATTCAGAAGAACAGTGCCCATGGAAGTATCTGTAGAAGAGGCATGCAGCAGAAACAGTGCGTCTATGAGAAAGCGAGTGGAGAGACTCTGTTAGAGATGAATCATTAATTAACCTAACTGCCCTCTTCTGAATGGAATCAAGAAGCCTGAGAGAGGTTTTGGGGGCACCACCCCAGATGTGGGAACAATATTCCATGGCAGGGCGGATTTGCGATTTATACAGAGTGAGCAGCTGTTTGGGAGAAAAGTAACGCTAAGAGCGAAAGAGAAAACCAAGTTTTTTAGATGCAGAGGAAGCAATATTTGTAATGTGCTTGTGCCAAGAGAGATTAGAAGTCAGAGTAATCCCCAAAAGAGATATCATTTTGCCTAGAAATCGGAGTGTCACTAAAGATAAGCATAGGAGCAGAAGAATCCTTTTTGCGAGATATAAGACAAGATTGAGTTTTAGAAGGGTTGAA
The DNA here is from genome assembly GCF_048544385.1 of Mastigoproctus giganteus. Classification (NCBI taxonomy): domain Eukaryota; kingdom Metazoa; phylum Arthropoda; class Arachnida; order Uropygi; family Thelyphonidae; genus Mastigoproctus; species Mastigoproctus giganteus. Next base: position 117,243,676 of record NC_143585.1, read on the forward strand.
ATCAACTAAGTTGTCTTTGCCCCACTGGAGAATTACCTGAAGATCGGCATTTAAGGAATTGGCAGCAGATTTTCGAGAACTTGAAGCTGATTGCGCTGGACAAGGTTTCTCAAAATGGAAAGTTTAATGCAATGTGCTATCATCGGCAAAACTATGGATAGGATTTCCAGTCAATGGGAGAAGGTCATTGATATACAAGAGGAAAAGAGTGGGGAAAAGAACTGAACCTTGAGGACACCGGCATTAGTGGAGAAGTTAGAAGACAGAGAGCCATCTACCATCACCCTCAGTGAGCGATCAGAGAGAAAACTGGATAACCAATTACTAAAAACAGTTGGCAAACCATAAGATGGAAGCTTGTTTAGAAGACCTTTAGGCCAAACACAACCGAAAGCCTTTGAGATGTCAAGAGCAACTACTTGGGTTTCACCAAACCTTTCCATTGAATTAGTCCATAAATGGGTAACATAAGCCAGAATATCACCAGTGGATCGACACTGACGGAATCCATACTGGCGATCGTTGATCAGACGGAAGGTTTCTAGGTAGTTTAAGAGTTGGCGGTTAATTGATTTCTCCTTTACTTTAGAAAGAGTAGAAGTAATTGCAATGGGACGATAATTGGATGGGAGGGATTTGTCACCCTTTTTAGGAACTGGCTGGATATGAGCAAATTTCCAAGCAGAAGGAAAAACCCTTTGGAATAAGAAAGTGAAAAAAGGCGGCAAAGAAAAGAAGTAAGTTCAGGAGCACAGGTTTTGAGAACAAGTGGAGAAATACCATCAGGACCTGGAGCTTTCTTAGCATCAAGATTCATCAAAATCCTTCTGATATCCTTTTGACGGAAGACCACAGGAGGCATTGAATGGAGCGTGTTAGGAATGGTGGGAGGTGTTTTACCAAGATCATTAATACATAAGACTGGAATAAGATATTGACTGGAATTTGGGGGCTGGTTACTCACACACTTGCAGGGCTTTTGTGGATTTATTGGATGATTGTTTTCTACATCAGCATGTTCGGGAGGCAACTAGAGGGAGTAATACTCTTGATTTGATTATCAGCAGTGATTCTTCATGCATTAAGAATCTGCAGATAAATGAACCACTAGGTGGCAGTGATCACAGTGTGCTGAAGTGGGATTTACTCAAAGAGGTAACTACCATTAGGGGTAAAGGGAAGGGTTATTGCTTCCGTAAAGGCGACTACGATGGACTGAGACAGTATTTAAATTCTATACAGTGGGACCAACTGATGATGTTACCAACAGCAAATTCAAAATGGGAAGCATTCAAAGAACTTATCTTGGAAGCTACTGGGCTTTACATACCAACTAAGAAATATTGTTCAAGGTTTAGGCCAAAATGGATGTCAGATGAACTAATGAGGCATATGGCAGAGAAGAAAAATGCATGGGATACATACAAATTAACACATGACACAGAAGCCTATGATAGATACAAGTTGATATGCAACCAAGTTACAAAGGAGGTTAGGCAGGCGAAGGCAGATTACGAGAAATCCTTGGCAAGGGATGCAAAGAAAAACAGCAAAGAGTTCTTTGCTTATGTAAACTCTAGAAGGAAGGGGATGAATCAGATTGGTCCACTTGATATTGATGGGTCAACTGTTGATGATCCTGCTCAGGTAGCTAACAAACTAAATGAATATTTTGCATCGACATTCACACATGAGGAGTTATTCAGCGAGGGGAATGCCAGAGGTGTATTCAACTCTAGCAGTAAGCTACAGAATCTTGAAATAACTGGGAGTCAAGTGGAGGAGAAACTGTTGAAGATAAACACAAGAAAGGCACCCGGGGTGGATGGGATCTATCCAGTTATATTAAAGGAGGCAGCAAAGGAAGTAAGCAAACCCTTAGCCATAATTATGAGAGCTTCCTTGGACTCAGGGGAGGTACCCATAGACTGGAAATGTGCAAATGTGACCCCAATTCACAAAGGAGGATCTAAGGCTGACACAAGTAATTATAGACCTGTGAGCTTAACTTCTGTTCCAGGAAAATTAATGGAGGCACTGGTTAAAGAAGCACTGCAGGATCATTTAGACAAGACTTCAGTTATAGCTCAGGGGAAGTCTTGCCTGACCAACTTGATTGGATATTATGATGCAGTCACAAAAGAACTGGATGCAGGGAATAACTTTGATATTATATACTTGGATCTTAGAAAGGCTTTTGATACTGTTGCACATGGAAGACTGCTACACAAATTGGAGCAGTGTGACATTGGAGGCAAATTGCTGCTATGGATAAAGGGGTGGTTGAGGGGGAGAAGACAGAGAGTGGTAATCAATGGACACTGCTCATCGTGGACTGGTGTTATTAGTGGAGTCCTTCAGGGCTCAATGTTGGGTCCATTATTGTTTTCTGTATTTATAAATGATATTGATGATGGTATATCGGGCTTAATGTCCAAGTTTGCAGACGATACAAAGGTTGGCAGGGTTGTCAAGGACACTACTGACACTATGCTGCTGCAACAGGATCTGGAAAGGTTGAGCAGATGGGCTGAGAGGTGGCAAATGAAGTTTAACATTGACAAATGTAAAGTACTACACATGGGAAACAGCAACCCCAGAGCAACGTATCAACTCTGTGGTACTACACTGACAGTGGTAGAGAATGAAAGGGACTTGGGGGTGGTTGTGCAGGCAGATATGAAGTTCTCTGAGCAGTGCAGACGGGCTGCAAGAGTAGCTCATGGAGTATTGTCAATGATATACAGGAATTTTTCCAGCAGGGATAAGGAGGTGATTATTCCATTGTATAAGGCAATTGTCAGGCCACATCTAGAGTACTGTATACAGGTCTGGAGGCCTCATTTCAAGAAGGATGTAGAGCTGCTGGAACGAGTACAGAGAAGGGCAACAAGATTAGTGAATGGAACAAAGGGGTGCTCTTACGAAGAAAGGCTTAAGTTTTGCAAATTACAGTGTCTGGAGACTAGGCACCAGCGAGGTGATCTGATAGAGGTGTATAAAGCCTTGAATGGTTTAAGCATGCTCAATGCTGATGGGATTCTTCCTCTAGCTCAGAAAAATCACCTGAGAGGGCATAAATTCAAATTGAGGAAAGACAGATGTAGGATAGACGTGCGGAAATTTGCCTTTAGCCAGCGGGTGGTTGGTTGGTGGAACAGACTTCCATCCCTTGTGGTGGAGGTTGACAGCCTAAATACGTTTAAGGCTCAGCTGGACAGGTATTTTGAACAAACAGAGGGGTGAAGTGGAAGTGGGTTTTTTTTTTTTTTTTTTTTTGGCTGATGCTGCATAAGCTTGCTTTCTTGCATCAAATGCCTCTACTAATGCTAATGCTAATAAGCTCGAAGAAAAATGGGATGCTAGCAGGTCAGCTTTATCCTTGGCTGAAGTGACAACAGAACCATCTGGTTTGGACCGAGGTGGGAGCAGAGATGGGCAAAAGTTGCGGCCAATAGCTTTGGCAAGAGACCAGAATGCTCGGCTACCATTAGGGCAAGAAGCAAGTTTTCTACTCTTAGCCTGTTCAAACTCTAGTTTGGACTGATTAATAACTGCTTTACAATTGTTGCAAGCTTTGGTGTAGGCAGAAAATGAAACTGAAGAATTAGAAACAAGCCAATTACGATATGCAACGTTCTTCTCTTGGACAGCCTTAGCACATTTATTGGAAAAGGACGAGATTTTAAAGTGGAGTGTGGGATAAAGGATTCCATTCCTGCAAGAATAATTTCACTGACACGATCTGAGCAAACGTTGACATCAGAAGTTTTGAAACAGTAATCAGACCAAGGAAAAGAAGAAAAGAAGTCACGCAGGTCATCCCATTTTGCATTCTTGTAATGCCAAACAATACGAGGTTGGGAATAGCCATGAGATAAAGGTTCCATTGGAGAAGAGACAATCATCAAGTTGTGATCTGAAGTGCCTAAAGGACCTCTCACTTCAACCTTGTACTTAGGATTGTTTGTGAGAAAAAGATCAAGCGTATTGGCTGTATGATTGGGATTGTCCCGTATTCTTGTAGGTAAATGAACAATCTGTGCTAGGTCATTAGTAATTGCAAAACCCTCAGCATCTCGACCTGCTGGGTCGGTGTGACTAGAAAACGGAAGCCAGCTGGAGTTGTGAACGTTAAAATCACGAAGGAAAATTACCTCACTGTTAGGAAAGTTGGACTGGAGAAAGTCAAGTTGCAAAGAGAGGAAGTCAAAGAGCTCCAAGTGATTAGTGGAGTAGGGAGAACGGTAGAGACAACAGATGAATTTTACACAATGAGGTAGAGAGATTTTAAGCCAGAGAAGATCAAAGAGAGGAGATTCCAAATTGCCAAGTCTCTGACAGGGAATATCAGAACGGACATATGCACAAGTACCACCTTTGAGGCGAAAGGAATCATACAGCAAATAATTTGGACATCTGAGATGAGCAGTAGTTGAATCAACTGATAACTGAGATTCAGTCAGAAAAAGTACATGGGGTTTGGAAGACTGCAAGTGGAAATGGACATCGTTGAGATTAGAATTGAGACCACGTATATTTGTGAAATGAATTAGGAAGTCCTTGGGAGGTTTAGATCTTTTCGCAGATAAGCTTGCTCTATTATTTTGACAATTCATGGTGTATTCAATAGTAAGAAAAAGTGAGTGGGACATGCTGTATGAAGTAATGAAATTTTTGGATATGGCGTACATGTGGTAAGAATATACCCAGATCCTTGACATAACGTGGCCTCGACAATTCTCCCCGCAGACACACTACTCGGACTCCCTCCAGTCACTATCTGGCAGAGTAGAGGTAGCAAGATTATACACTAGCTGATCCGGAAGCTTCCTAGAGAGTTACCAATAGGTTCAGTCCGGCGTACTAACTAGCGGCCGGCCTGCGAACACCATTTTAGAGCTGTACCCTCGAAATGTAAGGAATATTGGATCTCGCCACGACATTCATCATAACCTCAAAAATCATCAATCATACTGCATGATGGAAGAGATAAGGAAGGGTTGACCAGAACTTAGCTCTAGAGACTAAACATGGGTTCCACCACTTCAAGCCTCCAATAAGCAAAGTGGTGGTATTTCACCGGTTGATGAGAGTCATCTACCACCTAGTAAGGGTGAGGGGAAACCCTGCTATTACGTTGGACGTAACTTTTCAACATTTCCACTCTTTTTTGAATCCCCACTGTTCACTCGCTAGTCAAAAAAAAAAAAAAAAAAAAAAATTTTTAGAAATCCCTGTATTTTATTTTGTTGGAAAATCTAGTTTTATTACTATTGGATAGCACACCAGGCCATCCAAACAATGAAGTTATGTTCCTACCGCCATAGTTGTACTATGTTAATACAACTTTTTTCATTCAGCCATTAGATCAAGGCATTATATCCACCTTTAAAACTCATTACATACGAAAATTGTTACAATGGATTTTGGAAAAAATTGACTCCAAATCTATTGAAGTAATGGAGGCATGGAAACATTTCTTAATTGTGGACTGTATCAGAATCATAGCTTTATCACTGAAAGAAGTAAAACCGTCAACATTAAATGTATGTGGAAAAATGTATGGCCTGAGTCAGTTCATTCAGGAAATATGGTCGAACCTGCAGAAAACAGAATTGGTGCGATAGTAGAACTTGCTACATCAGTAGGAGGAGAAGGTTTTGATGATATGACTACTCAAACCCTCGTGGGTAACACAGTTTCAAAATCGTCCTCCTCCCCATACCGGTTGGAAAGGACCTGAGTTCGAATCCTGTCAATGAGGGAAGGAATTCTTTGGGTCTTTTTCACAACGTGGCTGAGTTAGTCGGGCTCGGGCAGCATGGTTTTTCCCCCAGCAAAAACAGAAAATCAACCACAGGACACACACAATTTATAGACAATACACACAGAGTAACATGGCCTTAGTCACCGATGCTCCTAAAAAAAAATAAAAAAGATGATTACTGAAGACATTCAAGAATTACTGGTAGAAAAAGAGGCTTTAGAAGCAGATTTGGTGGAAATGGCATCAGAGGTAAAATCAAATCAATTCAGGGGATGATAGCGCAGATGAAAATAATAAAATTCCAGATTTTACACTAAAAAGCATACAGGAAGGCATAAAGTTAACCAAGCAATTGGTGAGAATTTTATTTTATGAATGCAGATTCTTGAATGAAAGGAGCCCAAAGTTCAAAAAGTAGCTTCAAAAATGCTTAGTTCCATACGATGAAATTCAAAGATTTTTCAAGCAAAAGCAAACAAACCAGATTAGTGATTTTTTAGAGAGAGAGAGAGAGAGAGAGAGAGAGAGAGAGCGCAGAAGATACAAGAAATCTAGACTAGTGTATTTTTGTTAGCTTTTGGAACGTAACCCCTCTTTTTGTACTTTTTACTTCACGGTTTCACACAACACAACATTTTATAGGAACCTAACTATACAAGGGTTACCTGTACACACACACACACACACAGGTGCAATAATCGCAAAATAACATTCCAATTGGGTGGTAACACATTCAACGAAATGGAAAACTAAATTCATATACGGGTAATTATACAGGGTGGTAACACATTCAAGGAAATGGAAAACTAAATTCATATAGGGGTAATTATACAGTTTCTGAGCAATATAGACATGCTTCTAGGACAGCTCATGGGATTCTGTCAATAATGAGGTGATTATCTCATTGTATAAGGCAATGATTTGGCCACATCAGTAACTGCATAACTGTGGCATTTTCAGAACCGAACTTCATCAAAATTCACTGCACTTAAAAATGCAGCATTTTAAACTTCCTTATGGTGGCCTTAACTATCATCACTGTACATATGTACAATTTACAAACAGGGACCAAGATGTCATATTGTCAATTTATTCTGGACTACATCACAACATTTCTTAAATTCTCTCAGTAAAATAAAATATTATTTTATTTAATTGCATTAAATAAAATAAAGTCAATTTATCCAAATTGCAAATATCCTAACCTTTCTGGAGTCTGAACATTATCAAGGTCATCAATATCCACTACAACTTGCTGTGATTCTTCTCTTGCAGCTTCAGTTTTCTCTTCAGCTAACTGAAGATATCCTCTGACAACATCTTCCAAGGATTTTATGCTTACCTTCATACAGATTTGAAAAAAAAAAAAAAAAAAAGAGAAACACAACTTTATCTATAATAAAAAAAAAGGTACACTAATATTTACAGATAAAAGGACAAAAGGCTGTTATATGATAATTTACTATCCTAGGTTTTTTTTTTTTTTTTTTTCACCTTAACCTCAATCAGGTGCACTGGTGTACAGTAGCCACCAAAAACAAAGAAATGTGTAAATTTTCAAAAAAGTGCCAATTTTAGCATTCCTCCAAGTATGGTATTTGCTCCCCAATCTGTATCATTAATACTGTATTTCTTAAATGAAAAAGTACAGTCATAAAAAATTCTTTATAAGTTCCCTGTTGGAGTAAAAAGGATACATCCTATTAATTTCCCACAGCATTTTGGGCACTATTAGATTTAGTTCATTTTATAACCCTGAATTTGACCTTTAAAAAGGTCAAATTCAGAAGGGGTTTTTTGTTTTTTCTTTTCCAGATAAGACTAGTTTGTGATATTTTATATCCCTTAACCCTCTAGCTGGCACATTCCAAGTGGGATGTGCCAGCTGTACCAGCTACAGGTCACCAAATCAACGTCTGGCACCAGTGAGTCCTGCATGATACAATGGAAATACCTGGAATAAAGAAATTTAAAACTGGGCACTTCTTAATGTATTCATTATCTTGACAGTATAGTAGATACAAGATGAAATAATATATAATTTAATGATTTTATTTTATAAATTAACATAAAACCACAATTAAAAATCCAACAACTATTAACTATTTTCATAAGCATATAAATGCATACAGAGACAAGTTCTCAATATGGGCTTTTGTATATTTTTTAAATTTAAATGTAAAGAAATTTTTTTAAAAAATTAGAGTTTGAGAGTGATACTTGCTTCCATCACGTTCCTAAAATAAATTCAATTTTGCAAATGAGTGGATATTTGCAAATCAGATCAATAAATAAGACAATAAACCTCCAAAAGAAATAAATATTGTATGTTGACATAATAATAAAAGGTTTACTATTTAATTTTTTAATACTGTGGACAATAATGATAGCCACATGAAGAATAATTGCCAATGTATTCAAAAATTTTAGTAGTAGTGGCAAAGAAGGCAAGAAAGCAAACTTATACAGCATCAGCTAAAAAAGAAAAATATACACACTTCACAGTAGTAGTAGTGGCATGTGATGCAAGAAAGTAAATGTATGAGCTTATGCAGCATCAGCCAAAAAAAAAAAAAAACACACCATTCCCTGCAAATGCCTATCCAGTTCCTCAAATTTATTTAACCTATGAACTTCCACAACGACAGATGGAAGTTTGTTCCAGCAATTAACCACCTGCTGAGCTAAAGGCAAATTTCCGCTCATCTATGCTATATCTGTCTTTTCTTAATTTGAATTTATGCCCCCTTAGGTTCGTAATCTGAACAAGTGGAAGGATCCTATGATATCAACAGGTCCATACCCTACAAGAATTTGTCTAGTTCTTCCTTAAATGTATTCAAACCACCCACTTCCACAACAACAGATGGAAGCCTGTTCAAACAATCAACCACCCGCAGGGTGAATGCAAACGTCTGACCATCTATCCTGCAACCAACCTTCCACAACTTGAATTTATGACCCCTCGTGTATATGTAGTCTCGGCAAGAGGAAGAATGCCATTAACATTCAATCCATTCAAGGCCTTAAATGCCTCAATCCGATCACCCCTGCAGGTGCCTAGTCTCAAGATGCTGCAAACTGCAGAACTTCGTGTAAGAGCACCCTTTTGTCCTCTTCACCATCCGGTTACCTTCCTCTGCACAAGTTCCAGCATATCTACATCCTTCCTAAAGTGAGGCCTCCCGACCTAAATAAAGTATTCAAGATGAAGCCTTGTACAAAGGGATAATCACCTTATCCCTGCAAATAAAGCTTCTGTATATCACTGACAAAAACCACATGATCTGTCCTGGCAGCATGTGTCCACTGCTCAGAGAATTTCATATCATTATTCCCAGGTCTTTCATTTTCCACAACTATGAATGCAGCATCACACAGTGGATAAGTTATTCTGGGATTACTGCTACCCATATGCAGTACCTTACATTTGTAAACTTCAACTGCCATTTCTCAGCCCATCAACTCAATTTTCCTAGAAATTGTTGCAGTAGTTAAACCTGATTACTGTCATTAACCAGCAATCAGGTTGAGTTTTGAGAATTAAGTTTGCAGATGATACAACCTTTGTATCATCTGCAAACTTAGACATTAAGCCTGATATATCTTCATCAATATCATTAATAAATATTGAAAAACGACAATGGGTTCCGCACGGAATTCTGGGGGACTCGACTAATAACATTATTTCACGAAGAGCACTGCCCATTGATAACCACTCTCCATCTTCTCCCATTCAACCATCCTTTTATTCATAGCAGTAACTCACTCTTAATGCAACATTGCTGCAGTTTGTACAGCAATCATAATCCTTAATCACTGCATCATAGTAACCTAGCAGCTTTGTTAGACAAGATTGCCACTTAAAACATTCATGCTGTGACTGCAGTAGCTAACAGGTCTGTAATTACTCATGTCACCTTTTTATCCCCCCTTTATGAATTAGGGATACATTTGCACATCTCCAGTCCATAGTGACCTCCCCTGAATCCAAGGATGCTCTCAAAATTATGCCTAAGGTTTTGCTGCCTTTTAATATAACTGGATAGATTCCATCCACACCAGGATCCTTTTTTTATGTTCAGCTTCAACAATTTCTCTTCCACTTTCCTTTCACTTATCACAAACTTATTGAGCTCCCCATTACAGCTGGATAAACTTCTGGCATCCCCCCTCCCCTTAAGAATTCAACATGAGTTAATGCAAATGCAAAAACTTATTCAATTTGTCAGCAACCTGAGCTGGGTCATCAATAGTTAACCCAATGACACCAAGTGGCCAAATGTGATTAATCTCCTTCCTTCTGCTTTTAATATAATCATACAAGTCTTTGCTGCTTTTCTTTGCATTCTTTTCCAAAGATTTCTCATAATCTTCCTTAGCTTGCCTAACCTCCTTTGTGACTTGATTATAGACTAATTTATATATATATATATAATAAGCTTCTGTATTACCTGATAATTTATACGCATAGCAGGCACTTTTCTTCTATGCCATATGTCTCAACAGTTCACCTGACATTCATTTAGGTCTAAGCCTTGAACAGTATTTCTTTGTTGGTATGAAAAGCCTAGTAGCTTCTATGATTATTTCTCTGAATGCTTCTCGTTTCAAATTTGCTGCTAGTATCGTCATGTTGGTCCCACTGCATAAAATTTACGAACCATCTGAGACCACTGCAGTCACAGTTACGAAAGCAAATGCCTATCTCTTTACCCTTGACAGTAGTTATGTCTTTAATTAAGTTCCACATTAACATAGTGTGGTCGCTGCCACCCACTAATCCTTTACCTATAGATTCTTAATCCATGTAAAATCACTGCTCATAACTAGATCAAGAGTACTGCTTCCTCTTGTTGCCTCTCTAACATGCTGCTGCACAAAACAGTCATGCAAGAAATCTAAGTCTTGCTAGTGTGTATATACTTATATCGGTCATTAGGCCTATAACACACTCCTGTCGTTTTTCCAGTGCTTGTATCTCACCAAAGTGACTCATTTTGACTGGATGCACTGCCTTAGATGTAATATGCTTCTGAACTAAGAGCATAACCTGTCCACCCCTCCTGTCCTGTCTATTCTTCCTATATACATTGTACTTCCCATATTCAAATTAAGTCATGAAATGCAATTCAAATTGCATTTCATGACTTAATAAGTACTTTTCAAATTCATTTAAGATGCTCCTAGCAATGCCAATCCTAGCATTTTATATCAAATCAGCAGCCCATTAATGACTGCTATATTTGACAGCCAAAGCCAAGTAAGTTGCACAATAGCACTAAAAAAAAAAACATAAATATAAGAATTCCACTTACACGAACTGCTGCACTGAACATGAACTCCACTAACACTGAAATAACATTCGACAAAAAAATGTTGACTAAAATCTTGTAATCTGAAATATATTAGCTATCAAAAAATTATAATCAACTAATACAATACAAACTGAAACAATGACACATGAAATCAAAAAATCAAAAATAAATTTATATTATAAATTTAATAAATCAAATATAAATTTAGATTTATTGAACATTTGCTGGTAGAGATAAGGGCATCATAACCCCATTATATAAGGCTATTGTCAGACCACACTTGGAATACTGTGTTCAAATGTGGAGACTGCACCTAAAAAAAAAGAGCTTCTTGAAACGGTCCAAAGATGGGTAACTCGCCTGGTGAGATTGGCAAAAGGGAGCCCACATAAGGAAAGACAGAGTGAGTTGCACAGCTTGGAAACTAGGCACCTTAGATGAGACCTGATTGAGATGTTTAAGGCTCTCAGAGGCAAAAGCAAAGTGAATAAGGCCAAAATGTTCACGGTTATAAATGATTCTAGAACTAGGATCCATAAATTCAAGTTATTACGGGAGAAGTTCTTTTTTAGCCAGCAAGTTATAAATTACTGGAATAAGTTACCCACATAAGGCTGACAGTTTGGTGAGATTCAAATGTCAGCAGGACAGTTACCTATGGGAGGAGGGAAATGCATATTTTGTCCATTTTGTTCTCTTTTATTATTTATATTATTATTTTACTTTTTTTTCTTTTCTTTTTTTTTTTGGCTGGTGCAGCATAATCCTTAGGCTTCCTTGCACCATATGACCATTTCTAATATTAATAATACTCTGCAATTACTAATACCCACATGCAGTACCTTATATTTGTCGATGTTAAACTTCAACTGCCATTTCTCAGTCCATCTGCCTCATTTTTCTATATCTTGTTGCAGCAGAAAACCTTCACTGCTGTTATTAACCACCCCCGCCAACCTTTTTATCATCTGCAAACTTAGACATTAAGCCTGGTGTACCTTTGACGATACTTTTACTAATGACGATATCATTAGTAAATAAAGAAAACAATGGGCCCAACCCTGTAGAACTCCATAAATAACATTAACTAACAGCACTAATAACATTAATGCCAGAGCTCACTCTTGTGCTCCAGGCAACACAGCAGCAATCTCTAAGGCAGAATGCACTGGTCCCACAGGAGTTAGTTATTATGGGTGACTTTATTGTCGGGAGACAGGTAATATATTGTGTAAAAAAGATAGGTATATCTCCCAGGGGCAAAAGTTGATGATGTTTTAGAAAAATATCTTATAAGGGCACAAAGGAAGATATTGTAGTACACGTTGGCTCTAAAGACATTAGGAGTAGGAAATACAGATTTTCCTAACAAGTACAGGTCAATGCTGAAAAAAAGTCGCAAGTTAGGATTAAATTTGAAAGTGTCTACAATTCTGACCAAGACACAAAAGGAGGAAGTATATGATGAGAGCCTTGTCAATCAATTCAGCCCTGGAGGGGTTGTGGAAGGATCGTAGGGTAGAATTTTTCTCAGCGTGGTCTGTGCTTGCTAACAGGAGAGACTGCTTCTACGGGGATAAATACACTTAAATAGAAGGGTGTGCAAATTGTTTGCTGAGGTTATCGAGGCAGCATTAGGTGGGTTGGAAAACAGCTAGCTTGCAGGGATTCCAAACTAAAAGGTTAATAGTAGCCACAGGCAGAGGCAAAAGTGACTCTTGCACTGCTTGTGTTAGGATGAGCAGTTGCCTGGATTCTGGTAGTCATCATGAAACAAATAAATACATGGGCTGTGTTAGGATAACTAAGAAAAGGTGCATGTATAATTGCATGTACACCAATGCTAGAAGTATAAATAAATTTGATGAATTTGAAATGCTGGTAAAGACATCATAGGCTGATTTTGCTGGGATATCAGAAACAGTGTCACACAGATATAAGCAGTGAAGAATTGGAATTTGAGGAGTACAATGTATACAGAAAGGATAGACAGGGAGGAGGAGTTATGCTATTAGTTAAGAAACACAAAATCTAAGGAAGTGCATCCAGTTGACATTGGTGGACAGTGCAATGCTGATTCAGTTTGGTGTGACATAAGCACTGGGAAAGGGAAAATAAGAGTGGGAGTGTGCTATAGGCCTAATGACTCTGATGCATACAACAAACAATTGTGCAGAGAAATATAGAGTGGGCCAGTAAATCAAAATGTCTTGTAATGGGGGATTTCAACTTTCCAGATATAGAATGATATAGGATTAGTCAATCGCACGCTAGCAAGACTTTTGTGGATATATTGGAAGATTGTTTTCTATAGCAACATGTTCGAGGGTCAACCAGAGGGAGTAATACCCTTGATCTGATTATCAGCAACAATTATTGGTGTATAAAGAATTGGCAGATAAAGGAACCACTAGGTGGCAGTGATCACAGTGTACTGATGCGGGATTTACTTAAAGATATAATTACCATCAGGGGTAAAGGGAAGGATTTTTGCTTCCGTGAAGGAAGGAAGAAAAACTGTCTGGGACAACTGTAGTTGTCCCAGACAGTTTTTAAATTCTGTACAGTGGCACCAACTGATCATGTCACCAACAGCAAATTCTAAGTGGGAAGCATTCAGAGAAATAATTGTGAAAGCTACTAGGGTTTTCGTACCAATTAAGAAATACTATTCAAGGTTTAGGCCTAAATGGATGTCAGATGAACTAATGGGACTCGTGACAGAGAAGAAAAATACATGGGATGCATATAAACCCTGGGGGACTCCACTAATAACATTAGTCCACATAGAGCAGTGTTCATTTATTACCACTGTCTGCCGTCTCCCGCTCAACCATCCCTTTATCCATTGCAGAAACATGCCCTTAATACCATACCACTCCAATTTGTATAGCATGCTGTTATGTGCCACAGTATCAAAAGCTTTCCTAAAATCCAAGTACAGTCCATTCCAGTTATTTGGGACACATCGGGACTAGTGCATTTTGGCCCGATTAAGCGGCTGCTCCAATTATCACGTAAATAGTTAAAAACAAAATGTACTCCCCCCGCCCCTTTACAATTGGTTCACTGTACAATCAAATCACGTTACGATGGAGTCACCATAGTAAAGTATTCACTATACGATGTGCAGTAAGCGCCAGTCATTGTGATCACGTTTGTGAATTGAATTTTAGTTCTATTAAACAGCGATTCTAATTAGCAAAAACAGGAGGAATATTATCCACAGGCTATAAAAGCAAAGATATATTAAGCACAAATTTACCCTTTATTACCGTACCAATTAAAAAATTAAATGATACGTGAAAATCGGAAGAATATACGTGATAATCAGAATAATTAATACGTACTGTAATACGTACATACAAACTAGTTGACATTTCTGTTCACTGACATTTGTGGGTGGGGGTTAAAATTTAAAACAGTAAAAAGGTAAGCAATCAATAACAAAGAACATGGCACACACAAATTGCAAGTAACACAAAACACGCAAGTGAAAACAGTAACAAGTTACAAAGCTTTAAAAATAGGAATGAAGAGAAGATCTGAAAATTAATTTTTTTTATATGATTGAAGATTTCATGGAAGTGTAAACACGTTTACCATAATAACTCACAGAATTCCAGCTGTTGGTGTTATCGCAAATTCAGTAAGATCGAGTTTACTGTCCTTTTATGATAGATTTCACTAACAGAAAAGCCCAATAAACAGGTGACTGCTAATTGTTTGTTTTATGGTTGTGACCTCCAGAATTTCGACCGAACCACGTGGTACCATCGGAGACAATCACAGGGTAATCTTGTGCTGTGGCTCCTGCCCCGATTAAACGGCATGCTGTCCCAATTAAGCGAAGTAAACCCTGGCTATTTTCTCGACTGGTTTCTGTTTTTTAAGATTTGCCCAAATAAACAGCTGCCCCGATTAACCGGTGGCCCAAATAACCAGAATACACTGTATATGATATAAAAATTATTCTTTGCATTCAGTTCCTTTGTGACCACATCATAGTACCCAAATTGGTCAGACAAGCACTTCCCCTTAACAAACCCATGCTGTGTCTGAACTATTACTGCTGTCTTGTCTAGGTAATCCTGTATCACCCCTTTAACCAGTGAATCCATTATTTTCCCCGGAACAGAAGTCAAACTAACAGATCTGTTATTACTCATGTCACCCTTTGATCCCCCTTTCTCAATTGGGGATACATTTGCACACCTCCAGTCTGTGGGGACCTCCCCTGACTCTAAGGATGCTCTCATAATTATGGCTAAGGGTTTGCAAGTAATACTTCCCTTGCTGCCTCCATTATAACTGGATAGATTCCAGGTGCCTTTTTTATGTTTAACTTCAACAATTTCTCCTCCACTTTGCTCTCAGTTATCACAAAATCACTTAGATACATGTTAGAGTTTTACTAACTTGTTAGTTTGGCAGATAGATACCATTAAATAAAATTGGCTAATATAATTTCATGCACGTATAATGCCTGATTGCCCTATGTGCAATAGCATTAACATTTCACACCTGACAGGTACCTATTACGGTAAACTGTGCATGGGATAAAAAATTGAATAAATACAATAAATAATTCTATTCACATGTTTGTCGAACATTTCTTTCTTGATTCAATCAATTCAGCGAGCACAGCTGAAAGTGCTGCACAAGCATGGGGGAAATTCCGACTTATGTAGAGTTCCGTGGAACGCAACCCTTACATTAATCGGGGATTGGCTGTATATACTGGAAAAGGTTAAAAAATATTCTGCAATTTCAATGAAGAACAATGTGGTATTAATCTAAGAGTACAAAATTATGTCATAAGCAACAAATATTAAACATGAGTAAATAATATTACCTGCTGACAGATATTTCTATACTGAAATAGTCCCTCCTTTGCAATATGGCTTTTTTTGAGCTCTACACAGAGCTCAAGGTATTTTATCATAATAGGTTCATGGATCTTCTGCCAGGTGCGATGTTTTCTACTTTTGATAACATCATAAAGCGCATCCAATGCTCTCTGCTTCTTTCCAACATCAATAAATTCTGGAATAAATGCCATGATAAAATTAATGTGAGAATAAGTCTTCTAAAGATGAAAATACCAATACTTAATTTTATAGATCTAATAAAAATCTCTGCTTTTTCATACAATTTATAGTAACTTATTAGTTCATTCCCCCCCTAATAATTTCCAGTACTGTCGTCATTTCCTTCCGCTTTATATCACACAACAAACCAAGAATACTTTAATGCTATTGCACATATATACTTTTCCACTTTTATACACTGGAAATCACACCAGATTCCACAGGAGATAAAAATAGAGAACTGGTTCTTTGACATTTACTTAGAAAATACTGCATTAATTTCAACTACTGAATGGACATACAAAGAAACCAAATAAAAACCTGCAAGGAATGTGAAGATTTGCTTTTTTTTTTTTCCAGTTAGTTGTTGGCACATCGGCTTCTGTGGCCATACTGCACCTCCCAAGGTTTTTGCATTTTCTACTCTGATCCAAGCCTGAGGCGGGATTCGAACCCACGACCTTTGGGTTGCCAGGCAGGCACTTTACCCACCCACCTAGCCCGGTCGGCATGAAGATTTGTAAAAAAAAAAAAAAAAAAAAACCATTTAATACCAAAAGAAAAGTAGTTATGCACTTACTTTTTTTTTTGAGAAAAATAAAAGAGGAATTACACTAACTGAGAATAACAGTGCCAACAGAAATATCTACAAAGGTTCACAGCAGAAACTATATGCCTATATCATAGATAGAGAGAATACAGAAAGCTTATAAAAGGGATCATTAATTAATCTTGAGTGCTCATTTTTGGACAATTTTTTTTAGAAATTTAAGGGACTTTGTTATCACCAGTCAAACTCTGTTAATAGTTATTTAAATTTCTTCCTTTAATTTATTTTTTATTTTCAATAGTTCAATGTTTTCTTAAATAACGTATTCATTTTTTTAAATTTCAAACCCTGTTAATAGTTATTTTAATTTATCTTTTATTTTCAACAGTTAATGTTTTCTTAAATTACTTATTTTTTTTAAATTTCAGGAAATTTTATTGATTTTAAAAAAAAATTCATAAAATTCACTTTTATTCTTGTAAATTTATTCAGCTTCGTAGGTCAACTATTGTTTTGGTTCTTTAGTGAAAAGTTACAGCAAGCCAAGCTGCAAACTTCATATTTAGTGAAAAAAAACTTCCCTGCTGCTCATGTCATTGGACTCTCCATGGACACACACACACACACACACGCACGCGCGCGCGCGCGTGCGTGCGTGTCAAACTACATGGAGCTTGCACCCAACTAGTTTTCAGGTTCATTCACCCATATATACATAAAGAAAGAAGTGCCGATTGCACCATGTCTGTCTGTCCATCAGTAACTAACAATTCTCTTTTAGGAAAATTTACTGAGCCTGAACTTCATTAAGATAACAAATAGAAATCCAGCATTATTACTATTAAAAAAAAAAGTGAATTTATACATAAGCAAATAAGCACACATAATAAGCTAACATACATACCCATCATACATTCTTCTTTTCTCAAATTAATACCAAAACAAGAATATACTGATATACTTACTCTTCTGCACTACTTTTTGCCTTCACCAGTAGACAAACTCATGTGGTGGTCAATGCCCATAAGCAGTCAGCTTCAATGATGTCAAGCTTATTTGATATTCCAGTCTTCATAAAGCTCTTTAACCAACATGGGCAAATTGCATGCCCATGCAGTTTTCATTCAACAATCAAAGCTGCTCAGTATCAGTTTCAGGCCATTTGATTTTCCCCATTGATGTGAATTGTGCTCTACAAAAGTATAGTTCATCATGGAACTATGCTACTAAAAAGCACAGTTCCACACTGCTTATTCACAGCATGCCTTTAAATTGCCAATTAGACAAACACCCATCAGCTGTAGCATTAATGTCAGCCTTCCAAGAATGATGACGGGGTCTGTATTTATGTTTTAGGACATTTTTCATTTCTGTTGTACATCTACGAAAGCTATCTAAAATAAGCTTTTTACAGTGACTTAACAGTGACTCCTGCACGATTTTGAAATATGCATTTTATCCATTCTAGGATCAGAACACTGTCCATCCACTGATTCTTTTGCAGGGACAATCACACTTCTGGTAATGTTTTTTTTTTTTTTATGACATGCAGCAGCAATTTCTACCGTGACTCTTGCTGCCACCAATTCTTACAATAACTCTTTCCTCACCTATAATATTCATTATTGTAATAAACTGCATTTCAAAACATACGGGTATTTGTTCAACATTACCAATTTGGGGGTAAAATATATATATATATATATAAATAATACTGATAGGGGAAAATGATGGCATACCTTTTAAGACCCAATAGCTTCTCTTCATACACATCCCAAAGTGACTGAGAGACATTTGTTTTCCTTCATATGGCCATATTTCTTGAAAAACCTAATCACCCATCCCTACCTTGCTTCGAATTCCTAGATTCCCTGTCCTTTAACCAATGCTACAGCCTTTAACAGGCACATTTCGGTTGACACTGCATACTTCTCACTTTGTATTTATCAAAATATTTCACTTTCTGCCCACAAAAAGCCCTTCTTTATGCCTGCTTTGCACCTCAACTCTTTCACAAATGCCAACTCATTTTCTACCAGCAGCAGGATTTAAAATTCTTGATGTCTCTTGAATTAAATTTGCTAAGAAACCACACACCCAATATTTCTGGTTGTATTTTTTTTTAGAAAAAATGTGCATGGGTATCCAAGAAAATATGGAAATTTTTCTTTTCTTTTTTTCATACGTATCACATATGCTACCCATACATTATATATTGCAGCTAAGGCATTAAATATTGTCTGTTGCTGTAGTGCTGACTGGAAGAACAAATCTGCAATGCATAGAAATGTTCTCAATTTAAGCATAGCACACATGAACGTTGCTTTATGAAGCTTTTTTTTTTGTTATCAGTTTACTCAACATAGACATCATTAATTACTATTTGTTTATTATTACTCATAAAAGAAACATTAAATATTTCAACTGTTATTAAAATCCAAGAGGAAATAAAGTACATTACAGAAATGTTGAATGCATACTACGATCTAAGGTAAGCATTGCCATTTATTTTATTAAAATCAAAGATCCATAGGTTGAGTGGGAGAAGACAAAGGGTGGTAATCAATGGGAGATGCTCTTCGTGGACTAATATTATTAATGGTCCACAGGGTTCGGTGTTGGGCCCACTGTTGTTTTATATATTTATCAATGACACTGATGAAGGTATATCAGGCTTAGTGTCGAAGTTTGCAGATGATACAAAGGTTGGCAGGGTTGTTAATGACAGTAATGGCAGTGTGCTACTTCAACAGGATCAAAAAAATGTGGGCAGATGGGTTGAGAAGTGGCAACTGAAGTTTAACATTGACAAATGCAAAGTACTGCATATGGGTAGAAGTAACCAAAGAGGAATGTACCAACTGTGTGGTACTACACTTAGGATAGTAGAAAATGAAAAAGACCTGGGGGGTAATTGTGCGGTCAGATATGAAGTTTTCTGAGCAATGCAGACAGGCTGCCAGAGCAGGTCATGGGGTTTTGTCAATGTTATACAGGAATTTTGCTAGCAGGGAGGTAATTATCCCTTTGTATAAGGCAATGGTCATGCCACGTCTTGAGTACTGTGTACACGGTCTGGAGGCCTCATTTTAGGAAGGATGTAGATTTGCTTCTACAGAGAAAGGCAACAAGATTGGTGAGAGGAATGAAGGGACCCTCTTAGCAAGAGAGGTTTAAGTTCTGCAAATTGCAGTGGCTGGAGACTAGGCACCTGCGAGATGATCTGATTGAGGAGTACAAAGCCTTGAACGCGTTGAGCAAGCTCGATGCTGATGAGATTCTTCCTCTTTCTGAGATTACGCAATTGAGTGGATAAATTTGAATTGAGGAATGAGATGTAGAACAGATGCACAGAAATTTCACTTTAGCCAGAGGGTGGTCAATTGCTGGAACAAACTTCCATCTGCAGTTGTGAAAGCTGATAGCTTAAATAAATTCAAGGAAGAACTGGACAAGCTTGGGAGCAAATGGATGGGTGAAATGGGAAGGGGTTTTTTTTTGGCTGATGCTGTATAAGCTTACTTTCTTCATCATATGCCTCTACAAAAGGCTAATCAACCACCCCACTGGCTGATGGCAAAGTTCCGTGCATCTATTCTGCAACTATCCTTCCTCAATTTGAATTTAATGTCCCTCATATGTATAGTCTAAACAACTGGAAGAATGCTATCAAAACTTAGCTTGCTCAATCCATTCAAAAGCTTACACACCACAATCAGATCTCTTCACAGGTGCCTATATTCTAGATACTGAAAATTGCAGAATTCAAACATTCCTTGGTAAGAAAAACCTTTTGTTCCCTACACTAATCTTGTTGCACATCTATGCACCCATTCTAGCAGAACTAGATCCTTCCTAAAATAAGGCTTGCAGATCTGTATGCAGCCTAACCATTGCCTTGTACAACGGGATAATCACCTCCATATCCCTGCTAGCAAAGTTCCTGGATATCAGAGGTTCCCAGACTTTTATACCTTGGGTCTGCTTAAAATTTTCATGCACCCACCAAACTCCAGAACAAATGCAAACAAACAGATGATAAAATTTAGCTATGTATATACATACTTTTATAAATTAATATATACTTCAATATATTTAATCTCAAAGAAATAAAATATGTATAACAGAAATAAATAACATTTATCTGGATTAGTGGGATGGTTTGCCCATATTTTGTTAAAAATGTGTTTCATGAAAACAAGCCCCCACCACAAACCAAGTGCACCTATGGGGGGGGGGGTTGTTATTTGGTTTTTAGGAGCATTAGCAACTAAGGCCATACTGCTCCGGGCATATGGGGGTGGTCATTCCCTGACCTTTTCACATCCTCCGTATTTGGTGGCTCACGGGCTCAAACCCCAGTCTAATCAAGAAGCATGTGCTATGCACTGCTACTCCTGCCCACCTGGCTACAGAGGCACCTCTCTAGGGTTGCATGATCCAACACTTATGGAACCTCAGCTATATCATTGACAAAACCTCATGAGCTATCCTGGCAGCCTATCTGTACTGCTCAGAGAACTTCATACCTGACTGCAGAATTAATCACAGGTCATTTTGATTTTCCAATAGCAAGAAGAATGCCATCAACATTGAGCTTGGTCAATCTATTCAAGTCCTTAAATACCTCAATCAGATCTTAAAGATGCCTAATCTCCAGATACTGCAATTTGCAGAACTGAAGCATTTCTTGGTAATAGCACCCTTTTGTTCTCTTCAATCTCATTGCCCTAATCTGCACCTGCAGTGATGTAGATCTGCTGGAATGGCACCTCCCGACCTATATACAATTATAAAGATGCATCCAAAACATGGTCTTGTACAAAGGGATAATCACGTCCTTATTCAAGCTAGCAAATTTCCTGCATATCATGGATAAAATCACACAAGCTGTTCTGGCAGCCTATCTGAATGCTCAGAGAACTTAACATCTGACTGCACAATTACCCCCCTGGTCTTTTTTTCATTTTCCACTATGCTCAGCACAGTATCACACATTTGATATGGAAATCACCAAATTTTCATACCAAATAGCAGATTACTGCTACTCACATGCTCACTCTAATTACTGTCATTAACCACCCTGCTAACCTTTGTATCATCTGGAACTTAGACTTTAAGTTCATATACCATTATCAATATTAATAAATACTGAAAAAAACAATAAGCTCAGCACTGAACCCTATGTTCCCTCCACTAATAACATTAGTCTACAAAGAGATGTGCCCATTGATAACTACCCTGCCTTCTGCCACTCACCTATCCCTTTATCCACAGTAGCATGCCCTTAATGAAATATTGCTCCAGTTCATACGGCAGTCTTTTATATGCAACAGTATCAAGGGCTTTACTGAAATCCAAGCATATGATACCAAAATTATATTTTACATCCAGTTTGTTTGTTACTATATCACAGTACCCAATCAGATTGGTCAGACAAACCCACTTCTAACAAATTCATGCTGTGACTGCACTATAATTGCATTCCTGTCTTGTTCCTGCATTACTTTTTTAACCAGTATCTCCATTATTTTCCAGGAACATAAGTTAAGCTAACAGATCTGTAATTATTCATAACATCCTTTGCCCCCCACCTCTTGTGAATTGAGGATACATTTGCAAATCCACATGTAGTCCACAGGGAATGAATCCCCAAATTCAAAGATGCTTCATAATTATGGCTAAGGGTTTGCTTACCTCCTTTGCTCGCTCTTAATATAACTGGATAGATCCCATACACTCAAGCTGCCTTCTTTATGCACAGCTTCAATTTCTCTTCAACATTCCCTCAGTCATCCAAAAATCATTTACAGTAATTCCTTTAGTAAGGCTTTGGATGGTTTGAGCAAGCTCAATGCTGATGGGATTCTTCCTCTTGCCCAGGTTAATCTCCCCAGGGGACATGAATTAAAATTGAGGAAAGATAGTTGTAGAATAGAAGTGCGGAAATTTGCCTTTAGTCAGTGGGTGGTTGATTGCTGGAACAAACTTCCATGCGTCGTGGAAGTTGACAACTTAAATAAATTCAAGGCAGAACTAGACAAACATTTGGCGTGAATGGATGGGTGAAATAGGAGGGGGGAGATTTGGCTGATGCTGCATAAGCTTGCTTTCTTGCATCATATCCCTCTACTAATGCACATCAGTAGACAATTTACATTAATAAACAAGGAATTAGTATTAGCTAATGCTAATTCCTTGTTTTATTTTGATGAACATTCTCCTTGCCTAAAGAATTCCTCATTTCTAAATGCAGATGCAAAATACCTATTCGGTTTGTCAGCAACACGAGCAACATCATCAACAGTTAAACCATTAACAAGTTAATATAAGTATGAAGTCTTTGCTGCTGTGCTAAAGAGTTCTCATAACATGTTAGCTAGGCAACCCTTCTTTATGACTTGATAACAGACTAGTTTATATCATAGGCTTCTGTATCACCTGATAATTTATATGTATGACACATTTTTCTTCTTTGCCACAAGTCTAATCGGTATATCATTGACAAAACCATGAGCTCTCCTAGCAGTTCTTTGCACTGCTCCAAGAACTTCCTATCTGACTGCACAATTATCACAGGGTCTTTTTCATTTTCCACTACACTGAGTGTGCATCCCACATTTTTATTCTCTGTCACAAGTCTTATCAGTTAACCAGATACCCATTTAGTCTAACTATGGAACAGTATTTCTCAGTTGGCATGAAAAGCCTAGTAGCTTCCACCTTTACTTCCCTGAATGCTTCCCATTTAGAATTTACTTTTGGTAACAGCATTAGATAGCCATACTAGAATTTAAAAATGATCTGAGACCACTGTGTCAAACTTATAAAAGCAAATGACTTTCCCTTTATCCCTGACAGTAGTAAATTCCACATCAGTATCACCCAGTAGATCTTTTAGCTGCAGATTCTTAATGCATGAAGAATCGCTAGTGATAATCAGAATAAGAATATTGCTTCCTCTTGTTGCCTGCAATGCTGACGCAGAAACAGTCAACCAATAAATCCACAAATCTCTTCTAGTGTGTGAGTGACCAACCCAAAAGTTCCAGTCAGTATTTGGAAATTTAAAATTGTCCAATATGAGCCATTTGGAATTACTGCCATGCTCTATTTCTCTGTATAAATGTTTGTTATAATCATCACAGTCATCATGCCTATGACACACTTCTACTCTCATTTTCATGTTCCCAGTGCTTATATAACTCTAAACTGGCAGCAGTAATAGTAATAGAAGCATGTGATGCAAGAAAGCAAGGATATCAGCTTATGCAGCATCAACCAAAAAAAAAAAAAAATTCACACAACCATTCCCTCTAAAAGTTTGTCCAGTTCCTCGTTAAATTTATTTATGCATGTTATCAACTTCCACAATGACAGATGGAAGTTGGTTCCAGCAATTAACCACTCAGCTGGCTAAATGCAAATTTCCGCACATCTATTCTGCAACTGTCTTACCTCAATTTGAATTTATGCACCCTTAGGTTCGTAATCTGAGCAAGTGGAAGAATCCCATCAAAATTTATCGTGCTCAACCCATTCAAGGCCTTACATACCTCAATCAGTTCACCTCACAGATGCCTATTCTCCAGTCAATGCAATTTGCTGAACTAAAGCCTCTCATGGCAAGAGGATCCCTTCATTCCCCTCACCAATCTTGTTGCCCTTCTCTATAGAAACAAATCTACATCCTTCCTAATATGAGGGCTCCAGATATGTACGCAGTACTCAAGGCATGGCCTGACCATTGCCTTATACAAAGGGATAATCACCTTTTCCCTGCTAGTAAAATTCCTGTATATCATTGACAAAACCCCATGATCTTCTCTTGCAGCCTGTCTGCATTGCTCAGAAAACTTCATGCCTGACTGCACATTTACTCCCAGGTTTTTTCATTTTCTACTACACTAAGTGTAGTACAACACAGTTGGTATGTTCCTCTGGGGTTACTTCTACCCATATGCAGTACTTTGCATTTGTCAATGTTAAACTTCAGTTGCCACTTCTCAGCCCATCTGCCCAAAATTTCTAGATCCTGTTGAAGTAGCACACTGCCATTACTGTCATTAACAATCCTGCCAAGCTTTGTATCATCTGCAAACTTCAATATTAAGCCTTATATACCTTCATCAATATCATTGATAAATAAATATGATGCAAGAAAGCAAGCTTATATAGCATCAGCCAAAAAAAAGAAAAACCTTTCTGCTTCACCCATCCATTCACTCCAAATGCTTGTCTTGTTCTGCGTTAACATTAGTCCACGAAGAGCAGTATCCATTGATTACCACCCTCTGTCATCTCACAATGAACCACACTTTTATCCATTATAGCAACTTACCTTTAATACCATTCTGCTCCAATTTGTACAGTAGTCTTCCATGTGCAACATGTCAAAAGCTTTCCTAAAATACAGGTATATGATATCAAAATTATTATTTGCATCCAGTTCCTTTGTAACCACATCACAGTATCCAATCAAATTTGTCAGACAAGACTTTCCCTTAATAAAACCATGCTGTATCTGAATTATTGCTGCACTCTTGTCTAGATGATTCTGCAATGCATCTTTAACCAGTGATCCATTATTTGACCAGGAACAAAAGTTAAACTAACTGGTCTGTAATTACTTATGTCACTCTTCGATCCCCCTTTGTGAATTGAGGATACATTTGCTCTTCTCCAGTCCGTGGGGGACTTCCCCTGAGTCCAAGGATGCCCTCATAATTATGGCTAAGGGTTTGCTTAGTTCTTTTTCCACCTCCTTTAATATAACTGGATAGATCCCATCCACCCCAGGTGCCTTTCTTATGTTTAACTTGAACAATTTCTCCTCCACATTGCTCTCAGTTATTACAAAATCATTAAGTACCCTGTTACAATTTGATAAACTTCTTGCATTTTCCTTCCTTAATAACTCCTCCTGTGTGAATGTAGATGTTGTTGTTATTTGGTGTTTTAGGCGCATTAGCAGCTAAGGCCATATTAGTCCGGGGATATGCGGTGGTCATTCCCTGACCTTTCTGCATTCTCTGTATTTGGTGGTCACAGGCTCGAACCCTGGTTTAATCAAGAAGCGTGTGCCAAACACTGCTGCTCCTGGCTACGGAGGCGCCTGAATGTAGATGCAAAATACTCATTTAGTTTGTTTGCTATCTGAAAAGGATCATTAACAGTCGAACCATCAATATCAAGTGTACCAATCCAATTCACCCCTTCCTTTTAGAGTTTATCTAAGTAAAGAAATCCTTGCTGTTTTTCTTAGCATCCTTTGCAAAAGATTTCTCGTAATATGCCTTTGCTTGCCTAATCTCCTTTGTAACTTGATTACAGACTAGCTTATATCTGCCATAGGCTTCTGTGTCACCTAATAATTTATATGCAACCCATGCATTTTTGTTCTCTGCCACAAGTCTCATCTGGCATCCATTTGGGCCTAAACCTAGAGCAGTATTTCTTAGTTGGAACAAAAAGCCTAGTAGCTTCCAAAATTACTTCCTTGAATGCTTCCCACTTAGAATTTGCTGTTGGTAACATCATCAGTTGGTCCCACTGTACAGTATTAATTTAAAAACTGTCCGAGACCACTGTAGTCACCTTTACGGAAGCAAACACCCTTTCTTTTTGCGCTGATGGTAATTATATCTTTAAGTAAACCTCACATCAGTACACTGTGATCACTGCCACCTAGTGGTTCCTTTACCTACAAATTCTTAATACACAAATGATTGCTGCTAACCAGTCAAGAGTATTACCCTCTTTGGTTGCTTCTCGAACATACTGCAGTAAAAAAGTACACTGCCGTACCTTTAATATGCTTCTTAACTAACAGCATATCCCCCACCTCCTGTCCTGTCTGTACAAATTGTACTCTCCATATTGAAATTCTGCATCCGTTAAGACTGCTCTGGAACCTAATTTTGCTGAGGCAAGGGCAAATTTAACTCGTCAGAAAACAGGCGAATAAAAAAAAGGAAAAAACCGATGAGGAAATTTCGTGGAGTCAAAAATCCCAGTGGCTGAATACATATATGAAATTCTGTGAAAACAATGCACAGTTGGATAAAATAAATCCTTAAATTCCGGTGGCACTGCCAAAAGAAAAACTACCCGCGATGGCACGCTTTATAATAAACCCAAAACTGTTTACATATACAGAAATAACTACACTAGCCGATCCACAAATACCGATACTTCTCATTAAAGTATGGCAAGTTTGATACGGGATTAAATTAGGTTACTAAAACTGCAGTGCACGGCAGTTTGTACTTTTGTACTTTACAATTCTCAATTACGATTTGTCGGACGAATTATGTGCAGTCTTGGATGCATACAAAATCATAATTTACGATGACTTAACAGAATAACAATATACACATTTGAAAACTAATTCACATGCAAAAAAGAACCATAGAATTTTGGTTGAGAAAACAATCTCCGTAAATAGCTACCACACATATGGGAACAAATATATTTTTTTATACTGTATATATATATATATATATACATATGGATGTGTAATTAGCATTGGAAAAACTAACTTACCATTTGCTCTCTTTAAAGCATTTTCCGGCCTTTGAAAATAAAGAGGCATGATTAAACTTTTAGAGTATATACCATCAAACCTAGAGAAAAAAATTCCTCACAAATGCAAGACGTGCACACGACAGCCTCGCTAACAGCTTTCAAAATGGCGACAACTGGACGACTATGAAAACCCAATGTAATATAGCCTAGAGCACAGAGTATTAAATTAAGATATCTTACTTCTCCGTGGCGTAGGGCAGCGTTTCCCAAACTTTCTCACGCACGTACCAGTGTTTGCAGATTTTTTTTTCCGGTCCACCAAAAGCTATAAATTAATGTATTTTCAATTTTTATTCAGTATTTGTAGATTTAGGAAATAATGACACATTAGGACATTTAATATACTAGTAATAATGCAAATAGGTATTCATTAACGTCAGTAAATATAAATAAAAGATAGTAATTCATTTCTTTGTTTATTATCAAAAGTTTACATAAAATTGACATATTTTTGGAAAGGAAAATTTCTTATAGTTTTATATAGGAATATTTCAAATACTGTTAAGTAGTTCGCAGACAGGTACCAGGCCACACAGAGCAGTAACATTACTACTCTACTCCACAGAGTAGTATCATGGCTGACTCTGTGGCTAACAAAAGATATGTTCCGAACATATCTTTTAATTTGAAGGTTTGGGAAAAAATTCCATGTTTTTTTTTATTTTTATATATATATCCCTATTGATGAGATAAAAATTTGAGCTCGCGGGACTTATATGATACGACCAACGAACGATTAAAGCGACACAATCTGTAAGGACTCTAAATAATAGATTGCTCAAATAAACCCTTAACCCCAATGGTTCAAATCTGGTGAGATGGGCTTGGCATACCCAGGGTCCTGAGCTGAATTTCATCATTCTTCTCTTTCTTGGTGATTCCCTTCTACTTTTGACACTCTCTCTCTCTCTCTCTCTCTCTCTCTCTCTCTCTCTCTCTCTCTCTCTCTCTCTCACACACACACACACACACACACACACACACACACGGTAACTAGGGAATTTTTTTTTTTTTTGGCTGGTGCCGCATAATCCTCAGGTTTCCTTGCGCCATGTAGCTAATAATAATAATAAATTTCGAAGTTTGCCTTTCAACGCGATCGTGAAGAACAGCTGGCGTAACGGCTGGAACAATTACAATGCAATTGTTATTATTATTATTATTATTATTATTATTATTATTATTATTGCTCTTATATTAATTCTCCCTGATTGGGGGTTCCACCTCATGACAGGTATTACTACCAAGTACACAGGGAGGTTGTTATGTCTGGTGTTACTGCTGGTTGAGGAATCATCTGACTATCCTACAGATGTTCAGGATTGCGACTTTCTAGAGTTAGCATTAGCATTAGAATTAGTAGAGGCATTTGATGCAAGAAAGCAAGCTTATGCAGCATCAGCCAAAAAAAAAAAAAAAACCACTTCCACTTCACCCCTCTGTTCGTTCCAAATACCTGTCCAGCTGAGCCTTAAACTTATTTAGGCTATCAACCTCCACCACAAGGAATGGAAGTCTGTTCCACAAACCAACCACCCGCTGGCTAAAGGCAAATTTCCTCACGTCTATCCTACATCTGTCTTTCCTCAATTTGAATTTATGCCCTCTCAGGTGATTTTTCTGAGCTAGAGGAAGAATCCCATCAGCATTGAGCATGCTTAAACCATTCAAGGCTTTATACACCTCTATCAGATCACCTCGCTGGAGCCTAGTCTCCAGACACTGTAATTTGCAAAATTTAAGCCTTTCTTCCTAAGAGCACCCCTTTGTTCCATTCACTAATCTTGTTGCCCTTCTCTGTACTCGTTCCAGCAGCTCTACATCCTTCTTGAAATGAGGCCTCCAGACCTGTGTACAGTACTCTAGGTGTGGCCTGACCATTGCCTTATACAATGGAATAATCACCACCTTATTACTGCTGGACAAATTCCTGTATATCATTGACAATACTCCATGAGCTACTCTTGCAGCCCGTCTGCACTGCTCAGAGAACTTCATATCTGCCTGCACAACCACCCCCAAGTCCCTTTCATTCTCTACCACTGTCAGTGTAGTACCACAGAGTTGATACGTTGCTCTGGGGTTGCTGTTTCCCATGTGTAGTATTTTACATTTGTCAATGTTAAACTTCATTTGCCACCTCTCAGCCCATCTGCTCAACCTTTCCAGATCCTGATGCAGCAGCATAGTGTCAGTAGTGTCCTTGACAATCCTGCCAACCTTTGTGTCGTCTGCAAACTTGGACATTAAGCAATATCATTAATAAACACAGAAAACAATAATGGACCCAACACTGAGCCCTGAGCCCTGAGGGACTCCACTAATAACATTAGTCCACGATGAGCAGTGTCCATTGATTACCACTCTCTGTCTTCTCCCCCTCAACCACCCCTTTATCCATAGCAGCAATTTGCCTCCAATGTCACACTGCTCCAATTTGTGTAGCAGTCTTCCATGTGCAACAGTATCAAAAGCCTTTCTAAGATCCAAGTATATAATATCAAAGTTATTCCCTGCATCCAGTTCTTTTGTGACTGCATCATAATATCCAATCATGTTGGTCAGGCAAGACTTCCCCTTAACAAAACCATGCTGTGTCTGAGCTATAACTGAAGTCTTGTCTAAATGATCCTGCAGTGCTTCTTTAACCAGTGCCTCCATTAATTTTCCTGGAACAGAAGTTAAGCTCACAGGTCTATAATTACTTGTGTCAGCCTTTGATCCTCCTTTGTGAATTGGGGTCACATTTGCACATTTCCAGTCTATGGGTACCTCCCCTGAGTCCAAGGAAGTTCTCATAATTATGGCTAAGGGTTTGCTTACTTCCTTTGCTGCCTCCTTTAATATAACTGGATAGATCCGATCCACCCCGGGTGCCTTTCTTGTGTTTATATTCAACAGTTTCTCCTCCACTTGACTCCCAGTTATTTCAAGATTCTGTAGCTTACTGCTAGAGTAGAATACACCTCTGGCATTCCCCTTGCTGAATAACTCCTCATGTGTGAATGTCGATGCAAAATATTCATTTAGTTTGTTAGCTACCTGAGCAGGATCATCAACAGTTGACCCATCAATATCAAGTGGACCAATCTGATTCCTCCCCTTCCTTCTAGAGTTAACGTAAGTAAAGAACTCTTTGCTGTTTTTCTTTGCATTCCTTGCCAAGGATTTCTCGTAATCTGCCTTCGCCTGCTTAACCGCCTTTGTAACTTGGTTGCATGTCAACTTGTATCTATCATAGGCTTCTGAGTCATGTGTTAATTTGTAAGTATCCAATGCATTTTTCTTCTCTGCCATATGCCTCATTAGTTCATCTGACATCCATTTTGGCCTAAACCTTGAACAATATTTCTTAGTTGGCATGTAAAGCCTAGTAGCTTCCAAGATAAGTTCTTTGAATGCTTCCCATTTTGAATTTGCTGTTGGTAACATCATCAGTTGGTCCCACTGTATAGAATTTAAATACTGTCTCAGACCATCGTAGTCGCCTTTACGGAAGCAATAACCCTTCCCTTTACCCCTAATGGTAGTTACCTCTTTGAGTAAATCCCACTTCAGCACACTGTGATCACTGCCACCTAGTGGTTCGTTTATCTGCAGATTCTTAATGCATGAAGAATCACTGCTGATAATCAAATCAAGAGTATTACTCCCTCTAGTTGCCTCCCGAACATGCTGATGTAGAAAACAATCATCCAATAAATCCACAAAAGCCCTGCTAGTGTGTGAGTAACCAGCCCCCAAATTCCAGTCAATATCTGGGAAATTAAAATCTCCCATTATAAGACTCTCTGATTTACTGGCCCACTCTATTTCCCTGTACAGTTCCTTATTATACTCATCAGAGTCATTAGGCCTATAGCACACTCCTACTCCCAATTTTGATCTCCCAATGCTTATGTCACACCAAACTGACTCAACACTGCACTGTCCGGCGATGTCGAATGGCTTCACTTCCTTCACTTTCTATCAACCTCCACCACAAGGGATGGCAGTCTGTTCCACCAACCAACCACCCGCTGGCTAAAGGCAAATTTCCGCACGTCTATCCTACATCTGTCTTTCCTCAATTTGAATTTATACCCTCTTAGGTGATTTTTCTGCTCAATGCTGATGGGATTCTTCCTCTAGCTCAGAAAAATCACCTGAGAGGGCATAAATTCAAATTGAGGAAAGACAGATGTAGGATAGACGTGCGGAAATTTCCCTTTAGCCAGCGGGTGGTTGGTTGGTGGAACAGACTGCCTCCCTTGTGGTGGAGGTTGATAGCCTAAATAAGTTTAAGGCTCAGCTGGACAGGTATTTTGAACGAACAGAGGGGTGAAGTGGAAGTGGGTTTTTTTTTTTTTTTTTTTGGCTGATGCTGCATAAGCTTGCTTTCTTGCATCAAATGCCTCTACTAATGCTAATGCTAATGCTAATAGCATAACCCCTCCCCCCTTCCTATCCTGTCTATCCTTTCTGTAGACGTTGTACTCCCCAAATTGCAGTTCTGCACCCCTTATATCTGTGTGACACCACGTCTCTGATATCCCTACAATATCTGCCTTTGATGTTTTGAGCAATACCTCAAATTCATCAAATTTATTTACTAAACTCCTAGCATTGGTGTACACGCAAGTATACCGGCACCTGTTTCTATTCTCAGCTACCCTAACACAACTCATGTGTTTACTTGTACTGCAATGGCACCCAGCAGTCTCTGAAATACCATGCATCTTGTTTTCCAGGCTTCTGCTCATTCTAATAGAAGCAGTGCAAGAATCTCTTTCACCTCTGCCAGTGGCTACTGTCAATCTATTGGTCTTTGTCTCCCCCCAAGCTAGCAGTTTTCCGACCCACCTAACACTGCCTTGATAGCATCAGCAAATATTCTTGCACCCTTTCTATTTAAGTGTATCCCATCCCTGTAGAAGCAATCTCTCCTGTTAACAAGTACAGTCCAGGCTGAAAAAAATTCTACCCCTTGAGCCTTGCACAATCTTTCCAGGGCCGAATTGATCGACAAGGCTCTCATCATATACTCCCTCCTATCGTGTCTGGGCAGAATTGCAGACACTTTCAAATTCAACTCTAATTCTCGGCTTTTGTTCAACAGTGACCTGTACTTGTTAAGTAATTCTGCCGGTCTCGTACTCTTAATATTATTAGTGCCAACGTGTACAACTATATCACCTTTTGTGCCCTTAAAAGATGATATTCGCTCTACAACGTCATCAACCTTTGCCCCTGGCAGACATACCCTGGTCCTGTTCCACCTATCTTTTTTACAAAGCATGTTCCCCGTTTCCCTGACAATAGAGTCACCAACAACTACTAGTTCCTTCGGGACCAGCGCATTCTGCCTTGAGGGTTGTCTCTGTGTCACGCGATGCCCAAGTGCAAGCTCTGGCGTTGATGTGGGCAGCTGAGAGCTTGATGGGCCCCTCAATTTAGTTTCTTCGAGGGCATCCACCCTGTCCTTCAAGCTCTCATATAGGCCCACAAGAACGCCGAGTTGTTGCTTGATATCGATACACTCCTTGCATGTCGCACACACAAAGACATCCCTGGCAGTATCATGTCCCGTACCCAATTGCTCTGCAAACATCAAGCAAACAGTGCATTTTATAAGGCTGTGAGTCAGAGGACAACTGCCCCCCTCAGTTCTGCTCTGAGCCACAGCACTTCCATTAGCTTGAGCCTTTTGCTTTGCCGCTCTGGTCTGAGTCATGATTCTATTAATTTATTAATTAATTATAATTAATTATGTTATGTTATTAATTATGTTAAATATAATTAATTATATTACGTTTGTAATCTAAGTCGTTATATGTATTTATTTAAACGTACAATTTAACTGCTAACGAAGTTCAACTAACGCTATCCAGTACGGTATATAACTATCGTATCACAAAGGCGGGATAATTACGAACGGTAGCCGAGTTGAAACACGTGGAAACCTTTACCGATACTTTTATGCAATTACAAGGCCGAGTAAAGAATAAATACACCAAATTAATCCGAAAATCACAAAATAATGTTATACTACTAAATTTAAATCAAAAGTTTTAGAAAAACAATAATTTCAAATCAATAAATAAGAAAAATGCACTTAGCGGCTTTGAACACGACCGTCTCTATTGGCCTCGTCCTTGTAGATGATCGCTGGGACAGCTATTGCTGCTAGGCTGTCATGTAGGGTCTTCGGTATCATGCCAGTGCTAAAAACGATCTCCGGGAAGGTCGTTACTTGTTGCATATAGCACATCTCTTTGATCTCCTGTCTTAGGTTCGGGTACTTCCTAATTTTTTCACCATGGGTTTTCTGCAGGTTGCCAGTGTTGGGTACCGTTATGTCAATCAGATAGGCAGACTTTTCCTTCTTGTCCACAAGGTTTAGTCCAGTCTGTTGTGTAGGATTGTACTATCCGTTATAATGGCGCGGTACCAGTACAGCTTGTGGGATGGGGTCTCTAGTCAGCTCTCCTTAGCATTAGCATTAGCATTAGTAGAGGCATTTGATGCAAGAAAGCAAGCTTATGCACCATCAGCCAAAAAAAAAAAAAAAAAAAAACCCACTTCCACTTCACCCCTCTATTCGTTCAAAATACCTGTCCAGCTGAGCCTGAAACTTATTTAGGCTATCAACCTCCACCACAATTGATGGCAGTCTGTTCCATCAACCAACCACCCGCTGGCTAAAGGCAAATTTCCGCACGTCTATCCTACATCTGTCTTTCCTCAATTTGAATTTATGCCCTCTCAGGTGATTTTTCTGAGCTAGAGGAAGAATCCCATCAGCATTGAGCATGCTTAAACCATTCAAGGCTTTATACACCTCTATCAGATCACCTCGCTGGTGCCTAGTCTCCAGACACTGTAATTTACAAAACTTAAGCCTTTCTTCCTAAGAGCACCCCTTTGTTCCATTCACTAATCTTGTTGCAATTCTCTGTACTCGTTCCAGCAGCTCTACATCCTTCTTGAAATGAGGCCTCCAGACCTGTATACAGTACTCTAGGTGTGGCCTGACCATTGCCTTATACAATGGAATATAAGGCAATACAAGGCTGGAAAAATTCCTGTATATCATTGACAATACTCCATGAGCTACTCTTGCAGCCCGTCTGCACTGCTCAGAGAACTTCATATCTGCCTGCACAATCACACCCAAGTCCCTTTCATTCTCTACCACTGTCAGTGTAGTACCACAGAGCTGATACGTTGCTCTGGGGTTGCTGTTTCCCATGTGTAGTACTTTACATTTGTCAATGTTAAACTTCATTTGCCACCTCTCAGCCCATCTGCTCAACCTTTCCAGATCCTGTTTCAGCAGCATAGTGTCAGTAGTGTCCTTGACAACCCTGCCAACCTTTGTATCATCTGCAAACTTGGACATTAAGCTTGATATACCATCATCAATATCATTTATAAATACAGAAAACAACAATGGACCCAACACTGAGCCCTGACGGACCCCACTAAGAACATCAGTCCACGATGAGCAGTGTCCATTGATTACCACTCTCTGTCTTCTCCCCCTCAACCACCCCTTTATCCATAGCAGCAATTTTCCTCCAATGTCACACTGCTACAATTTGTGTAGCAGTCTTCCATGTGCAACAGTATCAAAAGCCTTTCTAAGATCCAAGTATATAATATCAAAGTTATTCCCTGCATCCAGTTCTTTTGTGACTGCATCATAGTATCCAATCAAGTTGGTCAGGCAAGACTTCCCCTTAACAAAACAATGCTGTGTCTGAGCTATAACTGAGGTCTTGTCTAAATGATCCTGCAGTGCTTCTTTAACCAGTGCCTCCATTAAATTTCCTGGAACAGAAGTTAAGCTCACAGGTCTATAATTACTTGTTTCAGCCTTTGATCCTCCTTTGTGAATTGGGGTCACATTTGCACATTTCCAGTCAATGGGTACCTCCCCTGAGTCCAAGGAAGCTCTCATAATTATGGCTAAGGGTTTGCTTACTTCCTTTGCTGCCTCCTTTAATATAACTGGATAGATCCCATCCACCCTGGGTGCCTTTCTTGTGTTTATCTTCAACAGTTTCTCCTCCACTTTACTCCCAGTTATTTCAAGATTCTGTAGCTTACTGCTAGAGTTGAATACACCTCTGGCATTCCCCTTGCTGAATAACTCCTCATGTGTGAATGTCGATGCAAAATATTCATTTAGTTTATTAGCTACCTGAGCAGGATCATCAACAGTTGACCCATCAATATCAAGTGGACCAATCTGATTCATCCCCTTCCTTCTAGAGTTTACATAAGTAAAGAACTCTTTGCTGTTTTTCTTTGCATCCCTTGCCAAGGATTTCTCGTAATCTGCCTTCGCCTGCCTAACCTACTTTGTAACTTGGTTGCATATCAACTTGTATCTATCATAGGCTTCTGTGTCATGTGTTAATTTGTAAGTATCCCATGCATTTTTCTTCTCTGCCATATGCCTCATTAGTTCATCTGACATCCATTTTGGCCTAAACCTTGAACAATATTTCTTAGTTGGTATGTAAAGCCTAGTAGCGTCCAAGATAAGTTCTTTGAATGCTTCCCATTTTGAATTTGCTGTTGGTAACATCATCAGTTGGTCCCACTGTATAGAATTTAAATACTGTCTCAGTCCATCGTAGTCGCCTTTACGGAAGCAATAACTCTTCCCTTTACCCCTAATGGTAGTTACCTCTTTGAGTAAATCCAACTTCAGCACACTCTGATCACTGCCACCTAGTGGTCCATTTATCTGCAGATTCTTAATGCATGAAGAATCACTGCTGATAATCAAATCAAGAGTATTACTCCCTCTATTTGCCTCCCGAACAATCTGATAAGAAAACAATCATCCAATAAATCCACAAAAGCCCTGCTAGTGTGTGAGTAACCAGCCCCCAAATTCCGGTCAATATCTGGGAAATTAAAATCTCCCATTATAAGACTCTCTGATTTACTGGCCCACTCTATTTCCCTGTACAGTTCCTTATTATACTCATCAGAGTCATTAGGCCTATAACACACTCCTACTCTCAATTTTGATCTCCCAATGCTTATGTCACACCAAACTGACTCAACACTGCACTGTCCAGCGATGTCGACTGGCTTCACTTCCTTGGTTTCTATGTGTTTCTTAACTAATAGCATAACCCCTCCCCCCTTCCTATCCTGTCTATCCTTTCTGTAGACGTTGTACTCCCCAAATTGCAGTTCTGCATCCCTTATATCTGTGTGACACCACGTCTCTGATATCCCAACAATATCTGCCTTTGATGTTTTGAGCAATACCTCAAATTCATCAAATTTATTTACTAAACTCCTAGCATTGGTGTACACGCAAGGATACCTGCACCTGTTTCTATTCTTAGCTACCCTAACACAACCCATGTGTTTACTTGTACCGCAATGGCTCCCAGCAGTCTCTGAAATACCATGCATCTTGTTTTTCAGGCTTCTGCTCATTCTAATAGAAGCAGTGCAAGAATCTCTTTCACCTCTGCCAGTGGCTACTGTCAATCTATTGGTCTTTGTCTCCCCCCAAGCTAGCAGTTTTCCGACCCACCTAACACTGCCT
Organism: Mastigoproctus giganteus; assembly: GCF_048544385.1. Lineage (NCBI taxonomy): Eukaryota > Metazoa > Arthropoda > Arachnida > Uropygi > Thelyphonidae > Mastigoproctus > Mastigoproctus giganteus. The sequence continues at coordinate 117,280,550 of NC_143585.1, forward strand.
CGATGGCATCAGCAAATATTCTTGCACCCTTTCTATTTAAGTGTATCCCATCCCTGTAGAAGCAATCTCTGCTGTTAACAAGTACAGTCCAGGCTGAAAAAAATTCTACCCCTTGAGCCTTGCACAATCTTTCCAGGGCCGAATTGATTGACAAGGCTCTCATCATATACTCCCTCCTATCGTGTCTGGGCAGAATTGCAGACACTTTCAAATTCAACCCTAATTCTCGGCTTTTGTTCAACAGTGACCTGTACTTGTTAAGTAATTCTGCCGGTCACCTACTCTTAATATTATTAGTGCCAACGTGTACAACTATATCACCTTTTGTGCCCTTAAAAGATGATATTCGCTCTACAACGTCATCAACCTTTGCCCCTGGCAAAGGTTGATTGGTCACGTGACTTCTTGTTGTTTTAATAACGGCCTTTGTCCCCACAAACGAAGGAACAATGCTGTTCCACTAGCTCCCTAAATTTTAGCTAAAGTGCAACAACGCTAATAAACCAAAAGTTTTTATGCTATAGTGCAAAAGGTGCATTTTCAATACAATATATTTACCTATTGTTCCCGAAAAAATTTAACATGCAAATAATGAAAGGCCATAGTCAAATCAATCAGGTCAAAAATTTTAACCTTCACAACGACGGTATTACTTGTACGGTGTACGGGAGCCGCCATTTTATATGCAGTAACAAGTTAGTTGAAGCTGACAATGGCAAGTGTAATATCACTCCATAAC